>NC_043961.1:17121951-17496118 GCF_902148855.1 Sphaeramia orbicularis | reverse complement strand
CAATTTCTCTGTTTTTGACACTTTTAATTCAATTTCAACAACTTCATAAAGTAAAAAAAAAAAAAAATAATTATGAGAAATATATAAAAATAAACTTCACCACCTCTCTGACAGCTATATCTCTCATATCTCTCATTTCTCTCATATATCTTATCTAAAATGACAGAGGGGCTGTCTTCTGTGCAGGTTACAAAGACCTGGAGGAAAATGGATCTATAACAAACAACTGGGATAAATAAAACTGAGTGGATCTAAATACAAAGATGAAAACACATCTGTTCACTGTTCAGAAACGTGGTGAATAAATGTTAAAACAGGTGAGTGTCTTGTACCTTCAGGGTGTCGGGGGTCAGCAGGCCCAGATGGGACAGGAAGAGCCTCGCCGTCTGAACCGGACCACCAGAAACCACAGACCTGCAGGTCGTCATGGCAACAGATGTCCCACTCATCTGAGGCTGAGCTTCAACCTGGCGCTGCCTCTTCAACACCGCTCGAACCTGATCCAACCGCCGCTGCACCTGGTGGTAGAAGAGCATACATCTAGAAGAGGTACAAATAAAACCCTCAGCACTGGTCATGGTTCTGGTTCTGAACAGGTCTTGCCTCTTTGTTGGCAGTCTCCCTCAGACCTGGTAAACTCAGATCTGCTTTAACTGGAGGAACTCTGTCGAGATATTCAGGAAACTCTTGATGTTTGATGTTACACTGTATCCCAGCATCCTCTGGGGCTGCTGCACCGTGATGTTCTGGGACCTTGGGTTCTGGACTCTGCTGAGGACGATGGACAAACAGGAAGGAAAAGAGTCATTGGAACCATCTGTGATTGGCTCAGGTGAGTAATGCCGTGCTCACCTGTGATTGGCCCCTCCCCTCTCTGGGCTGTAGGTGGAGCTGTAGAGTCCAGGAGTGTCGACCTGAAGGTCCTCGGATCAGCACAGTGAGGGACGGACACGATGCTAAGTGATCAAAAAAAAAAGAAAAAGACAAAATTTAATAAATCAATGAGTTCAGTTTCAGGTATGACACTCTGTTGAGAGATAACTAAACATTAACCAAATCTTTTGTACTGAACTGAGTGTTTTCAGTATGTGGCACCTGAAATAAATGAGTTTGACACCCCTGCTGTACATAATCACTCAACAGAGAAATGGTGGCATCAGCCATTGGGTTCTGAGCCCCCAGAAGATTGTGATGCAGTCAGAAGTGACCATATTTGGACATAAGGGGTGGAATCACAGGAAAGCAAGCGGTCATGTGTGAACTAATGATAAACACAAGCTTACTGACTCAATAAAACAATAAACTTCATCAAGCACTGTGCAACTAAGTCAATTTATGGTCTAGTGGCTGTCAGTGGTATGACATCATCAGATACTAAAGCACTGATTTACTTCTGGAGACTTTGACTCACCCTGATCCGACAGATCTGTGTTCTGAGGTTTCTCCAACATGGCTAAGATCACTGACCCATCCACAACAAAGTATCTGAACCTCTTCACACTACTGTCACTCAAACCAGGACCTCCAATCAGAGCGTCTTCATTGAGCAGGCCTCCAAGCAGCGGGAACGCCCCTGAAACCTGCATCACACTGACAGAAGAAGGATCAGTCTGTCAGGTGTAGGCATGTCACCCCCTGCTGTCAGACCACAGAACTGCAGCAGGTTTTCATTTATCAGATGATCAGGTGACTTTAAAAGATGAATGAAACAACCTGGTTGAATAAAGGATGAGTACAATGAAGCCAAGTAGCTAAAATGGGTACATGCAGAACTATTACTGCTAGCCCGGACCTTTAGTACAGTGGTTCTCAAACTTTTTTACAGTGGAGTACCCCCTGAAATACACTTTTTAGCCATGTACCTCCAACTCTCGCTTCAGCATTTTTGATAGAAAAAAATTAGGCAAAATTTGTTCCTGTGCTAAAGGTGTCTGTTTATATTTTCAAAACTTTGTAAACAAACAACATATATTTAACTGAAACATATAAAAAAACCCCACATTTTTATAAGTAAATTTTGTGTGCAAAATATAAACTGAAAATTGCCCTTTTTCATTGATAAGAAAAATTAATAAACTGGTCATTAATTAATAAATGAATCTTTCATCAACAAAAAATAATTACTTAGCTACTCAAATAAACTAATTTTGAATTATATAAAATAGAAATGTTCTTAAAATGTTACCAAAGCTTCAACAAGATGATAGACAAAAAAACTATTATATGAATGTATTTATTGTGTTTTATATTTCAGCATTAATTCTCATTATTTATTTTGTATTCAAAACATGACGACTTATTTAATGTATTTTTCCAAAAAAATTTCAAGTATCCCCTGGCTTCCTCCAAGTACCCCTGGGGGTACGCATACCCCACTTTGGGAACCCCTGCTTTAGTTCATTAATGATTTCTTAGGGGCTTAGATTAACAACAGACACAGAACAAAATGTGTCCTCCATCCTAAAGGAAAATATACTCCTCTTGTACCAGGACAGAGCATCCTCCTGTTACAGTATGCTTAGTTCATGGTGCGTTCAGGGACTCCTCCCAAGGTAGGACTGGTTGTTCTTCCTACAAAGACACAAGCTAATGCTGGAGTTCACAGATGTCAAACCATCATCATATCAAACCAAATCAGACCAGTACCGCGGCAGGGAAAGGGTTGTGAAGGATTCTTCAGTCCCAGATTTATTGATTAATTATTTTGATGTTTGGTTAAAATCAATATCATTATCATATGAGCCTCGGTTGACCTCTAATAAGCAGAACTGAGTAAAAGACATCAGACAAGGAGACACATAAACAGACGTAGAATCCACCCTGATCATGTCTGTAAATAAAGTAAAATCAAATTATCATATGTAAGGCTGGACAGATTGTATGTGTAGGTGGGTTTGTTTTACTCACCAGCTCAGCGTGGCCTCAGCGGCCTCCTTCACTCTCAGGGAGGCGGGGTTTAGCTCCTTTTCCTCTTTACACCTCACTTTCTCTTCCTGCCTGGATATACTACCAGAAATACCGAGCTCCACAATCTCCAGAACCTCCACTAAACAGTCCTACAACACGAAGCATCCACAAACACACAGACACAAGTGTAATTAGTTACCATTAGTTATTAGTTACCTGGTGGTTTAACATGTCGGGGTGTGGTGTTATTAGTTACCTGGTGGTTTAACATGTCGGGGTGTGGTGTTATTAGTTACCTGGTGGTTTAACATGTTGGGGTGTGGTGTTATTAGTTACCTGGTGGTTTAACATGTCGGGGTGTGGTGTTATTAGTTACCTGGTGGTTTAACATGTTGGGGTGTGCTGTTATTAGTTACCTGGTGGTTTAACATGTCGGGGTGTGGTGTTATTAGTTACCTGGTGGTTTAACATGTTGGGGTGTGGTGTTATTAGTTACCTGGTGGTTTAACATGTCGGGGTGTGGTGTTATTAGTTACCTGGTGGTTTAACATGTCGGGGAGTGGTGTTATTAGTTACCTGGTGGTTTAACATGTCGGGGTGTGGTGTTATTAGTTACCTGGTGGTTTAACATGTTGGGGTGTGGTGTTATTAGTTACCTGGTGGTTTAACATGTCAGGGTGCTGTGTGATCCAGACATTCAGACAGTGAAATGCTGCAGTAATGATGGAGTGCAGGTCTCTTGAATGCAGAGGAGGAGGACGGCTGCACTGGAACACGATGTAACTGCAGACTGAACTCACCGCTCGCCTTTTCTCTGACTCCTCCACACTCACCTCCACCTGCAGAGGGTCAGAGGACAAGGATGACTGACCAAAGGTGGTGATATAATGATGGCCTTCTAATCAATTTGAATGGTGTCCTGTGGGGAAGTCTGCACATTCATGAGACTTGGTCAGCGCTTCATGTACAAAATCAAGCTCAGGAATAAAAACAGTCCCAGTGTTCCTGTATGTCAGCGTCATGTTCTATCTAATCAATCCCCAGTTGAATTTGTGAGGTTTTCAGGTTCTGTTTCATGTGGTCTTGATGCAGGAGATCAATCTCCCAATAGAAGTGGGTGGTACTTTCACTGGAGGAGAACTCAACTAATTCAATCAAAGTTCACATGTGACTTCTAACAGTGATCAACAGGAACTAGATTGATATCTGTAACCATTTACATGTTATAAACCAGTGGTTCCCAACCTTTTTTGGCTCGTGACCCCATTTTAACTTCACAAATTTCTGCCGACCCCAGACATTCAAAACAGAGATTTTTTTTTTTTTTGCTAAAATTAATTTGTTTTTGACCATGTAATAGTTTGCTATACTATGTTCCACATAAACGTTAATTTTTAGAGGACATTTAGTCTATATAATGTATACTATTCTGGACGAAGGCAGAAAAGCCAGGTGTAGATTACTGCACAAAGGGAGAATTTTATTTTCCTTGGTCAGGATATGTACAGTCAGTCCAGCTTGGATTTACAAGGCTGACAATTAATACTGAACAAACAATAACTCAAACTATGAATTATGAAAGAGCTGCAGCATCTGAAACTGACCACAATGAACATTTGAAAGATAAACAGTACGACAGTGCTTCAGTTTCACAACCACAGTGTCTTTTATGTATGTGATTGTCTCTCTCAACTCACCATATATTTTTTATTAGTACGTTTTTGTTTTTGTTTTTTCAATCAATTACTAGAAATTTCAGGTGAGCCCATTTGAATTCCAAGTGACCCCACATGGGGTCGCGACTCCAAGGTTGGAAACAACTGTTATAAACCATCAAAATATGGACCATTAGAGGGAAAGACACATTTTCAAAAATTCGTAAAAAATTCCAAAATCTACATTTCTCAAAACTGTGATCAAAGTTTGTAGACATTGTCCAAGGAAGATACACATAAAATTTGAGTTTAATCTTACAGGTAGTTTCAGAGAAGAAGACTGAAGAAATTTCTAAAGAATACGACAAAGACGATGCCTTCACAGTAGCTCATGGCTGACTGGCCAGTGAGATAATAAAAAGGATCAGGGGAATGGCAGTAAGTGCTGTTATTCTGAATAAAAAATTTCATGTCCAGAACCAAAGTCATGTGCGGTTTATGCTGAACGTGTCTTTTGCCTCTGGTTGGTGACCAAGTCCACGTCCAATTAAGAACCTGGACATTTGAAAGCACAAGGAGCAGATGTCCCATATTATCTGAACTTGTTTCCTGTTATGAACCTGAAAATGTCACAGTGTGAGAGTGTGTTGGTGTTTGTTTTTTTGTATCAGTGTTTATTGTGTGTCCACCTTGGCCAGTCCTCCCAGTACTTCCAGTGCTGACAGACAAACTGCTGAGTCATTCCTCCACTGAGATGTCAGACGCTGGGTCAGCAGACGCACAAACTGAACCCACATGACCACCGCTGAATCTGCCTGGACAGCTGGTAACCACGACAACACACACACAGACAAACACAGACACACACACACACACGCACGCATGCGTGCGCACAAACACACACACACAGACAGAGTTTACTTCCCTTGGCAGATAATAAGATAATAAGACGGAACTCATTTAACACAATAAATTAATAAAACTCTGTACTGGTTTGTCTGGTTCCAGCCGTTGCTCTTCTGTCTCTAACTGGTCCAAGATCAGGTTCCTAGAAACACGACAGAAAACTGTGTCCGATCAAGGAAGGAAGTTATTTTATTCACACGTGAAAGCTGTGAGGAGTAGCTGCTTGAGTCCAAACCACTGTGACCCATTTTCACCCGCTGGTTTGAGGATGCTGTTGGACACCTGGAGTGGAGCGCCGACCTTTTTCATTGCAGACATTTTTACTTATTACATCACTATAAGCACAGGTGTTATAGATGAAAATAATCTCAACTCTGTTCCATTTATGTGTCCTAGAAAGCTGTTCTAGAACCATCATGTACTAATCTTACATACCGAAACTGATGCACTTCATTGCATTTGGGATAAAGGTTCTAGTGGCCATCAAGGGTATTACACCTCAACAAACTATCAATCAATTAATTAATCAATCAATCAAATCTTATTTATATAGCGCCAAATCATACGAAAGTTATCTCATGACACTTTACATATAGAGCGGGTCAAAAACAGACTCTTACTAAACTAAAGCTCTGTCATTACAGACCAGACAGTTATAACAGTAGGAGACAAAAACATGACCTGCTGTGTTTCAGTAGAGTTACAGTTGTACTGACTCACCTTCTGGTTTCGTCCTGCAGCTTCTATCACAGCAGAGTCTTGAACCAGGTTCAACATGGCCGCTACCCAAACACAAAAACAATCTGCTGTTTGGATCCTCTCCAATAGAGATGTACAGATCTAACTGGTTTACATCATGTTTGCTCAGTGTGTTTCATTTCTTCATCCATATTTTATTCTGCAGATTAAATTTGATTCCACTGCATTGTCTCTATCAGTGTCCACAGCTGGATTTATTTTCTGTTTAGATCGTTTTAAATTTACAACAATAAATATTTGTTAATAGGTCTGAGTAGAGGGTGTTGTGACTTTAATGATGCAAAAATTATTTTATGAATTAATTTACCCAGGATCAGATGTGTGTTGGCGACATCATTCTCTGTCTGCAGTCCTCCAATCAGAATGCTGAGAAGGCGGGGTTTCAGAGACAGGAAGCTGACATGTCTGTCCGATGGGAGCTGAGCACACGAAAAGAACACTTTTTCACAATAACAGAGAATTTACAGCGACAAGGACTGAAACTAAAATATATGTCATCACCATCACCAGCAAATTTACCCCTCTGCCTGCTGGACTGAACGCTTCACCTGTTTGATATGACATGGGTCATGTGATCAGCTTCATCATGTTATGTCTGTGTGAACTTTGAACATTCCTGAAAATGAATGAATCCCATCTGTGACCAAAGAAACTCAGTCATGACATTAATGCTATGAGTGACACTATAGTACGGTTCAAAGACTACAAACAGGTTTGGCCCCTTTGAGATCAAATTGGGCTGAATGTGGAACCTGAAAGAAAATGAGTTTGACATCATATACTCTATAGTTCAGCTATAGTGTATATGCATAAAGACTAGAACCTGCTTATTCATATCTGAGACAGGTCACCTCTGATTGGACAGATCCAAACTGCAGGGGGAGGGGGAGCAGGGACAGCAGGATGAGGATGGAGGACCTCCTCAACTCCACTGGGTTGACTGCAGCTGGAAACCTCAGCAGGTCTCTGAAACCACAACGCAGTGTCTGAAACACAGCTTTAACCTGAGCAAACAGGATAAATCTGCATCTTAACATCACTCAGAAATTAGATCTTTTGTTTAATAAACGCATCAAATGATCTGTTTTCATGTGTTATTTTTTAGCTCATCATGCTCTATCATCTCTGTTGTGAAACTGACATTTTAAATAAGGATCATGCGTCTTTTTTCTCTGGACAGATCAGGGTAAAGGTATAGACATGACCTGGGTTAGCTGACCTTCATCACCTGATCTCCATACCTGTCAAGCAGGACGTCCTCCAGTGCTGCAGTGAAGGTGGGCAGTAACAGATTGACCCCTGTCAGGTCACAACAGAACAGACAGGAAGAATTCAGGAGGACGGATGCCAAAATAAGAGGACACGCCCCCTCTGAGATCTGGAGGGTCTGACGGAGAATCAGGTAGAACCTGAGAGAACCAAGGAGTCAGTCAGAACATGTGGACAGGTACAGATGGACTGAGTTTCCCTATGGGGATCATAAGGTGAGTGGATGCTTTAACTTTGATTGACAGGTACCTGGACAGGTAAACAGGCAGGATGTCCTCTGACGTCTTCTTACAGGTGAATATCCTGCACAGCGTTCCACAGGCCTCCGCTCGACCAGATGACCACGAATCTGACATCACAGCAACAATACCTTATATTGAAATAATTTGTATATGACATGAGCTAATGATATATTTTTATACTTTGATTTCCATCATCGTTTGACATTCACTTGGTGTTATCATCACACCATGTGCAAACATTGTTTTTTAAGTCCATCTCCCAGAGTCTGAATGAAATAAATGGATCAAACTCCAAACAATAAATTAGTACATGATTCTAACATTATAGTAGTGTTAGTTCTGTACAGTGTATATCATTAGCCTCATAGCATACATGCCCAAGTCATCCACTATATGGACAAAAGTATGTGGACATGTTGAATTCAGGTGTTTCTTTTCTAACAGGGATCTGGGATACCAAATGGGAATAACAAATATCATAATATAGTTTTATATTGGGATAAATATCACTGCATTTGTTTGTTAGGTTTAAATTGTTATCTTTGTTTCCAAAATGCCCCAGAGATGGTTTTTACTTCGTTTCTCTCAACATTGATTTTGTTTTTTTATCCATGACTATGACTTTAAATGTTCTACCTCTAAATTTCTAAAATACTTTTCATGCTCTGACTGTACATAATAATTTTCTACCGCAGCTAACCATCTACTTTCTTCACATCTCACTGAGGAAGAAAAATCTCCCTTTAAACTTTAAGGAATGTTTCTAAACTATATGGACATAAATATTGGGACACATCATGTCTACAGCTGTAAGATGTCCTGTTCATGAGGATCTAACATAGAAACATCAGTGTTAATATTTAATAAATTTATCCCAATATAAAACTATAATATGACATTTGTCATTATCATTTTGTATCCCAGACCCCTGTTAGAAAAGAAACAAATGAATTAAATATGTCCACATACTTTTGTCCACTTGTGTGTGAGCTAGGCAATTATGATATGAAGCTAATGATATTTAAATCTGTTGTCGATGCCGTTTCAACATTTTTTTGAAAATCTTTTTATTATTATGTCCCAATTCTGATCCAACTTGTTCAAATCCATTTTCTTCTAATTTCTTCTTCTCTTGTTCAGACGTTAAAGGCATCATACTGACCAGCCTGACTACTGCCCATCAGAGCTGCATCAAACAGCCAACGACCAAACAGGTGGAGGAGGGAGTCCACATCCGACCTGAGAGGAGAAGGGGAGGGGGGACACCTCCACTGAGGAGGAGGACATGAGGACATCAGTTAGTATCATCACACACACACACTGACACTATTTCATCATTTTAGGTGCCAGATGATTAATGTAGTACAGCAGAACCTGTCAGTACGAGTCCACCTTAGAACGAGAAATTCACTTTATGAGCCGCTGTCGAGTATTTGAGTCTGTAAATGTGAGTGTAAATAGGCAGGAGGAGCAGGTGTTCCTCCTGCAGGACGACAACAAAGACAAAGACGACAAGGAGAGACTACGGTGAAAATGGCACCGAACACAGCTCCTTCACAACAGCTCATGGCCGATGAGATAAACATAGCATTAAAATAACAAACTAAGCCACCCATTCAACTAAAGGCTTCTCTGAACAATCACATCTTCAGCTGTTTTATAAAGAGTCGATGCAGACTCAGGTTTTCTTAACTGGAGCCACAGGTCACCTCTGGTTGTACAGTGTGTTTTAGGTACTGTGTGTTTCTGATAGTCTATGTGTATATTGTGTGTGTATTTCCAGAGGTCAGTTAGAATTGTTTGTCTGATAACAGTCGAGGTTGACAAATAAAGACCAGGGTTAAACTAACCTCCTGGAGTTGCTCATATACTGGCTTAAACGTAACGTTCACTTCTACTGCCATAAAACTGTGCTGTTCTGATTCCTCATCTAATATGTTATTGTGTGATTTTAATCTTTGCAGGAGTTTATGTGTTAATATGACCTCCCCAAGATGGCAAAGCTTTCACAATAAAAACCATGTTATTAAAAATGTAGTTTTGGTCAACTGAAGGCTTTTAATTTGAAAGGGTTCCAGGTGTTGAGTTTGTTTTAACAGCATCAATTCTGTCTAAAATACAACCAGTTGTACAAATTAAATATAATGAATTACAAACAACAGCTTGTGTGTCAAGTAAACCAAGCTCAAATATAGACCTGAACACCACAGATCCCACATCGAGCCCATTTATGAGGAAATTGAATCCCCTTGACAGTGTTATGGTCAGAAAATGAACAAATCTAATCACATCGATTGTTTCTGAAACTGATCCAGGTCTAAAGTATCAGTTTAAGTCATCTGCATGTGAAAATATACTGTAAATATGTATACAAAATTTCAATTTAAATCTAAATTTATATCAATAATTATATAAAACAGCAGATTTTTTTCTCTTAATGTTTGTTGTTCCATAAGTATATAACGTCTATCTTATCTTATCTTATCTTATCTTATCTTATCTTATCTTATCATGTGACCTGGATGACATCACACAGGTAGACTCTCGTTACCTTAGAAATGTTTGCAGCTTTTTGTCGTCTGTTGAGTACAGGAGGGGAGGAGGTCAATGTGGAGCCACTGGGCATGCTCAGTAAGGTGACAGGAGTGGGCGGGGCACTGCCAGACCGAGGCCGGGACATACCTGAGGAGGACAGTGGACAGATGAACACCTGATCCAATGGTCAACGCAGAATCACTAAGGCAGGTGTAAGTTTACCATAGGCGGGGAGGCGGTCCTTGAACGGACTCCTGGTCACCGCAATACCTGACCAAACAACAAACCAATCACATGTAATCAGAAACAGACAGACAGTCATTCTACCTTTATTTAACCCTAAAGACCCAAACAGCCACTGGCAACCACAAACTTCTACTGACCATCTAATGTTTAATACCTGTTGATCCACTAATCCTACCAATCCATGAAAATAATTGGTGTAAAATGCCCTTGTCCTCTTTTCATGGTCATCAGATATGACCCATTTGGACATTCAGAGGCTCTGTAGTTACCGTGGAAACACTGTCATCTTTTACAGCATTGATTCACCAGTAAACCCCATGGAGTTGGATCACTGACAGTGGATGGACACACTGGGTTTTTTGATTATATATATACTGTATTAAATAATAATAAAATGAGCAAAAAATTTACAAAATAATAAGTAACATGAAAAAAAGCAAAAATAATGACTGAAATTAAGTAAAAAAAAATGAATAAAATAAGCAAGAAAATGAACAAAAACAGCCAAAGTAATCAATAAAATGAACAAAATAAATTAAAAAAATTTACAAAAATAATAAGCAACAAGAACAACATAAGCCACAAAGTGAATGAAGAAAAAATAATAAACCCATGGAGTTTGATAAATAACAGTGGATGGACACACTGGGTTTATGTTCAATTAATGATAGATTTGACTGAAAAAGTCACTTTTTCTTCAGTTTTCTGTTTCTGATATAATAACCCTCAACTTTAATATGAGCTTCAATGAACATCTACATGATCAGTGAATTAAATATGGGAAAATACCTGATTTTCTTTGAAAAATGCAAAAATATAGAGGATAAGATTATAATAAATGGTGATAAATCACTTAAGAAAGGTTAAATAGAGAGAAAAATGTATTTGGGAAGTGAAACAAAAGTAGCTCTGGGTCTTTATGGCTTAATACTTTCATATTCTGACAAAGATATTAGTGCTGCAGGTCATGATAATGGCTCTTCTTCCTGTGTTAGTAAACCATTAACCAGTGGCTTTAGCGCCTCCTACAGGCAGATGGGTCTATCATGTAAATACCTTGTCACATCACTTAAATTTTTCAGGATTTTTTCCATTTTCCACCACACCTCACATGAATCTGCAACAATGAATTTTACTCACATGTGATGATTTGACCTGATTCTTACAGATAATTTACTCAACTCACACCAAATTCATAAACAAATCCACTAAAACAACCTAGTTCTCTGTGACATGCAGTTTGTTGCAGTCTTCTAGTGTGTTGATGTCATTCCCGATTAGCTTATTGATTTGTTTAATTGATCAGATTCAGTTTGTCTTTTACCAAGAGAAGGCAGGCGGTCCCTTGGGTGGAGCTTCGATGTCAGTCCTGGAAACATCACACCATAAACAGAAACAGAAAACAGAAAAACATCATTAACAGCATCGATCATGTAAATAACTGTAGTCAGGTGTACCTGTAAACAGAGTGTGTACCTGTGTTTAGCAACAAATCCTCTGTTGGTTCTTTGGTGTTTTCAGTTAAACCTGAAACAGTTTCAGATTCTGTTACAGATGTGTCTCAACTTTCTGGTTTTCTATCAGAAAATTAAAGTTATGAATAATCAGAATACTTCATTCATTCATACATTCATTCTTTCATTCATTATCTGAACCCGCTTTTTCCTCACTAGGGTCACTGGAGCCTATTCCACTTATGGGCAAAGGTGGGGTACACCCTGGGCATGTCTTCAGTTCATCGCAGGGCTGATAATATAGAGACAAATAACCAATCACTCACCTATGGGCAATTTAGATTAACCAATAAACCTATCAGTGCATGTCTTTGGACTGGAATAGAATAGAATAGAATAGAATAGAATAGAATAGAATAGAATAGAATAGAATACTTTATGAAAATTGGTATTTCTTAGACTGAGCTGGGTTTCTGAGCTGAAACAAAAGGTGATGTGAAAACACTAACAGCTTATTAGTCAAAGAGAATCATCATCACCGTGTCATCAGTGATAAACTCACCACACTAAACAGACATTCTCTCTGTAGTCTGTACATTCACTATGTGGACAAAAGTATATGGACGCATTGAATTCAGGTCTTTCTTTTCAACAAAACAATAAAGACAAATGTCATAATATTGTTTTATATTGGGATAAATATCACTGCATTGGTTAGTTTGGTTTAAATTGTTATTTTTGCATCCCAAATGCCTCAGAGATGGTTTTGACTTAATTTCTCGCAACATAATTTTTTTTAACCATGATTATGATTTTAAACGTTCTGCCTCTAAATTTCAAAAATATTTTTCATGCTCTGACTGTAAATAACTAACCATCTACTTTCTTCACATCTCACTGAGGCAGAAAAATCTCCCATTAAACTTCAAGATAATATTGATGTTTTTATCTTAAATCATCATGAACAAGATATGGTACAGCTGTGGACATGATGTGTCCATATACTTTTGTCCATATAGTTTATAAACTACCAACCAGCCACACTGAGGTGGCTCTACATCTGCAGTGGAAAACCATCACCGAGCCATAACGGAACACAGAGGTCAGAGGTCAGCGTACCAAGGAAAGCATCCACCAGGCGGCTCACTCCACTCATGACCTTTAAGAAGATATTGGGCAGCTGACTGTCCCAGAACGCCTCATCCTGAGGGGGAGGGGGATGGGCATTCCCCGATCGTCCAATCAGAGGAGGTCTGCAGAGCTCCACAGGGTTACTGAAGGAAAGATGACAAATGACATGAAATATAACTTAGCATCTGACTTGCATCTGATTTATACATGTTTAGTCTGTAAATCTCAGGACAGAACATTTGGACCCACATTCACATCAGTAGGTGTGTTACCAACCATATGATTGGTCAGTCTGACACATGACGCTGCCTAACCTGAACATATGCAGAAACCTGAACCAGGTGAGAGGGATTCGCTCATCGTCCAGATCTGTAGGAACCAGAGCAGCATCTTCATCTGGGACTTTAAATGGCGGGAACAGTGGACCGTAGGTCAGAGACAGTAACCTACAATAATGACAAACACCAACTGATAACTTACAAACAACAAAGACCGGAGTAAATGGAAAGATGTCAATAACCGACAAAATGATCAATGATAAAACTAACTAAATTTAACAGTGACAACAAAATAAGATGAACAACAAAAAAACTGTTGTGTGTTGACATATGTGATCAGATTTAATGTTGGGCGGTCCCTTGAATCTACTCGTGGCCATGGTGACCTGGATGTTAGCGCTGCAGTGACTCGGCTCCATGTCTCCACAGCAATTGGCTGGTGTCTCCAGCTGTTGAACATCTGTCGACACGTTTGCCACAAAGAGCGAGATGGGAAACAACGAGCGGCGGAAAGAAGCCACACCTCCAAAAGCACAGACAGCGACAGGTGAGACAGGTCTGATGCACCTGCACAGGCAGACAGACAGGTAATAGGTTTAAAAAAAAAAAAAAAAAAGAAAAAAAGAAAAAATGATGTAAAAGGCATAAGCTTAAAATGGTGTAAAAGACTTTTGTCCATATTGTTAGGCTCATGGGATAGTTGCCCAAGTCATATCACAATTTGACCAAAAATGACTTTTTTTGGCCAAAAACTGGCCTGCCAAGGCGTCCAATCAGACCCCAGAGTGCAAAAACTGCACTGAAGATATTAACAGTCAAGGGTGTTGAACTAGTTTTAGTTCAAGGGTCACATACAGACCAATGTGATCTCAAATGAAATAATAAATAAACATAATTACCTATAAATAATGCCAACAAAATTTCTTCTGGTTTACTGTGAAAAAAGTAAAATTACATTAGGAAAATATTTATATTTTCAAACTATCCTTTCACAATAAAATATGTAGAACCTGAATAAATATAAACAACATGAAATGTCTGAAGAAAAGTGAGTGCAATTTTGACAGTATTCTGTCTGTTATTAAAAGTTTTGTGTATTTGTAGATCCACTGGGATCTGTAAGTTGTGTTAATAATAAGCTGACACATAATATTGTTGAAATTGCACTTTCAGGAAGTTGAAAATTCAGGTTGTGCATGGTTGTTCAGGTTATTCACATTTTCATAATGTAATTTTACTTTTTTTATACTAAAACAAAGAGAAAATGTTGAATTATTATTTATAGGTTATTATATTATTATTTGACTTTAGATCATATTGGTCTGAATGTGGAACCTGAGCTAGAACAGGCAGTTACGCTATGAGGCTAATGATACGTCTCATATTTATCTCCTCCTCCTTGCCTCCAGTGCAACTCACACTGGTGTATGAATGCGTAGGAATGTTTGGTGGTGGTCGGAGCGGCCGTTGGCGCAAATTGGCAGCCATGCTTCTGTCAGTCTGCCCCAGGGCAACTGTGGCTACATATGTAGTTTACTACCACCAGAGGGAGAATGTGGGAGCGAATGAATAATGGGTCAATAATGTAAAGCGCTTTGAGTGACTAAAAAAGCGCTATATAAATCTAATCCATTATCATCTGACATTTGCCTTTGGCGAGTCACACACCTGAGGACTGACCTAAGGGGGCGGGGCCACCAGCTCACCTGAGGCGAGGGGCAGGACCAGGATCAAGTGGTTAATCCTGAGCAGAAAGTGCAGCAGAGTTTCCCAGGTGTCTCTGCTCATCACAACGCTGTCTCTGGCCATAGACTGAACTGCACATAACACCTGCTGACAGAGAGACAGGTGTAGTGGACTCACCTGGTCCGACCTGGAGGAGGAGGGGGGCGGGGTCTTACTCATAATGATAAATAAAAAAAATTATTTAGTAAAGCATTAATGTTCTATCTCTCATTTCTGACCATGAAAACATAACATTAGCTCTGTTTCCCGTAGACCATGGGGGTCAAACATACGGTCCATGTATGGATTCAATTCTGGATCAGCTCAGGTGTGTCGTACCTGGGCAGGAACAGACTGTACAGGTGTCGGAGGATCTTCTGAGCGTACAGATCCGGCTCTTTCCTGATTGGCGGAGGGATGGAGTCTCTCTGGGAGAACAGGGTTTTCAGCCAATCAGTGTAGACGTCCACACAGAGCCTGACGGTGTCTCCATCCAGTGGGAGAGTTAGACCGAAACACAACACCTCCATGGTCCATTTCACCTGCAAACACAGACCCCAGACCTGAACCCAGACCAGTCCACATCTGGACGGACTATGACTCATGTCCACATCTCACACTAATCATATGGTTATCAATGTCTCTGTCAGCATTTTTATTATTTTCTTTTTTAGTTGTCTTGTTGCTACTCAAGTCTTTTTCATCATTTCATCTTTTCCAAATAATGCAAAAAGCAAAAATAACCATCTGAATAATTTGACATTTATCGCAATAACTATTGATATCAACTGATAAACTAGAAGAACTACAAAGTTTCTCAGACTCTGTTGATAATTATTTATAAGCTTTAACATAGATGATAAAACACATAAGTCTTTTAGAACAAAAATACCAACATAAACATCACTGATTCGTCAAATCTTTATCAAGTCTCTCAACACAGTACTGAATGACAGGTGATTCTGTCCTGTCTCTGTAGCAGCTGTTGCCCAAGTAAATTAAAGGGTTTTTATTGACAGTAGCCTGTTGGGTCACTGATTTCAGCTCAGTTGTTAAAGCATTGATGTGGTGCTTATTTGGCCAGTGTTTTTGGCCAGTGTGCATGAAGGAGACTTCACAGATTAAAATGGTTCTATATAGTATTAATGTTCCAGACTCTGACCAGCAGGGGTCAGTCTGGTGCCAGAACATACTTAGGTCCAAAACCACCAATGAATCGACCCTATGTATCCATAGACTGAATCAGTCACTGAATTAAGTATAAAGCTCATAGTTTCCATACATCTGTACTATGGTATCATCAAGTTTTATTCAAAAACTAAAATTCATAGACACTTACTTCAACAGTTGTTATAATAATGCTGTGTCTTATAATGTTGACGTGCTGTCTCAGCTGATAGTTTACATTATAGCTCTGTTAGCTTAGCTCTGTTTTTAGACTGAAAGCAACTACAGTAAAACCACAGATCACCTCTGTTTTCTGTTCAGTTTGTGTTGTCAAAAGCTGAACTAAAGATCTGTTTGGAATCCAACAAAGAAGGTCAGAACTTACAGTTTAGTCTGAACTGTGGATCAACAAACTTCACAGATTTTTATTAAAAACACTATGATGAGAATTTTAAGTTATTTCTGAATATTTAAAGGTAGAACTACTAATATAGACCCTTTAATATATGAAATGTATTATTATTATATGAAACCAGTTGGTTTTGTTTGTTTGTTTGTTTGTTTGTTTGTTTTGCAATAGTTTCAGCCACACATAGAACAGTAGTATGTTTGAGTTTAAGTCCTGTGTGCTTGAGGTGAATGATTTTCTAACTGTTGAACAAACACTGAATGATTACACATCAACACTGAGCATGTGCGAAGGTAACTCACCTGTCCGTCTGTGCGTAGCAGGCTCTGGGTGTTGGGGTTTCCAAGGCCGACTGCCAAGGACTTCACCACAGCAACAGCAACATCTCTGCCCACAGAGGGCGGGAAACAACTGAGCACACTCGCATGAGGCCGCCAACTGGACAGTGATTGGTCCATGGCCTGTCAATCATCTAGAAGCCGCTCACCTACAGACAGATAAATGGATGATAAAAAGATAAACAAATAAACAGACAAACAATATAACTGTGGCATCAGACAAATATGTAAAGTAATGTAAAGTAAAAAAAAGAATAATTTATTTGTTGGTATAGTAGAAAGACAAAAATACATAAAACAGCTCAGATGTTGATGTTCATTATATAATACTGTACATACTTAGGGTTAATTTTTTTTGAATTTCAAAAGATTTTATGATAGTTCTTATTCTATTCTATTTTAGCTCTTCTATCTCACTTTTTTATTTATTACTATTTTAATCTTATATATCATTAGCCTCATAGCATAATTGCCCAACTCATACACAAATGGACAAAAATATGTGGAAACATTGAAATAAGGTATGTCTTTTCTAACAGGGGTCTGGGATAAAAACAATAATGACAAATGTAACAATATAGTTTTATATTGGAATAAATGTCAAATTGATTGTTAATATTGATGTTTCTATGCCAGATCATCATGAACAGGACATCTTGCAGCTGTAGACATGATGTGTCCCAATATTTATGTCCATATAGTTTATAAACATCAATATTTCCTTAAAGTTTAATAGGAGATTTTTCTTCCTCAGTGAGATGTGAAGAAAGTAAATGGAGAGTTGTGGTAGAAAATTATTATTTACAGTCAGAACACAAAGTACTTTGGAAATTTATTATTAGAACATTTAAAATCATAGTCATAGATATAAAAAAAAATCAGTGTTCAGAGAAATTAATTAAAAACCATCTCTGAGGCATTTTGGAAGCAAAGATAACAATTTAAACCAAAAAACCAATGCAATGATATTTATCCCAATATAAAACTATATTATGGCATTTGTCGTGATTGTTTTGTATCCCAGACCCCTGTTAGAAAAGAAACACCTGGATTCAACATGTCCACATACTTTTGTCCATTTGTGTATGACTTAGGTAATTATGATATGAGGCTAACGACATACTGCATACACTGAGATCTGGGAACTGGGTTTCGTTCATTTATGTCACATGGTTCTGAATGACAATAAATCTGAGTCTAAGTCTGAAGTACAGAACTGCAGTAAAAGTACAGCTACATTCTGATCTGAACAAAGAAAACAAAAGCTGTAAATGTATGAATGAATGAATGATTCCAGATTAAAGTTAAACCTAATGTTGTTTTTCTGTTCATCCATTAAACACTGAAACACTGAGAGTTCACACACTGTAAAACCTGACACAGTTCAACAATAACCATCATTTGGTCAAAGATCATAGACTTTTCACAATGTTGATGTGGGTGTCATTTAATTTCAGAGGCTGCATTTACTTCAGGGTTTTGGCTTGTTAGACATAAAGGAAAAAACATGTTCTGCAAAAAAACATAAAATTGAAAATCAGTAAGTAGTTCCAAAAAGTATCACAAACTGATTTTCAGACTTAGGGACACAGTGACTTCAGAATGATGACGCAACAAAACAGAAACAGTCCTGAAAAATATAACCTGTGAAATAAAAGACTGATACTGATAAATGATGGTTAAGAACAAGAAACTCTTTCAACCACGACATGAAAAAACACAAACAAATCATTTTCAGTGTCCATGGTTTGGTTTATAAAATGTAAAAAACAGATTTTAAAACATCAATTTACTGTTAAATGGAAGGAAAGATAGAAGAAAATACGTCAGAGAAGTTAAATTCATTTTATTGATGCTGTTGTAGTAAATGTGTTTTTTCATCCTGATTTTTTCAAACCAGATTTTAACGGTTTTTCCATTTGACTTCTTGGTTTGTTTTGGTAAAGCAGAACAATAGTTAACTTCCATAATGTTTTAGCGAAGATGTTATTAAAAGTCTTTAACAGACATTTATCAGACAATAGTTTAATGTCTGAGGATACGAGGAGCAGGGCTCTTCCTGGACTGAGAGAAACTGGTTTTACTGGTACACTCCTGACACTGCTTCTGTCTGGACTCTGTTGGGATTTTAAGCCAAGTTAATTGCAAATAAAACACATATAATTCACAGTGTTCAATAAACTAAAAGACAAGCTGTAATGACTGTTTTTGTTCTTTTCTTTGGTGCTTATTGTCATTTATGTGTCACTTCTATCATTGGTTTGTTCAGCAGTACATGCTCTGTAGTGTTGAAATAACTACAACTAATCAAAACCTAATATTTTTCATTAGCAATCCATTAAATATGCATCATATGTGACCAAATGACATAGTGGTAAATAGAGTGAAGGTCGTACCTGTGCAGGTGAGTCTCCAGCTGCTGTTGAAACACTGACAACACAACAATCAGACTGTGAATGTCAAACTACTGCTGCATTCAGGGCAGTGGGAAATTTTAGAATTCACCTGAGTTGTGACTGTCAGGCTCACTGTGCGAAAGCTGTGAGCCCTGAGCTGTGACTGTCAGGTTCAGCGTTTACACCAACACACGGTTCAATGATTCTGTTCACAGCAGGTGGATTCTTATTTTACATAAAACTACATCGCCAGAGGACTAGGATAAGAACTTAAAAGACCCTCGGTAATGTTTAAACACCCACAATCCTATGCACATGTCCTTTGAAAATGCCACTAAATGAAAGAGCTGAACAGCTGCTAATAAAATCTCAATAAAGATGAATTCAAAGACCACATTTAAATGCACCAAGTGCATTTAAATGCCAGTAAACTAGACCAGATTATATTTGCAAAGGCAGTTCACTGTGCTTATATGTAAATAAACAGAAGATCCAGAGGTAAAGAAAACAGAGATGTGCTGACAGGTCATCTGTTGATTTTACCGTTTTTGCAACGTGTTAATTTGTTCCATTGTGTCAAATATTTACAGACAAATAAAAAAAAACTGACAAACATCTCACCTCTGTATCAGAATAAACCTGAATACTTAACAGCGCTTTATCAAACTGACACCAAAACACTGGTGTATTTCATACAAACAGTACTGTGTGTACTGTTTGTAGTATTGTGTATACACTGACCTGCATCAGGACCCAGTCAGGTTTAATGAAGCCTGTCCAACAATATACAAATAAAAAAAGGAATAATGTACAAAAATGTCCTGAGGGTTAAAGGACCAGAGTAAGTGTTAACAGAGTTTTAATCTGATTCACCTTCAGTTTGTTCCCCTATTGTCAAACTGGTGCAGATAAGATGGTCACATGACACCATATAGCTCATGAAACCTGTCATGTGACCAACACACCTAAGCATGGGAGGCAGGTGAAGACTAATAAAACTTCATGTCATATTCAACTGTTGTTTGATTGAATCTGAATTTGACTAAATAATTAAAGTAAGTAGTAAGTAAGTTATAATGATTTCAAAAATATTTCAGTCAGTTTGATGTTTACTTTGTTAATTTTGAGCTTATTTTGATTTCTTGATTTAACACGAGTTGTCGTTTTACTTGAAGCGGTAAAATTTAGTGTTTTTGATGAGGTTTTAAATTCTGATCAGAGGCACTGTATTATGTCATATGCATGTGCACATTGTGACTCTATGGACATGAGACCACACCCCCACTGCAGTGAATTCTGGGTAAACACAAATCCCAGAGATGTGTCTTTGTTAAAACAATTCCCTTTATTTAATAAAATTGTTCAAATCAAACAAAGCTTCACATTCACGGAAAAAAAGACGGCAGTGTTCATTCCCATGGCGACGCCTCCATGGATCTGACTGGACAAAGTCTTTACGCTCTATCCAACATAAAACGCCGGTGAAATCTGCCCGGCAGCGCAGGCGCAAGTGAGCTGATTGGTCGGCAGTGAGACAATCAACAGTGAACTGAGGAGAAACTATTTCAAAAAGAAAAAAAAAAAGTATGGTAGCCTGAGTGGTCCAAACGGAGGGCGGGAACCCAGAGACAGGGGCCAGAAGAGTGGGGCTGAGGGGTCAGAGGTCAGTATGGCTGCTTCTTGATGAATCTGTAGAACATGGCGTAGGCAGCAATGGGTTTATCTGTAGGAACCATGTGACCGGAGCCCTGCAGAGGTCAGAGGTCAGAGGTCATATGACCTTGCAGTGACATCATAAACATGGCAGTAGAGGTCAGAGGTCATGTGACCAGGTGGCAGTCAGTGTACTTACCTTGACAGTGAGAAAGGCGATGTTATCAAACTCTTTGATGAAGCCCCCGACCTGTCGACCGTCCACGTCATCGTAGACCCACGGACGTCGCTGAACCTGCACCTGTCAACGAAAAAGAGGAGGAAAACCAGGTCATATGACTGAAGACACACCTGGATCAAATGATTTATAAAGACACGGTTTTGGTCCAACATGGTAGAGCTGGTATTTTGACACACAGTATAAATTAATCTTCACGTGTTTAACAGAATCCAGACCAGATCCTGATCCAGGAAACCAGGATTACATTGGTCTAAAAAGCATCACATGGTCTCCAAGGTAACGTACCTGCTGGTTCAGGGACTCGACAAACCACTCATCCCCCATGAAGTTACAGGCCATGTCCACGTCTCCATTATAGACCAGGATCCGGTACTTCTGCAAAGACCAGAGACAGGACTGATCAGAATCAGACCAGGACAGAAAGAAACAGGCCACAATAAGGAGAACTTTATATAATCTGGAACAGGAAACTAACCAGGGCGCCAAGCAGTTTGAGGTACTGCTTCTTCACATCCATGTACAGACGACGGTAGTTTAGGTTCACCTCAGCACTGAAACACAAGGCAGGGGTCAAAGGTCAGTGGCTCAGGTGTGCAGCTTCAGGCTCAGGGGTTAGTTTCACCTGCAGGACTTGGACCTGGTCTGGGGTCAGTTGGTCATACCTGGTCATAATACCATCAACATTTACAAAGAGGTGAGGTCCCACCCCCTCTATACATTAGCCAATGAGAGAATTTTAATCCTCAGATACATATATGATGTTTGCAGATTTAAAAGTTAATTTTACAAGTGAAATAAAAGAAGGCACAGTACACATCCTGAGGATGGAATAGGTCCATGTCCCACCCTGTACCTGTTCAGGTGAGTTACCTGCAGATGGCCCAGTCCAGAGCCTTGGGGCTGATGTGCAGGGCACTCTTGACATAGGCATTGTTCAGGTACAGGTTAGAGGGCGTGGAGTTAGTGCAGGGCGGGTCCAAACGGACGGACAAGTGAAGAGACGTCAGACCGCGCAGCTTCTGCAGACACACAGGGAGTCATGTGACATGTACAGGTGAACAGATGAATGTGGACACACCTGGAGGCCGATGACAACAGGACCCACCTGGTTCCACATCTGAGTCCGCTTCTGCTGGGCAAAGATGTTCCCCAGGTCCCTGATGATCAGCTGACCTCCCTCCACACTGAAAACAAAACACAGCTGTCTGTCACACCTGAGCCCACACCACAGTTACCGTGGAAACACAGGAGGCCACTCACCTGAGGCTGCGACCAATTCCACCCGGACACGGAGCGTACAGGTTGTACATGTTCAGACCAGAACTATACACAATGTCCTGAACTTCACCCAGCTGCACAGAAAACAGAACCACATCAGACCCAAGCCAGATCAGATCTGAACCAGATCAGGCCCGAACCACATCAGACCTTACTCAGATGCATCAGTACATCAATACATTTTAAACGGGTTTGATTACATCATTAAAAACATCAATTTTCAGAAAAGTTGCACAACAAAAAACTGAAATCGTTGATTTAAATTGGGACAAAGGCAGTTTTTGACTGATCACGATATAAAAGTAGATTTTGATGCTGTAACACACTTTAAAAAGCTGTGATAGTGTACTGTACTGTTGTACTATACAGGCACTGCTGTTCTGTTCAGTTAGTTTCTCTGGTAACAGGCGATGGATAGTTTCCCTGGAAAAGTGTTTTATATAAAAATGCGGTTCAGACTCACGCTGTTAGAGCAGTTTGGGTTTGGGTTGTTGTAGAAGTTACACTTTCCATCACTGCAGCAATACGACTGAAGGTCTGCCCACAGTTGACTTCCCAGCAGGCCGTGGTAATACGCAAAGTAAACCAGAGAGTTATCGTTCAGCTCGTAACTTGACATCCCATTCCCCACAGCAATGCCCTAGAGGACAGGTGAGAAAGGTGAGGCAGGTGAGATGGGTGAGTGGGAGGAGACGGGGTGAGATAATGCTGAACGACAACTAACTGACAGTAAAACCTCAACATTTATGGAACAAAAATCTGAGATGTGTCGGCTTATTAATGTCAACTACATTCATAACATTTATTAAAAAAAAAAAAAAATCAATGAGTCTTGGAAACATGTTATTGACTCAGTTCAGGTATTTTCACAGAGAGGTTCAGTGTAACAGTCTAAGTCTATGGGAGTTACGGCTGTTTGCAGTAACATCTAGTGGCCATCAACAGTATTATACTTTATTGTACAAAAGCGGTTTGTAGGTGAGGGGAGGGTCCGTACAGTCCAGGTGTGTCCATACTACACTCACTGTGGGGAGTTTATGTATACACACAAAGATTATTTCTATCCAGAGAAAATATTCAACAAAGAACTTGAAAGATTGTTGAACTCCATGAAACTGATGGAAGAATTCAGGAAAAAGATGGAAAACACATAACAGAACGAAGGGAAAAAAAACCAAACACAAACATCATCATAGAGTGAATCAACAGATGTGTGAACATGTGCCCATACAGCGCTGGTGTGTCCAGGTCTGTGTGTTCAGGTGTGTACAGATGTGTGTCCATGTGTGTCTAAGTGTGTGTGTGTGTGTGTCCAGGTGTGTACCTGCAGGTTGAGTTTGCTGTCCTCCATCACCCTCTCTGCAAGCGTTGGGATGTAAATTCCTCCATAACTTTCTCCAGTGAGAAAAAGTTCATTAGTGCTGAATTCAGGAAATAGACGGAAGAACTCCTTCAGCGCCAGGTAATTATTCATTGACACCTGCACAGAAGAATAATCTATAAACACCTGACAGAACACTTGACATCTGGAGCCAATCAGAGTGTGCTGCATTCACTGACCTCGGTGTCATTGGTTTTGTAATTTCCATCGTCAGAGTATGAAAAACCGACTCCTGCTGGAGACTCCAGGTACAGCACGTTAGCAATCTGCCAGGAAACAGACAACAGACCAGTCAGATTGAAGGAAACACACCTGAGGAGTCACATGACCTGCAGCGGGACTCACCTGGTTCCAGGAATACTTGTTGTACTCCAGTGTCACTCCATCGTCTTGAATCTAAAACACAGAAGTCAGATGTCAGAAGGGGTGTTGGGGTGGGGTGGGGTCATGGATGGAGTGGACGGAGTCACAGGTGTCATACCAGGAAGGGTCCATGTTCAGTGAGTAAACCGTCCAATGAGCTGCAGCCGGGGCCACCGTTGAGCCACAGGACCACGGGGTCAGAGGCCGGCTTCGACTGGGACTCTACGAACCTGAACACAGCAAAGAGTGTCCACTTAAATAACAACTGAAGACAGTACAGTAGAACCTCACAGTACCAGTTTATCTTCTTCAATGACAGAACTCGTTTTGCAATTCACTCATTTTACAAATCAACTTTCCCCACTGAAATGAATTGAAAAATAATTAATTGGTTCCAGCCCCAAAAACCACCCAAAATCCTTTTTTAAGGCTTTCTGAAACAGAAAAAGGGCGGTTAGACAGAAAATAATTATAAAAATATAATGAAAGAGAATGCACAAGAAATAAACAATCGCAATATTGCATCAACAAGATGAACATGTGAACTGAGCGAGCAGAGGCTGCTCCACTGAGCATGTGCGAGCTCAGTAATGACTAGCAGCAGCTAATATGAAGCTCACTCATATTATGGCTTTCCACTCATATTTCAAGACAAAAACAGTCACCAGCACGATTATGTGAGATTATCACAGTTAAGGTTATAAATTAATGAGTCAGGTGACAGGTTTGACATCCTGAGTGTGTTCACGGTTGTGTAGAGATACTGCATGTATGACTGGAATTAACCCTTAAAGACCCAAACATCCACTGGCAACCTTATTTGTATCTTCTGATCTAAACTGTTTAATACCTGTTGATCCTCTAATCCTATCAATCCATGTAAATAATTGGTGTAAAATGCAGTTTGTAATCTTTTCATGGTCATCAGATATGACCCATTTGGACATTCAGAGGGTCAGTAGTTACCATGAAAACACCATCATCTTCTATCTACAGCACTGATTCACCAGTAAAACCAATGGAGTTGGAGCAATGACTGTGGCTGGACACACTGGGTTTATGTTCAGTTAATGATGTATTTGCTGAAAAAGTCCCTTTTTCTTCAGTTTTTTTTTCTAGGAACAAAATGCAGAAAAATATACAACATAAGAGACAAAATGAAACAAAAACAAATAAAAAGGAACAAAAACATATAAAATAAATAAACAAAAAGAAATGGAAAAAATTTACAAAATAAAAATAACATGGAGAAAACACACTATAAAATGAACAAAAACAGCCAAACTGTTCAATAAAATGTACAAAATTGAAGAAAAATAAAAAATAAAACAGGCAACAAAATGAACAAAAGACAAAATAATAAATGTCATGAACAAAATAAATATTAGGAAAATACATGATTTACACTGAAAAATGTATAATACAGAGAATAGTATTATAATAAATGGTGATACATAGGAGAGGATAAATATAGAGATGAATTCATTTGAAAGTCCTGACAGAAGTACTCGTGTATAACATGTATGAGGTGTGTAGTTGTACTGTGATCGGACCAGTAGTGCAGGTGTTTTCCGTGCGCCACGCTCAGGTATCCAGAGTACTGTTTGAAGCTCGGCTGTTTGGCCAAACCCGGCAGGTATTTCACCTCATCGGCATCTGGCGCCGCCTCCACCACAAACAGGAAATTACACAAAAACAGTAGCAGCAGCATCTGAGAACAAGAAACACATAGCCAATATTATGTTACTGGTCCAGCCCATTTCCGATCATATTGGGTTGAATATGGAACCTGAACTAAAATGAGTTTGACATCTCTGAGGTAAAGGATTACAGGCAGATCGTCATGGTAACCACAGGAGAGGAGGAACCAAAGTCATGACAGAGGATTTATTAAATATCAGAGTCTGGAATGAATGTCTCATTTTAAAGTGATTTCAAGGTAAAATATAGAAAATATGTGACAAGAAGCTCAGAGCAGACGATTACTCTGTTCATTTTCAATTGATATCACACCACCTGAAAAGGACATTTATCTATTATATTTATTATTTATCATCCTCTAGTTCAACCCTGACAATAAATATTGCTAAATATTATTAAGTAGTTCATTCACTCTGTGTTTGACTTGATTAACATCTTACACAAAATTCCACCCTTATAGTACAGTTATTGATCTCAATATTCACCAATGATCACTACTGACCCAGTGCATCAATCCTTACAGCACACATTCGTCAGTCAAATCCACAACATTTAACTTTGTTTGCATTTTCAACAGCAGGAGGTACAAATGTCTTCATTCAGTTTCCTCCACACAGTGAGGACATTCTCGTCGCTACAGAAACACTGATATCAGATCAGGATACACAAAGCCTGGGGATCAGACTCTGTATCAGATCAGTGAAAAAGATGTGAAAAACAAATACTGATTTAGACATATGAGAATATAAAATTCATGACAAAAAATAGTTCCAATGTCCCTGTATGTCAGCGTTATGTTCTATCTGAATCAATCCCCAGTTGAATGTGTGAGGTTGTCAGGCTCTGTCTCTATGTTTGAGTCATGTGGTCTGGATGCAGACGATCAATCTCCCAATAGAAGTGGGTGGTACTTTCACTGGAGGAGAACTCAACTCATTCAAAGTCCATATATGACTTACATCAGTGATCAATAGGAATTATATTGATATATGTAACCATTTACATGTTATAAACCATCTAAATATGGACCATTATAAGGAAAAGCACAATTATAATATTTCAAAAATTCATCAAAAATCAAAATTTCTCACAACTGTGAACAACCTTTGTAGACACTGTCCCAAGAAAGATACATAAAAAATTACAAATGAATCCGACCAGTAGTTTCATAGAGATGATGTTTGAAGAAATTGCTAATGAAGATGAAGATGATGACGGTGGACACAATGCCTTTATTAGCTCATGGCCGATCGCCAGTGAGATAAAAAAAAACAAAAAAAAAAAACAGCTTCAATAATAAATGAGACAATAATGGACTGAAATGTATGTGCAGGACATCCAGTTAATGACTCTGAAACACAGTGAACTGACCATGAAATAACATGATTCAGGTCATTGTGGTTCAGAAAAACCAGGTCCAGACAAACCAAACATAGACAGAACAAAAAACGAAACGTCATCAGTAAAACACAGATGTACATTTAACCACTGACCTGTGGCCAAATAAACATTAGATGAATACAATAATCACAAAATGAAAAGAAGTATAAATTATATTAACAAAAATAGAAATAAAGAAACTAAATAAGCAAGAAGATGAACAACAAAAAACATAACAAAAAGGGAACATTAAGCCTAAAAAGCAATAAAATGAAAATTAACAAAGTAGAAATTAATAAAAATGATGGAAAAGATACAAAAATTTACAAAGCTATCGACATAGAAAAAAATACACAATAAAAGACAGAAAAACAACAATGAAATGAAAAACAATGAAATAAACAAAATATAACACAACTACAAATAAAATGAACAAAAAAAGCAAAAAAAAATAGACAAGATCTAAACAAATGTATCCAAAAACAAGTAACAAATGAACATTAACTAAATCAAAAATAAATAAAATAAATAAGATATATTATAGTAATAGATACATAATATATATGATAAGAGAAGATATAAACTAGTGTCATAATAAATAAAATAATAAAAAAATGAAAAAGAATTATGAATTACACGGAGGAATATGAACAAAAATAGGAAGAAACAAAATAAGAAAAGATGAACAAAGCAATCAATGAAATAAACATAACTGAACTTAATCACCAAAAGATGAGTAACATAAACAAAAGTGACCCAGAAAATAACCGGTTAAATTTAACTGTGGTCCTAACCCGGTCCCGGTTCTGATTCATCTCCACCTTTATGAACAGTTCAGATGACAGACCGGCAGGAGGCGCCACAGGACCCCAACCTCAGGTTGGATCACATGAGGTTTGAGGAAGTACAGACAGATGCAAAGTAACAACTGATCATTTACTGTAAATCTCACACACTCGGCTTTAAACCAGACCAGAGTCTGATTAAAACATAGTTCGGGTATTTAACCCGGTTTAAAGTTTGACTTTAGTTTAACGTTAGCTTAAACCGACTGAAAAACATTAAAACTCAACAAACAGACAAACGGACAGTGGCAAACCCACAGACGGACACACAAACAGACCATTCATCTGTGGAACGGACTCGGATGTTTTGGATCGCGTTGGACCGGGTGGGACCGGGTTAAACAGGGCTTACCTTGGACCGGTGTTCCTGGTCTCTGCTCCGTTCAAACTAGTCCGACTGCTCACAGGGTCACATGACCTCAGCTGGCTCACGTGACCAGTGAATCACATGACAGTGAGGTTTCGTTTCCTTAAAAAATGTATCACTTCATCGCATTGTTTAATCGTCTTTTGTTTACGGCTATTTCTATGTTTATTTTCACTTCAATATTGATCTTAATTTTTCATTTAAAGTCAAAAGTTTTCTTATGCTGTGTTATTTTGTCCATTTTATTTTTATTTCTTTTTATTTTGGTAATTGTTTATTATTGTGCTCATTCTGTTGATTATATCAACTATGTTGTCCATTTTCAGTCTTTCCATTATTCTTTTCCTCATTTGTTGTAGTACTGACGATTTTTTTAGTGCCTTCTTTGTTAATTTTAGGGATTTTTTGTCCATTTTAATGCTTAATTGAATGTTTTAATTGTCCATTTTAGAGTATTATGTCTATTTTACTGTTAGTCATTTGGTTTAATACCGTTGCTTATGGTGTTTTCAGATTGTTGATTTTGCTCATTTTAATTCACAACATTGAATCAAGTAATAAAACAAATAATTACACAACATAAAAACAAACTCCAGCAGTATATTCATCCATGACTCATAAATGTCAGTAAACTGTTCAAAATGTGTGATTAGAAGGTAAAGATCTGAACTAGAACATTACAACAGTGTAACAGAAACCTGTGGTTATTGACTGCAGCTGTTCATCTGTTATCTGACTGGTTCATGACCTGTATGAACTGTTGGGCATGTCATGTGTCGTGTCAGGTGTTCTGTTCCGCTTCACACCCTCTGTAATCTGATTGGATGTTTCTCAGGACTTTATTGAACTGGTTACCATGACAACAAAACAGAGAGCAGAGCTGAAATCGAAACGTCCTGAAGACACTTTATTAAAAAAAACACAAAACATAAAAAAAACTATCTATACAACAGGCGAGGCTGAGGTTCCTCAGGGCCGAGGGGGTGGTCTCATCCCTGGAGGGGGCGGTCCTGAAACAGAGCACAGTCGTCACGTGACTTAATGACCTGGTTTGAGTATTTAAGAAGCTGTGATTCCCATGATGCCTTTAAACCAGTTTTTTTTTTTTCATTCAAGTTTGTCATTTTCAAACACTTTAAATGATTCAGTGATGAAGACTTGGTTTTACTCATTTCACAATAATCCCATTTGGGAAAAACCAAAACACTGCATAATTGACCATCTGTGCATGTGGGATTCCGTCTCTTCCACACACTGAGGTCTTACAACTGAATTCACACATGTACAAAGTGTTTTCAGGTATGCAACTCCAAACACAACCTACGAAGTGTCAGTGCCTCTGGTTCAGTAATTTGACGCTGTAAGCTGACTAGCTATGGTCCATCTCCATGGTAACAGCCTTACCTCTCATGCCAGGGGGTGGCGGCCTCATGCCAGGAGGGGGCATCCCCATCGGTGCACCACGACCTGGAGGCATCCCCATTGGAGGACCCATCGGGGGCCGCATGCCAGGGGGCGGACCCATCATACCTGCAGGGGGAGGAGTCACAGGTCAGCCAATCAGATCATAGTTAGAGGATCTGATCGACAGAGGAACCTTCTAAGAAGATCTAGGACGTACCACTGGGTTTAAATACAGCTGAGTTTACATGAATGTCACAAGAATCAATTTTTAGAAAGCCACAAATACAAAAGTGTAAATTGTGCCTTTCCCTTAGCCTGGCCAGCCATCTGTCTTTCTCAATGAGGAATCCGCCTGGATGCGCAGGGCTTGAATCCAAATATGAAGGCGGGATTAACAGGCACAGAGCAAACCAATCACAAATAAGACTGAAGTGATGCTTTTGTCAGAGAAACGCAAGAATACAGGGTGTAATGTGTAACTCAGTCCTTATTTCTGAATCAAGTAAACAACCGACAACAGCTGTAAAGAGATTTGCTCTTTGTTGCTAACCTCTCCATTGTCGGCCCTTCCTTCAACATTCCACAAATGTTAGCATGGACAGAATCCTCTGTCCAAAGTGACAATAGCTTGCAGATCTTGGTGTCTCCACAGTTCAACATCTTCCTGGTTGCACTGATATGTTTGTTCACTGTACACAGCCTTTCGCTCATTTTTAAATCCACATTGCATATTTGTAGATCCTCTGTGAGGCATAATAGGGTTGAGATTGCACTTGCACAAAGTCAAAATACAAATTTGGAGTTATATTGTTACATCAGTAAACTGCTTATTTTTCTTAAGAAATTTCAGGTCGCAAATGGTTGTTCAGATTATTCACCTTTTCATTATGGAATTTGGTTTTCCATGCTAAACAAAAAAAAAATTGGGATTATTATTTATAGATTATTATTTTACTGGTCCAGCCCCCTTTAGATGAAATTGGGCTGAATGTGGAACTTGAACTAAAATGAGTTTCTAACAGAATCTGTAACAGCTGATCAGTTCAACATCACTACATCAGAATTTATTTGGAGTAGATGTCTCCATTACTCTTGACAGCAGAAATGACCTCAAGCAAGCAAAACAGTTTTACTTCTTTGGACTGTTTACACTCTAAACAGTCCAAAGAAGTCAAAACGGTTTTGCGCCTCTCTAAACTTTAGAGAAACATTTCCCCATGTGTAATTTAAAGTTATGTATTAAATATGTTTATGAAACGCATCTGGTCTCTGGTTCATTTGAACCATTTCAGTAGATTTACTGACATGTTTTGGATGAATATCTTATTCCAATAGTAAAATGATGGGGTTAAATTTGAGAATTAATTGTGTTCGATGAGTCCTCAAAAGGGAAATTCCCCACATAAGACATGTGATTTACCAGGGGGCGGGGCTCCACGGCCCATTGGGGGCGGGGCTCCTCGTCCAGGTGGATACTGGGTAGGCGCTCCTGCGATGCTGGCTCCGGCTGCTGCTGCTGCAACTGTCCCTCTACCCTGAGGGGTCATGACCTGGAAACACATGGACATGTCACTTTCCTGTCACGCCATCACACGTCAGTCTGAAGCCATTACTGTGGTTACCTGCTGTGAAGGCCCGCCCACTCCTCTAACCGGTCCTGCCAGACCTGCAGGAGCCTGAGGCATCGGAGCGCCGGCTGGAACACCACGACCCGCTGCTCGACCCACGCCTGGACCCCCAGCCACGCCTGCCAGTGGCACCCGGGCGATCCCCGTCTGCAGAGGTCAAAGGTCAGGGTTAGAGAGGACAGACAGGGCTGTAGGTCGCTTTCCAGTGGTGCTCTATCTTTTAAATATTATATGGATATCCACACCCTGCATGTCGTCTGGCTTTTGTAGTGACAATATACATATCGTTAGCATCATAGCATAATCGCCCAAGTCATCCACTATATGGACAAAAGTATGTGGACACGTTGACTTCAGGTGTTTCTTTTCTTATAGGGGTCTGGGATACAAAACAATGACAAATGTCATAATATAGTTTATAGAAAGGTTGGAAACAGTTGTAAATGTGAGCGACGCCTCTGTTGAATGCAACAACCACAACACTCACGTCTTTTGGGGGCGGACCCTCCACTGTCATTGAGACCAGGTTCTCCCCCCTCAGCAGGACCAGACCCAGGACCCTCTTCTCCTCTCGCTCTGGCTGCTTCGAGTTCTTTGGCCTTAAGACAAAGATCCACACAGACAGGTGTTATTACCCAGCATGCCACTCTCTCTGTGCGGGTACACGTCAGTGGTTCTTACTTGATCTTCCTGAACTCGTCGCAGTCGCACAGGATCAGGTTCATGTGTTTGTCGAAGGCCTTAAAGGTCCCAATGAAGATGCGACCGTCCTGCAGGATGCACCTCATCCTGAAGTCGATGTGCTGCAGCATCTTACTGCTCTTACCCACCGTCTGGAACCAATCACAGACAAGATGACATCGTAGCCAGTCAGAGAGAGAGGACAACGACACTGGAAAAGTGTTGAACTGAACATCCAAGTCATAATAATACATGCATAAAGACATCTGGACTTAAACATCAAACTGACCATAAAACCAAATACTGTGGTTTTTATGGATTAATCTGGATCTGGATTCCCTTTAGTCTTCTTTATACTCAAACTTATGATCTCTGAGGGTAAAAAGTTTCTCCTCCTGCAGTGATCTGGTCATGTTTGAACCTCAGGATAAAGCACTTTATATACAGAAAAACCACAGTCCATACTTACCTGAGACTGATTATAGATACTATATACACCAGCCCAATATGGATGACATGAACCTACAAACTAAGGGTCAAAGGCAGGGGTGTCCAATATCCAGCCCACAGGATGAATTTGCAAAGTGCAAAAATTACAATAAAGATTTTAACAGTCAGGGGTGTAGAACTGGTTTTAGTTCAGGTTACACAAACAGACCAAGTCAAATAATAGCATAATAATCTATAAATAATGACTCCAAATTTTCTTATTGGTTTAATGTGAAAATAATATTACATTATGCCCATAAATAATGACAACTCCAAATTTTTGTCTGTTTTAGTGCAAAAAAATATTAAATTATGAAAATATTTACATTTAAAAACTATCCTTTAACAATAAAATGTGAAAAACCTAAACAAATATGAACCTGAAATGTTTAAAGAAAATCAAGTGAAATTATTCTGCCTGTTACTGAATGTCTGTTGCCTTTAAAGATCACTGCTGTGCTGTTATTAGAACCTAATGGAGATGGGGCAAACAAATTTTACCTCAAATAGCAATGGTTCTGTCTTACTACATAAGGATTGTTTTTTTTTCTAGAAGCGCTGGAGGACTAACAGAACTATATATAGTTCTGTTCTATATTCACAGCTGTTATTTTACACAATAGAATTTATATACAAAAAAATACAAACTGCCTTTAATGACATGGGCCCATAGAGAACAGGTTTCTACAGACATCGCCTTCCTTAATTGTCCATTTTTTAATCACACTCCCAGTATTCCTAATCACATATGTTTGTTGTCTATATTGGTCAGTTCTGGTTCCTCTGGTTTGAGCTGAAGTTTTTAATTCAAAATCAATGTTCTTTAAACTGAAGGATAAACTCTTAAAAGGGTAAAACTTTGCAGAAACTGAGACCGATTTTCATCGTAAAGATCTGGAAAAGACAACTTTTGGCTGGATGTTGACAATGACTGTGCTATCCGTCCTTTAAGGCAGGTCTCAGGTCAGATTTAGACAATGATAAACTCAGAGTCTGGGTCCATTTACTCTGCCTTTGTTTCAGAATCTTCATTACTGTATGAATCACCTGGTGTTGAATGGTTTATTCATGGTTCATTCATTCATTGGTCTGGACCCTGTAAACCTGAACCAGATCCACGACGCACTGTTTGAACTTAAATCCGGCCTGGTCTTAACTAGACTGACCTTACTAAACCAGTACTGGACCAGTCTGGATGGTATACACTAGGAACCGGACCGGTCTGGACCGTATAAACCATGAACTGGACCAGTCTGGACTCTAAAACCACCGACGTTCATGAGACGTTCGGTTCAACTCCCGCCTCTCGTAGACCAGACCCTTATCCGGTTCAATCCGGGCTCTAGTCCGGTAAATCCCTGTACCTCAGGGACCCTCATCTAGCGGACCGACCTCCTGACAAACACTCACCATGTTTGCGGTTCTGATGGCTCCGATCCCCCCGGATTCACCGAACAAACCCTAAAAATTCAGCCGCGGGGACTCCGCCGGGCCGCCTTTATCTCAGAAGACAGGAAGTGACGTACTAGCTCACAAAGGGAGGGTCCGGACTGAGACAACGACAAGACAAGAGTTCCGACAAGGAAGTTCCGGCTTGGTCCGTCAGTCTGTAAACCCCCCTGGAACATTTTCTAAACTACAAATATTCATAACAATGTTGGTTAAATACTCCATTGTGTCAATTTATGTGAAAAATGGAGGAAGGAGTCAAGCTTTTATTTTCCTACCCCAAATTTAAACACTTTGACTTGGCTAATCAGCAGGCAGTTTCTTGTGTTTGTTGAATTCTGACTCTTTTATGAGGTGGTTCTGTTTATTCCGCAGGTCTGTGAATCCACCATAGACCAGAACAGGGATCAGATCTGGACCAGGTTTAACCCAGTTTGTTTAGTACATCGCAGAATTGTTATCCTCATTTTGTTCTTATATTCAGTGTCCCTTAATGTCCCTCTGTTAGATTTTGTAGAGAATATGTGAGATTAAGCAGATTCAAGTCAGGTTTACATAAGATTGTCTCACACATTTTAACAACATAATTGGAAAATATGGTTTTTCCCAAAATAAATTAGAGTAAAGTTTTATTTATTATAAGATATATTCACTGATCTACAAAAAAAAATACTTAGATCAATTTATTCCCTTTTTGTTCAAAATGGTGATTGTATATTTCTGCTCATTCTGTTTATTCAGTGCTTGTTTTGTTCACTTGCTTAAATGATAAATCAAAATGAACAAAATCTGTTTAATGTTCAACCCTCCTTGTTTTATTAATTTTGTGGTAGGAAGAAAAAAACCCTGGTTCATGAGAGGCTGGTCTATTGTCTTATTATTGATCTATTGTTTAGTTGTGTGTTTGATCAGTGGCTTTGTTTTGTGATATGGTTTCTTTTCTCAGTCCCAGATATTGATAAATAGTATTAATAAATTTACATTCAGGTGATTTCTTTGAATTTGTATTTGATTGAACAGTTTCATCTGTGCATGATTTTATCTAGATTTCTCAAACTGAGGATCTGAGCCCAAAAAGGGTCTCTTATCCTTTTTCAGTGTTTCAGGAACTAATAATGTAAATAAATGAAATATAAAATATTATCAGAAGTGGATTTATTTCCTGACTCCAGTGGTTTAATGTAACACTGTAGAGTTACTGCAGTTATGAATTAAATACAGACAAACTCATTCTAGTTTTTCCAGTTTGAAACTACTTTATTTTACTGCATTGTTTATTTTTTTATTTATCTTTATAGAATGATGCTCTACACAGTTTTACAAAAACAATCTAAAACTCACTCCTCATGGACAAACGGCAACATTAAAATGTTTTTACGTGAGTTTATAAGTGATAAATCAGTAACCCCCCCCCCATATCCTATGAATATCAACATCATGTACAATTATGTTAAAATCTATTGCACTTTAAATTTTTTTGGGTCAAATTTTTCTTATTATTTTATATTATTACTACATTTTTGACTGTTTTTTAATTTTTTAATGTATTGATATCACCGATCTTTGAACCTGTTTTTCATTATGGTTTGTGGTGCTGACCTCTGACCTCTGGGCCAGGTCACCCTTGTAAAAGAGATCCCGATATCAATGGGAATTTATCTGGTTAAATAAAGGTTAAGTAAGAAGTAAATAAAAGTACATATATTGAAAATATGTAAATAATATGTATGTACAGTATATACAGAACAAGTAATAAAAATAGTAGATACTTTTTTGTGTTCCCTGTTTCGGTCTTGAATGTTCTTCCTGTCCTCTGCACTTTGTTTCCTACAATTTGCTGCTGTAAACACTGTAATTTCCCCACATTGGTATAAATAAAGCCATACCTTATCTTAAAAACATACAGTACAATTCAATAGAGAACTGAAGCCCCGCCCCTTCCACTGTGCCTCAATGGATCTAACTTCAGGAAAAAAATTATTGACATCAGTGGAGAGAGATGAATGATTATATGATCTTGTCTGAACTGTGTCACCATTTCCTCACATGTTTAAAACATAATTTTTCGATCTCCAGTTGAATGTGTGAGGTTGTTTGGTTCTGTCCTGACAGATTCTATGTTCTAGTTCTGTGGTCTGGATGCAGGAGATCAATCTCCCAACAGAAGTGGGTGGTACTTTCACTGGAGGAGAACTCGCCTAATTCAAACAAAGTCCATACATGACTTCTATCAGTAATTAATCGGAATATCTGTAGCCATTTACATGTCATAAACCATCAAAATATGGACCATTAGAAGGAAAGGAACATTTAGAATATTTTAAAAATTCATACAAAATTAAAAAATCAAAATATCCAAAACTGTGAACAAACTTTGTAGACATTGTCTCAACAAAGATACATAAAAAATATAAAATAATCCGACCCTATAGTTTCAGAGAAGATGATGTTTGAAGAAATAATTAATGAGGACGACGAAGATGGTGATGCTGGAGAAGGCAATAAAGATGACAATAAAGACAATGAAGATGATGATGAAGACAACAGTGAAAATGACAATGAAGACGACAATGAAGATAATGAAGATAATGAAGACAATGAAGACGATGACGACAACGAAGATTAAAACAAAGCTGATGATGAAGATGACAACGACAATGATGAAGATGATGAAGATGATGAAGATGACGAAGATGATGATGAAGACGAAGACTACAAAGAAGACAATGAAGATGATGATGAAGATGACAAAGAACATGACAAGGAAGATGACTAAGATGACAATGAAGACGACAATGAAGATGACGATGAAGACGATAATGATGACAATGAAGATGATGTCAAAGACAACAAGAAGACAACAAAGATGATGATGAAAATGACAACTAAGACAACTACCAAGACCTTCACAGTAGCTCATGGCCCGTCGGCTGGTGAGATAAATGCATAGGTTTAACTTTTGCCACTACACACTCATAATGTATGTGTAATGTATGTTTTCAACACTGACCTGTGTTGACTAGTGTTAAATGTCACCTATCAAGACTGTTTCTGCAACTCTGTCATAATATGAAGTATTTAATACTTTTAAAGGTATAGTTTTAACTCAGTGTGTGTGGACTAATATAGACACTTGTTGAATTAACACTGCTGAGGTTTCTGTGTCTGATGGGAACAATGAACTATTAACAACAATCTTTGACGTGATTCAACTTATAATTGGGGGAAGGAGTTGCAAAAAGCTTTTATACAACAGATACTACATTTTTAATGAATAAATAGGACAGTGTACAGGTGGTTTGGTGACATCCCTTTAGTGTTTTTTAAATAACACCTGGAGTCCAGTTAAGTCTAAAACCAGGGCTGATCTTCAGAACCACCACTATTAATGATACATTCCACATGTATGATCTTCATCACCGTGTCCTCTCCGCTCTACGTCTCTCTCTCTCTCTCTCTCCTCCTCTTCCTCGTCGTCCATCCCGTCGCTGCGGTCGGGCTCGTTGCCATGGTAACCCGGTCTCCTGCCGCCGGTCGTTAGTTCGTTCGCGCGCCGCAGTGAAACGGAGGAGAAGAAGAAGAAGAAGAAGAAGCGACGGTGACTCACGAGGAGGAGGAAGAGGAGGAAGAGGAGCCCGTTAGCATCCGGTAGCATTCGGTAGCATCCCGACGACACGACGCGGACCCGCAGACCGACGGGTACCGCAGTGAGGAGACGGAAACGGCAACCACCACCGCAACGACGACAACCTGACGGAGGGAGAGGAGGAAGAGGAGGAGGACGGCGACATCACCGCAGCCAAGGCAACCTGACGGAGGAGGGAGAAGGCAACTACGGCAACTGCAGCAACCGTCAGTGTCACCTGATGGAGGAGAAAGCAACAGAGAACAGCAACCACAACAACCATCAGTGACGGAGGAGGAGGACGGCAACCATCACTGCAACTATAGTAACTAAATCATCCATACAGCAACCTGACGGAGGAGAAGGGAATTTAACACAGCAACATGAAGGAGGAGGAGGACGGCAACTACAGCGACTGAGGCAACTACAACCACAACAACAATCAGTGACTGCAACTGTCACTGCAACTATAGCAACAACATCATCCATCACTGCAACTATAGCAACAACATCATCCATTACTGCAACTACAGCAACCTGACAGATCATAAAAGAGTCTAACACAGCAACATGATGGAGGAAGAGGACGGCAACTATAGCAACTAAAGCAACAACAACCACTGCATCCGACGGAGGGGGGTGGGGGTGGGGGGGCATCCGTCAGTTCGACCCCCCGGACTGAGGCTGACCCCAGACCGGCTCCGGTTCAGGACTGTGTCTGGGTTCTGGGACTCCCAGACTGAAGCTCTTCATCCTCATCCTCACCTCCATCGGTCACGTGCGTGTCCGCATTGTGTCAGAGGTCGGCGGTGGCAGACAGGTGAGCTTCAGGTGGGTCAACCTGCGGCTCGCGGCCCTTCAGGGTTCCTGTTGACATTAACCTTTGCATGCGTTTCTCTTCCTTATGGTGGATTTGGACAGTTTGGTTTGGATTTAATGTGTGTTTTCTGAGACTTTTCTGATCGTAGAATAATAGTGACAGTGAATCTAAAGAGTCATTTGATGTGATTCAGTAACAGGCGCCAGTGTGTAAGGATCAATAATATATCTAATAATAATGCACTTTGATAGATCTGTGATAGACAGATCTCAAAGAGTTACAAGGCAGGATGTAAAAATCAAACCGATAAAAGCCATTAGATACAATTAAAACAAGAAAACACAATTAAAAGCAGAAAATTTAAGGCAGTCCATATCTATATGGTTTTAATTTGATTATTTATCTACTTTTCAAGTTATGTGAAAGGCACCTAAAACATAAATAAGTTATTATAAAACATATCAATACTGATGTTATCTTGTTATTTATTTCCTTTTTTGTTTCAGCGAATCAAACAAATCTCCACACTATTTAATTACTTATGATGATGTGAAATGTTCACTCATTCGATCACCACAAATTATTATAATCCAGTCTGAATGTAAAAATCACAAGTATTGTATCAAAACAAATCTGATTTATTTTCTGTTCATTTGTGAAATGAGCATCAGGAAATATATCAGCGTTAAGGCAAATAAAAAGCAAACATATAAGTTTGTGTCCAGAATAAAAGACCTGAATAAATGAAGCTGAGGAGGACTGAAGGTGTGTGTCACCTGTGTCTCAGTCTGTCCAGGTGGACAGGTGGACAGACAGATGGATGACATCTTTGACCGTCACTCTGATCAGCTGATCTGGACTCAGGTAGGTCAGCCTCACCTCCAGATCGACCAATCACACGGCTCACGGGCACATGTATATTTGTCCTGTCTTCAACCCTTTAACCACTGAGACATTATTCCAGGTAAACATGCTGCTGTGAATTTGCATCTGTAGAAGTGTCATTATTGTTTTGTATCTCAGATCCCTGTTAGAAAAGATACACCTGAATTCAAAAGGTCCACATACTTTTGTCCATATAGTGTATGACTTAGACAATAATGCTATGAGGCTAGTGATATGCATGTACTAGTTTTCAGCACTGCTTTGGAAAAGGATCTTCCCTAATTTTAGATAATGTCACAGAGCCTATTCGAGACATTTGTTTGATATGTGTAATAAGTGGTAAGTTATGGTCAAAAATAACTCCCAGGTTCCTTGCAAATGCACTGTATTCAAGAGAAATGTCATACAGATTGAATATTACTTTAGGACACAGGTGTCAAACATATGGCCCGTGGGCCAAAACTGGCCCACCAGAGGGTCCAATCCGGCCCTTGGGATGCATTTATAAAATGTAAAAAATTAGACTAAAGATATTAATAATCAAGGATGTTAAAATCATGTTAGTTCAGGTTCCACATTTAGACCAATATGATCTAAAGTAGATCAGACCAGTAAAACACAATCATAATAACCTATAATTCATGAAGAACTCCGAATTTTTCTCTTTGTTTTAGTGTAAAAAAGTAAAACTACATGAAAATTTTGACATTTATAAACTATCCTTTCACAAAAAATGTGAATAACCTGAACAAATATGAACAACCTACAATGTTTTAAGAAAAGTAAGTGCAATTTTAACAATACTCTGCCTGTTACTAAATGTTTTGTGTATTTGTAGATCTACTATGCTCTGTAAATCATAATATGAATGATAACATGAGGCATAATTTTTCTTAAGAAATTTCCGGTTGTTCATGTTATTCAGATTTTTAAGGTAACTTTGTAGATGTAAACATTTTCATGATGGAATTTAACTTTTTTAATTGTTATTATTATATTTTTCTGGCCCACTTGACATAATATTGGGCTGTATGTAGCCCCTGAACCCTCCTTTAGGAGGTGAGTTGACTTTAGTTTTGTCTTTGAGGCATGCCTGGAGTTGTAAATTTAATTGGATTCAAGGATCAATACAGCTGTGTGTCATCAGCATAACAGTATAAACTCATGCCATGTTTCCATATAATGTCGACTAAAGGCAGCAGATATAGAGTGTAAAGAACTGGTCCAAGTACAGAACCCTATGGAATGCTGTGACTAACCTTAGTTTGGATGCATGGCTTTTGTTAACATGAACAAAATAAGATCTTTCTGAAAAGTATGAAATATCAAATACAATATTTTAATCTCTTTACCTCTGTAAGTATAGAAATACATCCACTGATTGATGCAATTAGAAGATCATTAGTTCTTCAAACATATCATTCATGTACCGGTGGAAAGGTTCAGGGATTTTAGAAAAAAAGGGGAGCTTGGAGACTGTTATATAATAGATAGAACACTTATAGGTTTTGTAAGTACAGGTTTAATAACATACTGTTGGTACTTAATCTGTTAAATTTAGATTTATCAGATCTAATATAACATTTCTGTCAGTGTCATAATTGTAGTTCGACTATCTCACTATGTAAAGTTGCTATGACCTACATCTACAGAACAACTAATAGAACACCTTCACTTTTATGTTGCAAAAATTCCAACCTGACGGTGTCTTTGCTGAGTTGTCATCCACAGTCATCCCCTTTTTCTGAATCACATTTGCGTCGACATTTTCATCTTCAGTTTTGGATTGTTTCTGTTTAATCTGTAAGATTAAGCAGAAGAATCTATAGAATAGAATAGAATAGAATAGAATAGAATAGAATAGAATATCTTTTTTGTCACTGTAACAAGTACAACAAAATTAAAAATTCAGTCCAATCTATACAGCATATATAAAAGCTACTATAAAAATATGAATAAAAACAGCTAAAATAAATAGGTTTTGTGTATGTTTAGCTTCAATGCACAACCTGTGCTGATTTATTCAAAGTGTTTTATTGTCATGTGTTCAGTAAAGATACAGGTTTCCCTGTACAATGAAAATCTTACTTTGCCACCCACACTGAATACCAAGAGAATTTAACATGTATAAAAATAGAAATAGAATAAGAATAATTTAACTAGGAAATTAAAACAAAACAAAGTGGCATTTAAGAATAGCATGCGAAAGAGAATGAGCATAAAATATAAATTACTATGACTAAGAGGAAGTATATATTTACATAAATGTGCAATGTATGAGTTTATTGTTGTGCTTTGAGATTCATCCAAATATGTATAATGTATTCAAGTTTGTCAGACTCATCACACTGAAGCTGTAATAAAAACTGATCAGAGTCTGGAGGAGCCTTTACCATCATCCAACACACATGGAGTTTGGATTTATACTTTTCACCACATTAGTGAGCGACATTTGGACTGTTGAACTGTAAACTGGACTGACTCTGCTGACAGTGTTCTGTCTTACAGTCAGGTCACAGCCTCAGGTTAAGTTAAGCTCCGCCCACCAAAGTACTTCCTCCTACTTCACCTGAAGAAGACAGCCAATAAGATGAGCCAGCTGAAGGAGGCAGAGCCAAACCGGGAGATGGAGGGAAAGGTGAGAAAATGACCAAGAGGAAACCAATGAATAGGAAGATGTGGTTAGGAAAGGAAAACAGCACCAGTTCAGCCACATTAATAATAATATTCAGCAGAAATAGTATCAACTCGATTACTTAAAGGATCTGTTGAAAATTCAGGTATTTTTAATATCAAGACTTACAATTATGGAGGTATGCATTTAGAAATTCTGAGCTAATGCTGATACCAGTATTATTTTCTGTGTTTTTATTTATTGTCCTTTTTGTGCTGTGGAAGCAAAGAAATCTAAAATATAAAACATAACTGTTCTATTTTAAAGCCCTTCATCACATTATCTCTGAATGAGAGATAATGTTATTTCTGTTTATTTTACACCGTGTTTTAATGAACACAAATAAATAATTGTGTCTTGGAATAAATAAAGTCAAAATATGATATATATAAAATATATAATATACAGTATAATTGTGTTTTGTGTGTTATTGTGTACTTGTGCTCTCCTACTGTGAAGCACTTTGTGTCTGATGACTGTGAAAAGTGCTATAGAAATACATTTTTATTACTTACATTTACCAAACAACTATGAATAAAACATAGCAGATAATTCGTAGGCACTGACGTCATCCTTCTGCTGTTATTATCGACACTGCTTTTCCACTGATGTATTTGTATGTCCCTCCTCAGTATCATTCTCTTCCGGTTTCATCTTTAGTTCCCATCAGGCCTGTCCTCATCTGAACCCCTGTGGTCTCTTGTGTTCTTTGCAGGTCCAGACATGGGCTCGGTCTCTGGTCTACACTCTAGAGGAGCTGGAGTGTAAAATCTGCTACAACCGCTTCGACACTCGGAGTCGTAAACCCAAACTGCTGGGCTGTTTGCACCGAGTCTGTGCCAAGTGTCTGAAGAAGATGGTGGACATGGGTGAGTTTACACATGAAAACACCAACACCACCAGAAACTATGAAAATTAAAAATGACTCCCAAAAATTCTTAACCCTTTTAATATACGAGTATATTGATGCATGTGTGGACTAGATGCTGCTCTAATGTTGGACTCTCCCCCCTGCTGTCTTTTTGTTTTGTTAATGTAAGTATTTGTGTTATGGTTTTCTCAAAAACAAAATAAAAAGCAAGTAAAAAAAAAAAATTCTTAACCCTGTTAAGACTCCCATTATAACAGGCCTAGATTCTTTTTTAAATGTTGTTTTTGTAATAAAAGTGTCAGAAAATGCCCTTTCCTTTTTTCAGGAAGAACTTAACTTTAAGTATCTGGCCATTAATTATCATTATTATATGTAATAAATGCTTAAAATAGTGTGTTAATCATTAAAAATAAATAAATAAATAAAACTGACTTACATTTTTATCTTATGTATTATGAAAAACAACTGTAAATGTTCATAATGAAATTTTGAGATTACAAACATAAACTTTCAACAATTTTTCATGTGTTCAGATTTTGGTTTGTCTAGATCATTATGTGTCCATGTTCCAGCATCTTTTTTTTATTTATTTCTAGTCCATATATATGTGTGTGTGTGTGTGTGTGTGTGTGTATATATATATATATATATATATATATATATATATATATATATATATATATATATATATATATATATATATATATATATATGTATGTGTGTGTGTATATATATATATATATATATATATATATATATGTATGTGTGTGTGTATATATATATATATATATATATATATAATACAACTATCAATGAACTATACAAACCAGAAAAATACAGATAAACACAGTGACAAAAACAAGGCAAAAAACACAGAAACTCAACAAAACACACTAATAGAACACTCCACAATAGCACTATCACTATTATATACAATTATCTAATCTATCTATCTATCTGGCTGGCTGGCTGGCTGGCTAATATCATGTAACCTATTGGTGATTCAGACTGAGCCTATCTATACTGAATCAGAAATGTTTTACACTTTCATCTAGTGTACATGCATCTTAATTGAAACATTTTCATATTAAACCCTGTTTTGTGGACAGACGTTCAAATATCTTTATAAACAGATTAAATACACTCACCATCGTAGAAACATTTGCCAGCATCATTAATCTTACAAAACCATACATTAGTACCACATGTATATGCGCTGCTCTGTAAAATATCATAATAACAAGGGCCATATTAAAAGAATATTAGCTGAGTAGGACAGTTTGACAGTGTTCCTATTTATTTTTAATGACAAAATCTGCATGATGCCTCTGAAAAGTAGATCATGAACTCAAGGTGTAGAGGTGTGAGAGTCCTGACTGACTAAATGCTGATTAAAGGAACTAAATGTCCACTTCCCACCGTCCTGTGAACTGTTTAGAAGATGACACAATCTCCAATTTCCTTTAACGGAAACACCTCAGAGCCTCAATCCTCCAGGTTGTTGAAGAAAAGTAGAACTGCAACCTGACAATGGAACACATGTTCTATGATACTAGCACACGATCAGAGAACGCCCTGATGTCTTTTAAATACATGTCCTTAATAAATCCCATTAGTGGTTTCTTTTTTAACCCCAATAGACCATTTGTGCTGGAGCTAGTCATTCTATTCAATCTATTCCCATATTTGTATGATGCAGGTGTGTTCTGATAAACATGAAGAGTGCTAAATGAAACAAAAACAGGAAAAATCAGAGGAATAAAAAACATATATTATTCAATAACTCATCTGTTTATCTCCATTGTTGCACCTTTATTGTCTATTTATTGTCTCCTCAACCCCTTGCTGTTTATAGTTATATTCAGTTTATAGTTATATTTTATTCTGTTTTTTTTTAGTATTTTTTTCCTACAATGTTCATTTTGCACCATGGGGCTTTAGAGTTTTGTAATTTCAGTTTTCTGTATGCAATGTACATATGGCAAATACTGACAATAAAGCTGACTTTGATTAATTTGACCGACTCAGACCAACTCACGCTCCGATCCATCCTCACATTAGGTCATAAATAGTCTGTGTGACAGTCGGTTGAACCCACTGTTAAATATTTTTATCAATGTAATTGTTTTCTTTTCTTTATAATCAACTATTCTAATTGGTTTTCAGGTGAGTCCTCACCAACTGTCATCAGCTGCCCGTTCTGTCGCCACGAGACCCACGTCCCAGATGAAGAGGTGAGACTGTTTCAATCACTCAATCCATCAGTTAAAAAAAAAACAAAACACTTTTTACAAGCAGTTAGTTTCAGGAGGTGTAATAACTGTATGACAGAAGAAAAAAATAGTTCCAGTGTCCCTGCATGTCACTGTCATGTTCTATCTAAATCAATTCCCAGTTGAATTTGTGAGGTTATCAGGTTCTCTCTCTCTCTATGTTAGAGTCCTGTGGTCTTGGTGCAAGAATCAATCTCCCAGTAGAAGTGGGTTGTACTTTCACTGGAGGAGAACTCAACTAATTCAATCAAAGTCCATATTTGACTTCTATCAGTGATCAATAGGAACTAGATTGATATCTGTAACCATTTACATGTTATAAACCATCAAAATATGGACCATTAGAAGGAAAGACACATTTTAAATATTTCACAAATTCAAAACATTTCTCAAAACTGTGAACAGATTTTGTAGACATTGCCCCAAGGAAGATTCATATGAAATTAGAAATGAATCTGAGTTGCAGTTTCATCTGAGAAGATGTCTGAAGAAATTGCAAATGAAGACAAAGACGACACCGGACACAGTGCCTTCACAGCAGCTCATGGCCTATTGGCCGGTGAGATAATGATAATTATGATGTGACTACTGTGGTAACATTTGTTTGTTTATCTATCAAAGGAGTCTAAAAGGCAGTAAAATCAGCTAATATGGGACAAAGTTACTGTGATCACATTTGTATAGATTATTTCCTTATTTCAGTAAGATTAATATGATACGTTTGGTTTATAATCTGTTCATGCTGTTTTCAAAATAACAATGATTTATGAGGTCGCAACAACCTGGACTTTTGACCTTTGGCCGACAAAATCCAATCCTTTGTTGAAGTGGTGTTAGTCTGGCCCCAAATCTGTCCTGAAGACCCACGAACATGTAGAGCATGCATGAACACTCCTCCTGGAAATAGCAGTTTCTTCACAAGCTTTGTCAAGAGAAGGAAGAGGGGAAAGTCCAGATCAATGAAAACGTAATTAACAAGGAGTTAATGATGCTGTGTCTCCTTTCAGGTCTGGCTGATGGAGGACGACCGACACATCCTGGCTGTTCTGTCATGTCAGGACCGAGCTCGGCGAGGAGGAGCAACAACAGGTGGAGGAGGAGGAGGTGGAGGAGGGGAGGTGGTCCTGAGTCCCAACAGTCTGACAGGTAACTGACTCCTGCAGTTTCTCTCACATGTCCATGGACGAGGTTGACCTCTGACCTCTGACCCTGTCCCCTCCGTGTTCTATCACCAGGAGGAGGAGGCGGTGCAGCAGTAGACTCCTCCCACCGTTCCTCCGACTGTCTGGTCATCACCATCATGGAGCTCCCTGAGGAGTCCCCGTCCTCAGACTCACTGAGCATGCTCAATGTAGTGGGCCTGTACCGCCCCCCCAGCCTTGACTCACTGCCCTGCAACCTGCCGGCTCAGAAGTGTCGCGCTTGGACATCCCGCAGCTTCCCTCGCTGCCTGCTGGGGGCACTGTGCTTGGTCAGTGTAAGGGGGGTATGATGGGGTCTGACTGCATCTGATCAGGACCCAGGGTTTGATAGGCTCAGGGATTGATGCAGTCTGATAATTTCTTACCAGGGAACAGGGTCTGACCGGGTCTCAGGGTTTGATGGGTTCAGGTCAGGGAACAGGGTCTGACCGGGTCTCAGGGTTTGATGAGGTCTGACTGGGTATCAGGGTTTGATGGGCTCAGATTTGATAGGTTCAGGGTCTGACCGGGTCTCAGGGTTTGATGGGTTCAGGGTCTGAACAGGTCTCAGGGTTTGATGAGGTCTGACTGGGTCTCAGGGTTTGATGTGTTCAGGGTCTGACCTGGTCTCAGGGCGTGATGGGTTCAGGTTTCATGGGTTCAGGGACTGACCAGGTCTGGTGGTCTGTGCTCAGGCATCTCCTGTGTGTGTTCCAGGTCTACTTCAGCTCTCTGCCTCTGGGGATCTACCTGCTGATGATTGGTCAGCTGTGGCTCGGCGTTGTCCTCGTCAGCCTTGTTCCGTCCACACTGCTGCTGCTCGTCCTTTACGGCTTCTGTCAGTGTCTGTGTCATGAGCTAATGGAGGCACTCAATGCCCGGCGCCACACGCTGCCATGACGACTCTGACATCCAGACACTGCTGCCATGACAACAAGAATACAGAGACATTTCCTTGACGACAAGAACACAGAGACACCGCTGCCACGACGATAGGTACACAAGGATGCTGCTGCCAGGATGATGACAATAGAGGCATCGTTTCCACGACAAGGACACAGAGACACTGCTCCCATGACGACAAGGACAGAGAGACATCGTTACCATGACAATAAGGACACAGAGACACCGCTGCCATGATGATAGGTACACAAGGATACTGGTACCAGGGTGACGAGAATAGAGACACGGACAAGGACACAGAGACACTGCTCCTATGACGACAAGAACACAGAGACACCGTTTCCATGGGGACAAGGACACAGAGACACTGCTCCTATGACGACAAGAACACAGAGACACCGTTTCCATGGGGACAAGAACACAGAGACACTGCTCCCATGACAACAAGAACACAGAGACACCATTTCCATGATGACAAGGACATGAAGACGCTGCTCCCATGACGACAAGAAGACAGAGACACTACTCCCATGATGACAAGGATACAGAGACACATGTTGCCATGACAATGGAAACAAATTAACACCTTCGCTCTGGAATCAATACACTGACATTACTGCCACAATAACAAAAAACACAAATAGCAGAACAACAAAACTCTAACGTAGCAAACAGCTGATAATAATATATGATGTTACGCACACAGCTCAACTACTCCAATAATGAATATTAAAGTCACACAGATGAAAAACGTACCTGTGCAGGTGTTTGTCATCTGTTCAGGCTGCAGTAACAACTGAAATGAACATTTTTCCCAACAGAAGGGATAGAGAGTAGCGTTCCTCAAACATAGTCAGCGGCACAGTGGCACATCTGTGACGTCAACTAAACAAACAACACAACAGTCACAACAGAACAACCAGACCCACAACCAGGACCAGGACCAGGATTTGAACCTGGACCACAGAGGCAGATCAGCAGGACCTCAAGTGTATACCAGCTGTCTCTGACACACCTGTGCACTCTGACCCCGCCTCTGTCTGAATACCAGCATCACCCCCCACCCCCCCCACCCCCCTCTACATAGAGACTACAGCCAATCGCAACAGTACCATGTGATGACCAAACGGACCAACAGGAAGTGTCTCCATGGAGATGGCTGACCTGAGACATTATGAAATGGTCCTTTAAATGTTTGTTGTCCTTTCATTTAAAAAGTGCCATTGACTAGTTTGTGTTTATGAGTCATGTGACCTGGAGGAGGCGGAATCATTACAAATGTCACTTCCTGTTTCTGTAGTGGGCGGAGTTCCGCTTATAACTAAAATAAACACCAAGAGAAATTATTATTTATAGTACTATGTATTCATATTACTGTTAGTATTTATCTTATTGAGTATTTATGGTACTGTCAGTGTATGTAGTAGTATTGGTATTCATAGTACCATTATTACTGTCAGAGAACTGAAATAAAACACAAAGGTCCAGGTTCTGTTCAGAGTCAGAAAACTCCATTCACAACTCCAGAGACAGATGCATCACATTCATCTTCACAGTAATGACATCTGAGTGGATGGACATGAACTCACAGACACTTTCAGCTCTATGCAACAACTCAGTAACAAAGTACAAATATTTCATTACTGTTTTCTTTTACGCTCAGTACAAATATATATAATTTACTCTCCATTCATTATCAACACCGGCTCCATAACTGTAATTATAATGCATTTGAATAGAACAAAGAGTAACATATATTAAAAAAACAACATGACCTAAACAACATTAAAGATACAATGACATGTAAAAGACATTTATTGGTCATTGAATACATAACAGGATGAAAACATAAAAGATTCAACAAGATAAAAATGATGCAAAAGACAAATGACACTGAAAACTGCACATTGTGGTGAAGTTATTGTTAATTTACTTCCCGTTTATTGTTTTCATTTGAAGTTAGAATGTTTTAATAATCTTCCCATTGGATTAATATAAAGTGAAAAAGAGATGTCCTTCAGTGACTGACTTTAGACTTTTATACTTGGATTAAATTTCAGTGCCAGAACTTTTTGAATCAGTACGTTTGCATGTGAATTTATTAGTACAGTGATGATTAAGGAAATGAACAGTTTGACTAGGTATTATAATCGGGGTAATTCCAGGTTCTCCTGTGTGTTAAAAATAACTGACATGAGGCAGCCTACCTGAGATGTGTCCTTACCTGTAAGACAGAGCTGAGGGTAAAATAAAGAGTCTCCTGGGTGCTGTGGAAGCAGCAGCAGTGAGAACAGGCTTCAGGCTCAGCTGAGGCCTTTAATTAAAAACAGTGACGCTCCCCAGAGAAGAAGAAGAGTGTTTATAGAAACCTCCTCAGTTCTCCAGGACAGAAGAAGAGGAAGCAGCAGCAGATGGAGCGTTGATCATCTGCAGGTAGGACAGAGCTTTTCATCTAAGTCGATCCAGTTTTGTGACGTTAATCACATTTATTTATGGAGTTTGATGTAAAAATACAGTTATCTGTTATAACAGCTTTTATAAAATGTTTAATGATGCAGATCTCAGACACATTCTGCTCCAGCAGCAAATAAACACAGATAAAAAATACATACATATAGTGTTTAGTGTTATCCACTTTAATGTGTATAAATTGGAATCTTTAATGTGTATAAATCGGAATCTTTACACTAACCCATAAAGACCCAGTGCTACTTTTGTGGTAGTTCCTAAATGATATTTTCTTCTGTATTAACCTTTCTTAAGTGATTTATCATCATTAGTTATAATATTATCCTCTGAATTTTACATTTTTCACTGTAAATCATATATTTTCCTATATTTAATTCAGATATTTATGAAAACTCAGAGTTAATTCAAAGGTTGTAATATCAAAACAGAGAAAACTGAAGAAAAAGGGACTTTTTCCAGTCAAATCTCTCATTAACTGAACATAAACCCAGTGTCTCCATCCACTGTCTTTGATCCAACTCCATGGGCTTTACTGGTGAATCAATGTTGTAGAAGATGAAGGTGTTTCCACTTTCACTACAGAGCCTCTGAACATCCAGATGGGTCATATCTGATGACCATGAAAAGATGAATAACCACATTTTATATCATTTTTATTTTTTATTTTTATTTAATTATTATTTTTAATAGGATTAGTGGGTCAACAGGTATTAAACTGTTCAGATTAGTAGATGTTTTTGGTTGCTGAATGGGTCTTTAAGAGTTAAGCTTTTTTTTCCCATTGATTTTATTGCATTTTTTTGTTTTTCATTCAACAAAACAGTGTTTTCAAAAGACTAGACAAAACAAAACACACATGACAGCTCTTACATGAGAAATAAAAAACAAACAAAAAAAACCAAAAACGCAAAAACATAGCTTAATACAGAAGGTGGTAGGTCAGACTTACAATGTACAGGAGTCACATTTAAGAGTATCATTTAAATGCACAACAGTCCTTTTAATAGGATAGAAGAGAGGTCCAGTCCAATATAGTCCAAAAATGGGCGCCATACTCTGTAGAACTGATCTGCACTGTTATGTATGATATCAGTCAGATATTCTAGGGGGATCAGTTCAAAATTAATTTTACACCAACCACAGACAGAAGGAATCTTGTCACTAACCCACTGAAAAAGAATATTTTTTCTTGCTGCAAATGTTAGAATATTATATCGTCGGCTTCCTGATAAAACCTGCCAAGTGACATTTTTGGTTGGGAATAAACACCTGCTATCTCCCCTATTATAGCTTCAAATTTCAGTCTCCTGTGAGAGTTGTTTACATTCCATCATAAGTACCAACATTAAAGGAACAGATATTTTTTTTGTCATATTTCACAGTTTCCTGTTATATAAACAGTTTTTTGTTTCTCCTGTAAAATTTGCCAAAAGTCACATAGCAGGTTTTATCAGGAAGCCGACGATATAGTCTTTTGCCGGCTGCTGTGGGTTAAACTTGTTATTAATATTTGATGTTAGATATTTACTTAGATTATAGTTCAAATTCCCTGTTAGTTCGGTCAAACCATCTATATTATTTAGACGATATAGAACAACATAGAATTTTCAGCTTCTATCTGATCACCTTTTCAGACACAGGCGGCATTTCACTGTGTCTTCAAACAATGATGCCTTAAATTTATAAACTAATTGTTATCACTGGAGTCAGTTGGAGGTTGTACATTAGTTTTTGTGCATAAACACCAAGGGGCCTCTGCACTGGTATTAAGCAAATGCCAAATTATCTTAAAGCTGACCTCTTAATTAATTCTTATCTTAAACCACTGATGGCCACTGCTTCAAAAAAACCCTGGTTCCCATACACTTACACTGAACATAGTCAGTATTTTTCCCAGGAGTCATTAAATTTTATCCATTTTATTTGGAAACTTTGATAGGGAATATGGTCCATCTCTAAGTTTGTTTCTTATCAGATCTCAGATCCAAGCTTTAATGTCCCACATTCTAGGTTTGATTGACAGGTCTATGTGACAGTGTGCTTGTCTGGTGAATAAAATTTCAGTTTATTTAATAAAACGCATTAATTTCTGACAAACAGCTTCTCTGTGGTTGTGATTAATGATTTACATTATCAAGAGGTAAAATGACTTGTCATTTGATGCTTGATGAAGTTTTACAGTAAACTTGCACTTGCCATTAGCTCACCTCGGACCCACGGGCTTCTGTAGCCCCTCCCCTTTTGTCCAAATATGGTCACTTCTGGCGCCAAAAATCCAACACGGTGGCAACCAAATCACAAAATACTGGCTTCAAAACAGCAGTTGAGGAATTAAAGGATGGCGTCATAATTCCTCTCTCCACTTTTTACATTCAGTGCAGTTTGAACCGGTCAAGATATTGAAGGCAGTCAGTCCAAAACTAAACTAAATCCATATTAAATCAATCTGTTTGAACGTTAAAGACTATTCTCAAAGGAGAAAGATGTTAAACCATAACAGGATGGAAACTCTAGACCAACATTCGACAGTAAGTTCTGTGACAGATCAAAGGTTTTGGATGAATGTTCCTGGATCAGATAAGACAGAACCACAGGGTGAGGCCTTCACCCAGGGATGTCAAAATCATTTTAGTTCAGGTTCCACATTCAGGCCAATATGATCTCAAGTGGGTTGGACCAATAAAATAATACCATAATAGCCTATAAATAATAATCAAAAAATTTCTCTTTGTTTTAGTGGAAAAAATTAATATTTTATTATGAAAATATTATATTATGAAAATATGAATAACCTGAACAACCATAAACAACCTGAAATGTCTTAAGAAAAATAAGTGCAATTTCAACAATATTATGTCTCAGCATAATAAATTTAGTAACAGGCAGAACATTGGTACAATTGCACTTATTTTTCTTAAGACATTTCAGGTTGTTCATATTTGTTCAGGTTATTCACATTTTATTGTGAAAGAATTGTTTGTAAAAGCAAATATTTTCAAAAATGTAATGCATTTTTTTCCTCATTGAACCAAGAAGAAAATTGGGAGTCATTATTTATAGGTTATTATGCTATTATTTCACTTGCAATCACATTGGTTTTTATCTGGAACCTGAACTAAAACTAGTTTGACATCTTTGACTGTGAAATTCGCCAGTGTAGTTTTTTCACTGAAAGACCAGATTGGATGCTTTGGCGGGCTGGTTTTGGCAGGCTGTATGTTTGACACCCTTGCTTTGACCCAAACCTTCAGAAAACTGATAAAGAAGGAGACTTCTGCAGAGACGTGAGCATAAACTTCAGCAGAAGACATTATTAAAGAAGGAAAAGGCTGAACACAAGCTGATGTTAGTGCAGGACAATGATCCATTACAGACCCAACATGGTTTAAGACCAACAAAGTACATGTTTGGAACCTCCATCAGTATGACCTACAGGAACAATGGATCTGAACTCACCGATATTGAGTTTGAAGATCAACCAACAGTTCAGTTCAGTAGTTAAAGGACCAATACCACTAACTTAACATTAGCGGGGCTCAGATACAATATGGAAAACTCTGGAGTTTGATTTTAGCATCTCTCCGGGTCTGGATAAGTGTGAAAACAGAGTATGGAAAAACATTTGTTTCAAGATTGTTGGACAGAATGTCATTACATTTTTAAAAATGTAAGAGTCAGACTTTGAGTGCTTTTCATTATGCTTTTCAATATCTGATAAAGGACTTTAGAGACCTCAACGTGTCCAGAACTGTTTTTAAATGTAAAATGATGCGGAAAACCTGAAACAAAGTGTCTTTAAATATCTAAGAATGGTATCGAATAAATAAAAGCTGAAATGTATTGTGTAATATCATCAGTGCAAAGTAATTTATTGTCTGGATGAACCACATAAATATATTTAATGAATGGAAACTTTAAACTGAACCTGATCATGTTATACTGCAGGTGAACATAAGCCCCTCCAACCAACAGGTAGATGGTGACATCATGAGTCGATGGTGTCGTTCGGTGGACGAGTTGGCGACGAGGCGGCGGCAGCAGAGTGAGTGTGAGCGTGCTCAGGAAGCTCTCTGCAAGGTCACTTCCTGTTTCCAGCAGCTGGCGACGTCACTCGGGGCATCAGCTGACTGCAGCTTCCTGCGAGAAGAGATGGATGAAACGAGAGCCCTCGCACATCGCATCAGCAGCGGTACACAAAGAACATATTGACCTGTTTATTCACCATTTTACATCGTTCTCAGCTGTATGATTAACCCCTTCATCACCAACATGAACCTGGTTTGACCTGAGCTAATGCCACATAATTGGTTTGCTGTGAATCACAGTAGGCGTTTCTCAGTATCTAGTTTGCAGAGTTCAGACTTGGTAAGAACGGCTCCAGAGAATAGACAGCAACAATAGCACACCTGGAAGCCATTACATCGTTATCAAGGTTCTGCAGACCTTGATGATGAGCTGATCATTAATTGAACCAGGTGTGCTGGAAGAGGGAAATGTCTAAAACATGCAGGATAACCGGCCCTCAAGGACCGGATTTGAATATCCCTGCCTTAAAGGGTACCTGTAGTGAATTTTCATCGCTAACTATTTCAAAAGATCACTGATAGAAAAATTCTGAGACACGAGACAGAGTCACTGGATTCTGGAATCAAAAGATTTTACTTGCAGCAAGGAGTCAAGTACATACAGCAGGATGCAGCAGCAGCTGACTGACTAACACAGGGAGGTATAGATTCTTATAGAGAATAAAGAATGTTACACTCATTGGTTCACGTTTCTAAACATTGTGATGTATGTGTCTGGTGACAAAGTTTGTGCCATCCTCCTTCGGCAGGGGCTATCTCCATGTGATGTTGAAGTGTCTTGTTGTTGTAAATTTTGTCCCGTTGTCCCAGCCATGCTCCCATGGCAAGACAAAATACTGAAACATTGAGAAAGCATTTACAGACACCTTCAGGGTCAGGAGGAGACATTAGCGCCTCCAAGCAAGAAGGAATCACAGATAAGCCCAAGAAGACGAGACACTGTGGGGGTTAACCACCTTGAGAGATGTCCCCATGACACAACCTTCAAGCACACAGTATATTCTGAGAATAGTCTAACACTGTATTTTTCCAACAATCACATATAATCCTAGGGGTTCCGTCCAGTGAGATTCGTTATATCCCCTTGTCAAGTATGTGCGAGTACTAAGTCACTGCTCCATCAGTCAGACATGGTCAGAGACATGTTTCCTACTTCACGGGCTGTTCCAGCACCGGTACTGACACAGACTGGTTGTATTGTCTGATCACCTGTGCTGAGATGGACAGGTCACTGATCCTGTGCAGCAGACACCAGTCTAAGATGATACATTATCGCCCAGTGCTGGGTGGAGTGGAAAGGTTACGATTGAACAAACACCAACACATACTTGAACTCAATCTGTCTCACTGACTGCTGCTTGTTTACTTGCACTCAATCACCCAAAAACAATGATGGTATGTCACTTCTGGCTGGCAATGGCTGCACCCCATAGGTTCTGCCCCCGCCTGTAATTCCTGTAATATAAAGGTCCAGCATGGTGCATTTATGGGCATTTTTTACTGAATTTGCGCCTCTTTTGCCTATAAGTAATACCCAACGCACAATAAATGTCGTAAACATGACCAGTACAGATACACGTTAAGTTGACAGCAGCACAAAATGCATCTTGGGATATTTGCCCATCAAGTCCACAACGGACGAGACAAGAACAACATCCAGGAATTCCATTTGATCTTGGTTTGTGCAAACATTTAAATGGAACAATACAAGGGCCATGACAAAAAGGCATATTGAAGAACACCTAGTGTAATTTTGATTCTGTCACAGAATGTAGTTTTAAGTTTATACAGGTTAGAATGCAGTTGTTTCTAATCTTTGTCCAATTTATTGACACAGATCCTTCATGAACATATTTTTTTTCAGGGCTGTGATTTTTCTAGTGACTATGATTAGTAGCTGGACACCAACATTATTGACTGTATCTGGACTGGACATAGAACAGGACTGTAATACACCTGTGTCTGTTTCAGGTTTGTCCCGGCGTCTGATTCGCCTGCTGTCAGACTCTGACTCCGCCCCCACAGGTCAAGAGGACAGACAGGTGTCCGAGCGGTTGTGGGTTCTTTTCCTGTCTGTGTTGGAGAGTTTCCTATCGGACCTCCGTAAAGCCAGTGATCTGATTCGACAGTTCCCTCTGGGTCAGCGCTCTGACAGACGCTCATTGGTCAACGCAGGTCAGGTGTTTGACATACGATTCATATCTGAATGCACCTGAGCCCTGTACCTTTAAAACAGGACATTCGTAAGATAGGTCTCCTCACCTGTGTACTAGCCACGCCCCTTCACCTGTCTGTCTCCGCCCTCCCTTCAGGTTGTCTCGATGGCGTGGTGGGCGTGGCTGCTCGTGTTGCTTCAGTTCAGGCCCCGTGGCTCACATTGGAGGAAGAGTCCATTCCTGATCTGACCAATCACATCACAGGACTTGAAGCCATACTAAGTGATATGCAGCTGAGGGTGAGACAGTGACATGTTAACGACACACTAACAGAACGCTAACAACATGCTAACGGTCTGCTGTTACCAAGACCTCCACCCATAAAAATTATGAGACAAGATGATCTGATGACTTTTTTTATCCTCAAAATATTGCAGCTCTTAAGACTTTTTTTCAACTTCTTTTTGATAAAAATATCATTTCCAGTCATTTCAATACTTCAGTTCATCTGGACAAACTGCAAATAAGCTACAGCTTGAGGACTATAACTTTGTAAATTTTGACCCTCGTACTGTGTTTATTGACTGACTACGCTTTGGCTCAATGCATATTATATGTATGTTTTACATATGCAGATAATTTAAAGGTCCAGTGTGTGACATTTAGTGACTTCTAGTGGTGATGTTACAAAATATCAGCTTTGATTTTGGGCCAAACTATGTTTTCCACTGTATTATATTTAAAATGAAAAACATTTGACTTTTCAAGATAAAAAGTGCTAGTCTTTTGAGATTGAAAAGTTATAATTCTTCAAGAAAATTCATCTGTTGTAGACATTGTACATGCATTTCTGTGGAAAGCACTGCTGTCTTTGGAAAACCAATAATGGACTGGAATGTCTAAACCAGGGTTTTCATGTACCGCATTTCTTAAGTGCATGTAAATGCGTCAGATCTAAGTATTACAATTATCTTATTATTAAAACTTTTCAGATTTTTTACGGTCGTATAAATGGACTCAATGTGACATCAAATGAACCAGAATAAGATAATGATTGACCCTAAAGGTTAGAACATAACTTGCCCACACTTGAAAACCCTTGGCTTTCAGTCCACGCTAAAGTGTTGGCACATACAGATGGATAGGTGGACAGACGACGAACTGATGACACAAAAGATGTTCTGAGGGTTAATGGACAAACGGATCATCATATAAAAAGTCTGATGTCATCTCTGCATGGTTCTGGGTCTGCAGGTTCCTGTCCCGTTCTGGTCTGTGGAGGCCACTCAGCCACTATGGGTGGAAGCAGCTACTGAACTGGACGAACCGGAACACAGTCTGGAGGACCTGATGGAGGTTGAGGTCGTCTCTGATGGAAACAAGATGGCCACCTGCTGCCAACCACCATGCTGTGTTCTGGGCTGCGTTGGGTAGAGCAGGGGGCGGAGTCATCACTGGCCAATGAGATCAGTTGAAATAATAAAAACCCACCAAAGTCCACTAAGCTGTTTAACAGTAAACAGCATGTTCTGTTCAAGTTTTTTCTGAAGTTCCACCTCATGATGCACTGTGAAAGGGGGCAGGGCTTTAGTTGTTTGACACTGGTTCCTGAAAATGTTTAATATCCATTATTAATAAAATACATTATAATCCTTTGAGAGACACATTTATTTCCTTTTCTTTTATGATGATGAGGACGTGAAAGATACTGTAGGAAATAAATATATGGAAAACTAATGTCTTACTGAAAGAATTCAGAGGGTTAAAGTAAAAATAAGAAAAAATAGATTTTTCCCCCACATTTCTTTAATCACATCTCTGATCTTCTGAATTGAAAATCAGTTTGTAATAGATGAGAAAAGGATTTTAAATGGAACAGACACCAAAGGACAAACCTTCAAATGGAGATGAGCAGATCATCTACAAACTCCAACTGCGAGCCCAAAAAGTAAAAACATGTTCATATCAGTCGAAAAGGAAAACTATCACAATAAATATCAAATCATTATTACTTAAAGTTTAAAGGTTGTTTTTTTTTTTTCACTCAACTTAAAGTTGAAGGAATCAGGTGGTTGGTTGTAGTTTTGAATCATTCATAAAGGATCTAACAAGAACAAGATCTAACAAGATTAAACAATTCAACTTTTTTTTTTTAAATAATCAAACCCCAAAGATAAAAGAAAAACATATATTACAGTAACTGTATTTATCATGATGTATACATAATGGATAATAACTTAAATCCACCTCTCCTCTCTCCCTGATGCATCCATCACATCTATAGGTGATTTAGACTAAAGTTAACCTAAGGTGCATGTGTTTGGATGGAAAAAACAGAGAACATCATTAGTTCAATCCACAGTCACACACACTGGTGATATTCAGCGAAAGTAGAACCTCACAGTACAGGTTTAATTCATTCCATGACAGAGCTCCTTTTATGAATCAACTTTCCACACTGAAATTAAAGGTGCGGGAGACTTTTGTGACCAATTTTTCATCAAATCTGTAAAACATCAGTCATAGCCTAAGTATCATGAATCTGTAAGTCTTTCTGTGATTACTCACCTGAAATCTCTTGCATTACGGTGAACAATTTCGAAGTGCCATCCACCATAAACAAACCATGTGTTTACAAACAGAGCCGGGAGGTAACTCGGGCATCTTCAGAATTTTGTCGCGACGTGCATTGTGGGAAAGGGAGGTTCGCACAGCCACCTGCAGTGGCAGCGCAACCATATATTATATGGATGAAACAAACACGCGGAAATGTCTGAAACGCGGAAACGGCTGGAGGAATACGCATAGAGGGAAGGGAGCTCCTGCCGTTTCTGCATCGTGTCTTTAGCAGCTGCCGCTGTTAGGTGGCTGCGCAGGCCCCCGTTTCCCACAATGCATGTCGCAACAAAATTCCGAAGATGCCCAAGTTACCTCCCGGCTCTGGATGTAAACACACGTTTTGTTTATGGTGGATGGCACTTCGAAATTGTTCACCGTAATGCAAGAGGTTCAGGTGAGTAATCACAGAAAAACTTAGATTCATGATACTTAGGCTATGACTGAGGTTTTACAGATTTGATGAAAAATTGGTCACAAAAGTCTCCCGCACCTTTAACTAAAATATAATTAATCCATTCCAGCCCCAAAGATTCTTAAGGGTTTTTAAAAACAGAGGTGCAGTTAGAGAGAAAATAACAATTATAAAAACAGATAAACTGATTTCATTAACTAATTTACCTTAAAGATGAAATGACAATCTGTGTGAGAGGAGGACACTTGTCTTCATTTCCTGATACAGATCTCTTCCACTCCACTGTTCTTGTTGGGGAGTTTCCTCATCCTTTTCACATTAGTTTTCTTATCGCTTATTATCATCATTATCACTTTGTTATAATTATCATTGGTACCATTTTCTTTCCTTTTTGTCTTGTAATATTTCTTATATGTGTACATTCATTGTTGTGCTGCTACTGGAACCTTAATTTTCCTGAGGGATCAATAAAGTTCTATCTAATCTAATCTGTAGGAGGAACACCTGTTCCTCCAGCCCATTAAAGCACTAAAATGCTCAAGAACCACGGCTCGTAAGGTGAATTTCTCATATGCGTTAGGGTTCGTCACAGTGCACAAAACATTTAATAACAGGTAGAATATTGGTAAAATTTTGAAGTTTGACTAAAATGAGTTTGACCCCCTTGACTGTTAATATTTTCAGTGTAATTGTTGCACTTTACAGATTCATCCTGTGGGTCAAATTGGAACATTTGGTGGGCTGGTTTTGGCCCTCGGGCCATATGTTTGACACCCCTGAGTTAAAAAGTTAAAGAACTGAAACATATCAATTCCTGCAGTAATTATCCAATGGAAGGATCTTAAGTATTCACTTAAATCCACATGAGTATTTTTTTTTCAGCTGAGGTGTGTACATTAAACAAATGTTAATAAAGGTCAGTCATGAGCATCCATTTAAGAACTTTATTCCATTACCAACAAGATTAATAAACATAAAAATATTGTACAAAGAGACAAAGACACAGAAGAGGAAAATAAAAACGGAGGTGAAGTTGTCACTTCTGGAGGGTCGAGTGGAGGTGAGCTCTAAAAGCTGAAAAAAAAAACAAAAAAAAAAAAAACAGACAGTTACTACAATTCCCATCAGCCCCTGCTCTGTCAGACAAACAGCTGCTGCCTTCAGATATCAATAACTCCTGGGTTTCTGACAAGGTTCTGACATTCTACCAAAGGTGTAAATGCATGATATGGCTGAGATATGCATTAAAGTTATCCATGGTAATGATTGGTGTTTCACTGTGAATGCATGTAACCACTAGAGGGAGCAGTGAGTCACTGAGGTAAACTAATACAATGGGACAGAGTGACCAGGTAGGGTGAGAACCATTAAGAAACAATTTCTATAGTGGGTGAAAGCAAGTCAGTGATAAATGTTAGAACCACTGTTATCATTTTCTCCACTAGATTCAGCTGTAAATGTAAAGAATGGAGTTTGATACTGAAATATCAGTGTTTCTTTTACACAAGTGAGTTTGATGCTGAGGCTTATCAAGATATTAAGTCATTATGGGATGTTCTTGTCTTTGCTAACTTGCGGTTTGTTGATCCACAGTTCAGACTAAACTGTGACAGTTCTGACCTTGTTTGTTGGATTCCAAACAGATCTTTAGTTCAGCTATTGACAACACAAACTGAACAGAAAACAGAGGTGATTTATGGTTTTACTGTGGCTGTTTTCAGTCTAAAAACAGCTAAGCTAAGAGAGCTATAATGTAAACTACACTGGTCTACAATTTTTTTTTAGAAATTATCTGTTTAAGAGATTAAATGTGCTAAATGTTATGTATTTGGATAAAATTAATTGGAGAACAAATGACTGATGTTTTCAAGGTATATGATAAAGTGTTATTACACATATATATTGGTTTATGTACATTTATACAATAGATTTATGAGATCTTCCACTAGATAGAACCTGTAAAGTGACTGTATTGTAATGTGCAGACAGTGTTTTGAAGTAAATCTGGTAGCTCATAGACAAATATTCCTTTTGAGTAAAACCCATTCTCTCATTAATTCTCGAATTTCACATTTTGACCCAAGACTGTATCTTGGAAACTTCAGCCAACCAGCATTTTTGACTTGATTTTTCTTTATCAGTGACTCACATGGTTAAATTTCACTACTTTTATTCTGGAAGCATTTTACTTGTAGACCAGTGCAATCAGATGATGCAGCATGTGACACTTCTAAAACACTGAGCCTATTTACAAGTCCATAAAAATCTGATAACTGTCAATAATCAGATAATTGCAATAGAGATCTGATGAGTTTACATGCTTTTAAGAAATAGGATAATTGATAAACCCTGGTTTAGACGTTTCAGTCCTTTATTGGATTTCTTTCGGAGGTTGTACGTACATAGTGATGATACAATCAAACTTCCTGTTAATGTCTTCCGCTCATGTTTGACTACGCAACTTCAGTTTTCTACGATTTAATTGTTTTTACACATGTTCAGATGTAACAGAGCTAAATAACTCAGATTAACCTGTATACATGCAGGAAGACATGGGAGTGTTGGGGACAAATCCAGGTGTGTTAATCTGATTTCTCCTAATCAGATTACTGCTGTTATCTGATAAAACAAATCAGATTATACTGTTTACATGATCAATAATAATCTGATAACTCCAGAAATCACATAATGAGTGGAGTATTAGTGTGGTTGTAAGTAAACATGTTCAGTGTTACTTTGAGTTTATGTTTAAAGGAGAAAACCTTGATGATGCCACAGGTCTATTCTAGTTCCTTTATAAATACCATGGCTACAAGTAACTCCTTCAAAATACCCACCTTTCAATGTAAATATTGTGTCAATAACAGCTGACTTTGACATTGTGGGCTGGGTTTTCCATGTTTCCTTATTTTTCACGTTCCCTAATCAACTTAATACATCCCACAATGCACTGGGCTATATATTACAGAAATAAAAACTGTAAGATGATTCTGCAGCTGTCACAACTTCTCTTTACAGTTCACTGAGAAAATGATCCGTGTATGATTCAGACAGATCTTAAACTCTCCCATCAGCCCCGGGTGCGATCATGTGAATGCAGCATAGTGTTCATTTCCTGTCAGACATTAAAACTCCCAGAGTGACCCTGATGGCAGCAGTTACCATCATTGACCTCTCACCTTCTTGATTGTCCCAAAGTTCAGCAGCAGTCGGGTTCAGAGGACTCTCATTGTTCGGCTCTGAAACAAACAAAAAACAAAACACAAATGTCAGTGTGACTTCAGGACTTCAGACCTAATTTAATCCCAAATGTTACATATGTGAATCACAAATCCACAAAGGAAGGAATTCATTTAAAGTGTGACCATAAATCATATATGAAGTTACCCTGCTGTCATACATTTGTTAAGTCCTGACCTAAACTCACATGGCTCCTGTATAATATTGTGTGCATTATATAAAGTTATATAAATACTACATTTCTTGTATTTTTTTTCCTCTTTATATTTCATTTTTCACTTGTTTATTGTTTTTCTACCTGTCTCTCTATACACATGCTTGTTGTATGTTGCTGCTCTTAACTATGAAATTTCCCCATGATGGTAAAAATAGTCATATCTCATCTTATCAGAAGGAAATTTAAGGGCTTAACTTCAGACACAAGAACCTGTCACCACATACATTTTCTCTCTCTAACTTTTAAGTGATTTATCACCATTTCTAATAACATTATTCTCTGTATCTTGCATTTTTCAGTGTAAATCAGGTATTTTTCCCTGTATAATTCACTGATCGTGTAGATGTTCATGAAAATTCAGTAAATTGAAAAAAACTGAAGAAAACATGACTTTCAGCAAGGATATCAATAACTGAACATATTCACCCATTCATTTTCTGAACCCGCTTTATCCTCACTAGGGTCACGGGGGTCGCTTGGAGCCTATCCCAGCTACATAGGGGCGAAGGCAGGGCACACCCTGGACAAGTCGCCAATTCATCGCAGGGCTTAACTGAACATATAAACAAGCATTTACGACTACTGTCATTGATCAGACTCCATGGGTTTTACTGGTAAAGCAATGTTTACAATTTTTGTTCATTTTATTTATTATTTTACTTTTTTATTAATTTTTATCTTTAATTTATTTCAGTGTGTTACTTATTTTGACACTTCTATTATTACAGTGTTGATTTATTATAGATTTTGTTCATTTTATTCGTTACTTTGCCTGTTTTTGTTCATTTTCTTGCTTCTCTTACTTTTTTTTTTAACTTTTACTTTGTTTTAGTACATTTTTTTTACTTTTTTCCCCACATAGTTTATCATTTTGTAGGGTTTTTTTTTTTTTTAATTCATTTTTGTTCATTTTATCCATTGTCATTGACCCAACTCCATAGGTTTTACTAGTGAATCAATGTTGTAGACGATGAAAGCATTTCCATGTTCACTACAGAGCCTCTGAACGCCCAAATGGGTCACATCTGATGACCATGAAAAGATGACAAACTGCATTTTACACCAATTATTCACATGTATTGATAGGATTAATGGATCAACAGGTGTTCACCAGTTTAGATCAGTAGATTGCTTCAGTCTTTAACAGTTAAGAACCAATAAGTAGAGGCTACGTTTACTTTTATTATGTCAGTCAGAACGAAGTTTCAGAGCCTAAATCTAGTGATGCTAGTTAAACTGGTTGTACTGATTACCTCCCAGCAGGCTCTGGATGGACAGCAGGATGGAGCGGACGTCGTACAACGCCGACCACTTGTCCTTCAGGATGTCGAGGCAGATGAAGCCCTGTTCGTCCACGTTGGGATGAAAACATGGAGTGACGAACTTCACGTCAGGAGCCCGGTATGGATAACCACCAGGGAACTCCAAGGAGAGGCGGAACTGCAAGCCCTCGTACACCTGAACAAGCACAGGTACATCAGCCTTATTCAGATACAGCAGAGTTCTACATCTGGAGAGGCCGCTTCCTTTTACTTCCTAAATTTTAAACACAGTCTGTACTTTCTACCTAGATTTTAAAAACAGGCTCTTGATTTTAGGATGAATTATCCATTATTTTCTACTTTGCATCACTGTACAATTTAACAACATAAACACCGATTTCAACCTAGATGAATACAACAATAACACTTAGAAACTGGTGAATAGTTGTAAAAGTCCTGACCAGATGAGACACTATAGGGCAGGGGTGTCAAATTCATTCAAGTTCAGGTTCCACGTTCAGACCAATATGATCTCAAATGGGCTGGACTAGTAAAATAATAACAGTAAAAAACTAAAATTATGTTATGAAATAATTACATCTTCAAAGTATCCTTTAAAAAAATGTTGTCAACCATGAACACCCTAAAATTTCAAAAGAAAAATAAGTGAAATTTGAACACATTTATGCCACACTTTATCATCTACACATGTACAGTACAACTTACGGATCACAGTTGATCTACAAGCACATTTAGTAACAGGTAGAATATTGGTCACGTTTAACTTCTCCCAAGACATTTCATGTTTATATATTTTCAGATTATTCACATTTTTTGCAAAGGACTGTTTGTAAATGTGTAAAATTTTCACACTAAAACAAAGAGATAAATTTGGAGTTGTCATAATGGATAGGTTATTATGATAGTACATTACTGGTCTGATCCACTTGAGGTTGAATTTGGCTGCAAGTGACACCTTGACAAAAATGATTTTGACACCACTGATTGTTAATATCTTCAGTGTAATTTTTTGCATTTCACAAATTCATCCAACAGGCCAATGGGACCCTTTGGCGGGCCAATTTTGGCCCATGGGCTGTATGTTTGACACCCCTGCTATAGTGAGACGGGATATAGGCCTAGAGGATATAGAGCTGGTACTTTTCATTGTTCATCAGTAAAGACATTAAATTAATACTTCCTCTTTTATCATAGTCAGTTTTTACACAACTTCTGAAAGAAGGGGATTAAAATTAGACACTTCTGGATTAATATCAGTATGATCAGTGCAAGAAAACACACCGTCCCCCGTGGTCCCTCAATGGTTCCACGCCATTTAAAAAGATTATCCGACTCTGGAAATGCTGATATTCCTTTATCACCCGACATCTGTCAGATGACACAACAGGTGACAGATGAGTTTGCAACAATTTAAAATGAAATGAACATTCAAGTGGTTAAAATTATGGAAATCACATATTCAGCGTTTAGAGTCAAACAGACTCACCATTAGAGTCATCAGCTCCTGCTGCAGCCTGTACAAAAAACCCAACGGCACACATTAGAGCACACAAAAAAAGCCCAGAACAGAAAGCAGACACAATCTAGGGTTTGTCCTATTCTGGTCCTGATGTGACCACATCTTTACCTGGCTGGCTCTAGCAAACGGATCTTACAAGTAATGTGCTTTAGGGGAAAAGGTTGTCACATTAAAAATCTATAGTTACTATGTTTACTTTGTCAGAAAAAAAAAAAAGCATTTTTGAATAATTTTCCTACTAAATATGGAGTCGATTTTTTTCTCCAGACTACAGAAATCTCAGCATCATTTCATGAGCCAGAGCCGCTTCCATCAGGTCAAATTATGATATTCATGAGGATGATGAAACAGAGGACGAGGACGCAGCACAAACAGAGGGCACTTGGCTCCTTTAGGACACACAGAGTGTTGACAGTCTGTACCGACTCACGTACTCAGGCCTGACTCTGCACTTTTAATTTGTTTCAGCTCCAGTGCTGAGAACCACAGCAAGAGACAGAGGTGACACGACCACAGAACCAGTCTCACTACTTCACAAATCCACTCTGACTTGTAGAGAGACCTGAATAATTAACATGTTGGACTGATAGTGTCTATTGTAATCAAATTAGATGACAGATTAAAAGACAAAACATAAGTTCAGAGTCTGTGTGTAAAGGTCTTAAGTTTGACATCACCCTGTTGAAGACGATACTGACTTTTCAATTCGCATCAACATGAGGATTATTCACTGATCATTTAACAGGGTCTTTTATTAAGCATACTGTATTAAGGAATGGATTCATTACAGATGAACTGTTGGTCTTCACATCCGTTACCATAGTAACACACTGAGGGTTATAGTTACCATGGTAACATACCTGGAGGCCCACTGAAATCACATTGAAACTGACCATAGAGTTTCCCTTGAATTTAAGTTTCCCCTACACCTGCTTAAAAAAAAAACAAAAACAAAACAGTAGTATTTATGCTGAATTTGTAATGTTTATACAGTGTTCTTGTTGTCCTCTAGATGTGTTTGCATTGTGTTCATGTGTTAATGAATTAACTGAATTTATCTTTATGTTCATCATATCTGACCGTTTGGTGACTGATCCTTTAGCTGAGGTGGTACCACTGGTGTTGCCTTTCAGGGCTGCTGTGGACGAGGCTGCTGCAGGATCCATGTTCTGAGAGGCCATTGTACTGACAGACAGACAGACAGACAGACAGGCAGGCTGTTATCGTGTGCGTTTGAACTTCCAGGTTCTGGTTCTGTTCACGTGTTTGACACATACTATTTTTGTTTGTTCAATTAAAGATCATAGCGGGTTTCTGATTTCAGAAACCTTGCTCAAATCTCATTCCAGTTCAGAGAAACACGATTCTCAAAATCAGGCTCATCTGAAATAAACTGTTGTTACATCTGATATCTGTGCAGAAACAAACAGGAGAGGAAAAGCAGTCTGTGTATCTTCTGTAAGAATTAAGAAACAATTCTCTATCTCAGTGAAGAAAAACTTTGAGACTTCTGGTCAGTCTCATTATTACATCCTGAATTCATTTGACTCTCAAATAACTTGAAACTGACCAAAACATCAGATGAAAATATACAAATGAACCCAGGACATAGACCTGTCTCAGTTATATCAGGCACTGGGAATAGTATAATAGACATTAACATGAAACTGAATGAGATTAACAGACAGATAACACATATGCTTCCTAACTTTAAGACAGTAAACCGTTCTGTATGAATTCCTGAAACACAGTGAACTGAAGATGAATGAATAGATAAACAACAAACTGTCCGGTGTTGTCGGTTTCAATTTCTCATTAGCTTTGGCCCGATGCTAACGGCAAGAGCGCTTTTCAAGTTTCCCAGCAGTATTTGTACATGTCTGCTTATTTACTGATTAAAGTCCGGTTGAGGGATACGAACTGTATCGCTATGGTTCGGTTCTAACTCAGTTCTGACCCGGTACTCACCGTGTGTTGGCTCCGTTTGCTGCGTTAGCTGCTTCTCCGTGTCGCTCTGTTAACGCTCCCGCCGCTGCGTTTAAACCACCGCTTCCGCTCAGGCTCAGCCAATCAGAGGCCGATTTTCAAAAACAGCCCGTCTTCTTCTGCGGCTAGTGGAGGTGTGGCCTCTGTTCCATTTAGCGCCACCTGCAGGGCGTCACGTCACAGAAAATACAAGTGTGTTGTCCTTAAAAATTGAAAATATTCCATCTTTTTCTTTATGTGTTATTATTTATTTTATGGATTCATTAGAAGTTAATGTCAAAGATATAGTTAACCTTATTATTATTTTGGGTAAATATCATATTCATTCTTGTATATGGAAAAATACGAACTCCTCCTTTAACTTGTTTTTATATGATTTTATTAAGTATTACAAATCCCTTAATTATATTGAAAATATGTCCAAAAAAAAAAAAAAAAAAAAAAAAAAAAAAGCCAGAAAACTTTATTTTAGTTTATCTAAATCCTTGCTGTTTTAATTATATCTTGCCTTGTCCTTTGTGCTCTGTTGTCCAGTCTGATTTAGTTATTTATTTTTCTTTCTGCCTCAGTATTATCATTACACCTCAAATGTCTAAAAATTATTATTATTATTATTATTATTGTTATTGTTTTGTTTTTTGTTTCTGATAGTTGTAATAGTTGTGTTTAATCATTCCACCATGTCTCAGATGTATTTCTAGATTCCTCTTTTGTAATGTTGTGTGATGTTGAAACGAAATGTCAAAACTTCATATTATGGTTACATGTCATTAATCATTTTATATTATCACTTTATATTATATAGCTAAAGTATACGAAATATGATTTTGTATTCAATGAAATGTGCCAATTAAAATCAAAACAACTCTAAAATTTGCGGTTAAGCTACTGTTTTGTTCAGTTTTCTTAATTTGTTGATGATTCTGATCCTTTCTAAAAATTTTATTTCAGCTATCAATACTTACAAAACAAAAATGTTATGTTTACATTACAGAATAATGCTGAGCAAATACACTTCAGAAATCATCACCATAAAACATAACAATGAAAGTCATAAAGAAAATAAAAGGACAAATTAAAGGAAAATAAAGGGAAAAGAAAAAAAGAAGCAATTGGTCAGTCTTGATTTGTCGGGGTCAAAAAAAAACAAAAACAAAAAACCGGTCTTCAAGAATTTCACATAAGTTTTTCCTGCGGAAGTGTTATTATGAAGGACTCCTACCTCGTTTTCGGCGGAAGTCTCGTTTTGAAGGAGTACTTCCGGGTCTTATCACAGTAAATAAAAATGAACGCGCCTCCAGCCTTCGAGTCTTTTCTTCTTTTCGAAGGAGAAAAGAAAATTAGCATTACCAAAGACACGAAAGTACCGAACGCATGTTTATTCACCCTTAACAAGGAGGACCACACTCTGGGAAACATTATCCGAGCGTAAGACGACAAAACGACGCACAATGAACCAACAACTAGCTAGCAACTAGCTAACACTGAGCTAACGGCATATTAACAGGAAACAGATATTATTTATACATAATAATCCTTATCGGTGTCAAAAGAATATCGAATCAACTCTCTTGAACATCAATAGAAAATGTAAGATGAGAAAACAACCTATAAAAGTCAAGAATATAGCAGTTACAGCTTAAGAGAGAGAGAGTCATTTAATTTAAGTCATGATGTAAACAATGGAGCGGTGCATGAAATTCCGTTGTTTTTCTGTCATAGTCTTTCATCATTAAATACATCACTTCACACTCAGCTGTACTCTGTGTCTGTTTTTCAGTCAGCTGTTGAAGGATCCTCAGGTTCTATTTGCTGGTTACAAAGTTCCTCATCCACTGGAACATAAGATCGTCATCAGAGTCCAGACCACACCTGACTACAGTCCACAGGTAACAGGACATAAACAAAAGGAACATTAAAAATCAAAGAAAAGTTTTACCAAAACAAGTTGGTTCTTCAACGGACGACCATACCCAGGGGAGACTTTGAGGGGAACTGAAGACGCATTTCAGTTTTTAGTTACAGAGCAGGACGTTTTGCCAAGCTTGAATCTTAAAGGGTCAGTGATTATCGGATCACAACTACATTTTTTATGGGTAATATTTATTTTGAGTGAGTTTAAGGTTGACCTGCACCTATGTTGTAAGAATCTACATCAGATTTGAGACTTAGGTTGAGTTTTTGCTATAATCATTTTAGTTGGTATCTAAAGTTATATGTAAGGGTGATGTATCAGTGTTTAAGTGACCAACAGTCTTGCCTGTAGGGGGAGCTGCAACTACTGTATTGATTTGATCACAGAGCAGAGTCAACTCAGATGTCTACTAACGTCAGACAGAGCACACACACACACACACACACACACACACACACATTGGATTCTGTTGTAGATTTAGGATTAAATTCAATATCTGCATCAGTGAAGTAATTCAAAACCTTTTTGCTGCTTGTGTGCCTTGGATGTTGCCAATGTTCATGTGACTGTTGGTCTGCCAAGGCTTGAAACTTATAAAATTAAACACATTTGAGTGTCACAATGTCAAGATGAAAAAAAGGCTGACATGAGAGTATTGGAGTAATAAAACTCCATCTCCTTACTCACTTGAAAAACAAATTAAACATGAAATCAAAAACCAACCTGATGAAAATAAACTTGTGTTTTCAGGAGGCGTTCACCAATGCCATCACTGACCTGATCAGCGAGTTGTCGCTGCTGGAAGAACGATTCCGAGTTGCCATCAAAGACAAACAGGAGGGAATCGAGTGATGAAGTGACTCGTGTTTATTTTGTTGTTGTGTTTTTTTTACCTGTTGCTTACTTGTGTAAATAAAGTCTGATGTGGTGATGTTGACCTGCTGTGTACTATATTCATATGACAGTTGAACATGTTCAGGAGTGTTTGATGTTTTAGCCCTCAAGGAGCTGTTCTAGAGCTATGGTGTCCTACCTGTGGTCCGAGGTGACCCCCCCCCCCCCCCCCCCAGTCCTGAACCTTCATGTAAACTCATTGATCTCTGAGGCTGATCCTTGTTTAGTGTCAAGTAACAGTAAAAAATAGGTTCAGGACTGAAGATGCTGAATGTCCACAGATCTGAGCTTTTCTTTTGTCATTTTACTTCCATCTTCATGACTTTGTTTTACAGTTTAACAGCAGCATCTAATATAGGAACAATCCAATGGTTAAGTCTGAAAACGTCTGAAAAAACTAACCTGCACACAATGAGTTGTAGGTCAGTATGTTTTACTATAACTATAGAACAATCTATGTCTGAAAACGAATCTGTCCTCAAACATCCAGAGCAGCAGCATCATAAAACTTTCAAAGATTTCATCCATTTTTTCCTCAGATTCAGCTGCAGATTTGACTTGTTTTTCCTCTAATCAGCATTTGGTTTTATTAATAAGCAGAAAACAGCTCAGTGAGTGGCAGCTCTGAAAATAAAAGCTGATCTTCAATAAAAACCACAGAGCATTTGAATGGAAGAGGAGTCTGGTCTTTTTCCAGAGGCCCAAACACTGGCTTGTGACCCACAGAAGGGTTGCAGGAAACTTTCATCTGTATGATGTCCTTCATAAAACAAATAGTCAAATCACAGCATATTTATGAGTATCATTAAAAATAAGCATTCTGTTGAATCCAAAAGCTCTGATTTTGACCAGTGAAGATGGAAATTCACGGACCATCAGTGCCTATATTTGTAAAGAGCAGGTCATATCCAGGCCATCCATGTTATATTTACGTAAATATATGAAACAAACCCACATTTTCCTAAGGTTACACAATGTGAAGGTCATCAGTTTAAAAACACAAGCTTTAACTTATTTACATTTAACCTAATAAGACACATTTACCTTAAATCAGACCTTCAGACTTTCCTCCCATCATTAAAATTTACCTTTTCTCTTATGCTTCATCTAGTTTGTCTCCTTTAATAAAAGTATAATTCCATCTTTACCTTTGATGTTTTTTTTTTTCCTGGGTTGAAATTATCATACATATTCATTTCTCATTGTATTTTCTTTAGGTACAACAAGAAAATATTGGAAATATGTGCACAGCCTTAAAAAAATGGAACTAAATGTTTTGTAAAGGTTCAAGTCAGTATTCAGTCTGACCCCATGATAAGGAACAGTGCAAATGGTTAGAAACATCTGACGTGTCGAGTGAAACTTGATATAAAACATTAGAAAATCAATAAAATAAATCTCATATTGTCTGAATTAAAGGGTTAGACATGTTAGTGCAAAGGGAGGTTGCACTAAAAACAACCACTTTGGTTTATGGAAGCTGTTTTTACCCTGAAATTGTAGTTTTTCCTGCTGTTCATACTTCACATATATCAGATTGGATCTAAATACAGACACAAAATATATATGTGTGGACATTAGAACTTTAGTAAACCAACAAACATAATAATGGACAAGGACTTTGTTGATTATTTTGGTCATTTTTGTTCAAATATTTTGTTTTGTTAATTATTTTATTCATTTTTGTTCATTATAACTTTAATAAACCAACAAAAAGAATATTGGACCATGACTTTGACACTGGACTGTATTTATAAAACCATTTCATTCTGTTCTGAACACCATAACAAGGTTTTTACAAATTTAATGATGCTCCATAAGTTAAATTAATAACAATTTCCTCTGAGCTCATACTATTTTTTTCCTCCACTGATTTAGTGCAGTTTTATACATTTATTTCAAATATTTCTACATTATTATTATGATTATTTGACATGACCCATAAACATATACATAAATAAAATAAAGCTCTTCTGTTTTTGTCGTTTGATCCAGTTTTTATTTAAGTGTACAGGAACACTTCATGCTTTAAATGACTCTAAATGTTTCCATAAAAATAAACACAATCTTTGTGTTAAAAATAACAAACACTGATTCTTCTCCATCTGTTTGATGTTTGTGATTTACTGAGGTCAGAGGTCAGAGGTCGCGTCCCTCTGGGCCTCCATTGCTCTCTGCATCTTCTCCACCATCCATATGGGAACGGAGAACGGTTTCAGCTCGTCCATACGCACATCCGGACAGTCCCTGAATGCAACACACACACACACACACAGAGAGAGAGAGAGAGAGAGAGAGAGAGAGAGAGAGAGAGGCGTTACCACAGCAACTGCAGCCTCCCGTCACACCTGTAACCATGAAGATGGGGCAACGGACTCACCTGTACTCATCGCTACGAGACAAATCCTGAATGTCCTCTTCAATCAGCAGATACGCCTGAAACACACCGACAGGAAACACTACATTACCCATGAGCCCCCGGCCTCTGAGTATTCAGCTTTCATCAGTTTTACTTCACATTTTTCCACGACAGCATCAGAAACACTTTGTTCCTTTAATTTGTTACAAATTTTGAGAGAAAAAAAACCCCTGAAAAAACAAGAGTTTTTTTCTTTATAAAATTTGTGATTTTTTTGTCACATATTCGTACTTCATCGTCTCAGAAAACATTTGAGTTTTTCATGTAAGTTTGTGGCTTTAATCTGTCAAATTCTGAGTTGTTTTTTGATGTTGTTCTCTGCTGGTAAACACTGTCTGATCCACAGCATTTCTAGTGTCAGTATCAGTTTGCATTTAAGACATATATCTGTAGGTTTGATGAAGGTAATTTATGACTTTAAAACATTTTTCTTTGTGTCTTTGGTCAAATTGGAGACATAACATTCACATAAACAGTTCAACAGGGTTACTGTAACACTTAATGTTGAACCATGTTTTAATCCACTAATGGTACATCATTTCCATTTGTCCATGAGGGGGTAACTGTTTTTGTTTTTTTCTTTTACTATTTAATACAATTTAAATATTTTGCATTGTATATTTCCTTTTTTTACTCAAAAAGTACTGTCTCTATAAAGCCGATCAGAATTTAATTGCGTATGCTCTGTGTATACAATGACAATAAAATGAATCTTGAATCAATTTTAAGGATAATTAAGGCCTTAATTTATGACATCAGTGACATTAATGAGTGAATGTTTCTCACCATCTTCCCTCCAGTTGCTCTCATGTGATGTCTCTCTGCCAGCCATTGTTTATCCTTCGCATCTGCTGCATACTGATGCACACACAACACAACACACAAACAGAAAACATCTCAAACACCTTCATCAAGTAAAACTGTCTGTGAACTAATCAGAGGTAAAAGTCCACATGGGTCCACCAATGACTCTTTGTTACGTTTGTTGATTCAATGTCTGTCGATAGTTTGACATGATATTGTTGCTTGTTCAAACAGAATCCAAACAAACAACTAAAACAGTTAAACATACAGTTGTGTAGGATGTTCTTTTTCATGCTGATGTCAGATTTACATCTACTCTAAATTTACCTTAAAGAGGTCGGCGTGTTTGATGTAGATGCGTCCTCTGGTCCCGCCCATCCCCAATGCTCTGCACACATACGATACAGGTCATCAACACGAATAGTCCAGTCTCTTTACAGACGTCAGTACAGACTCACATCATATTAAAAATTTTCACATTATGTATGAAGACATTTGTGTTAATGTGTTGCATGAGGAGTTCACACACACATATCACAGCGGCTCCGCCCAGTTCTCTGTTTTTCACCTTCTCAACTCCTCAAAGCTTGATCGTTCATCAGAAACCAATCATACACCTGGTTTTTAATGTTTGTCCATTTAACACTGGACAGGTTTGATCAGATGATGTTATTGCAGATAAAGACTTGATTCTTTCCCTCAGTTCTGATGTTAGAATCATCTGTCACTCATGTGGATTTGTGTGAATCTTCCTTCAACTCTGACCTCATACTCGACCATAACCCGATGCATTCACTACTTTGATCAAACTCTGGTACTTTTAGTTCCTATTTTATGTCCATGTTTGATGTGCGTTTACATGTTGTTTACCCACTTGTTTGCTCTGGAGCCAAGTACGAATGTGCTGCCTTCGTTGAGTCTGGACGGATCCCACTGAAACACACATATTCACATGTTTACATGATGCTAACATGTTCAGTCTGGTTTTATTTTAGATGCAGTAACATGTCAGCGTCCAATGTAACATTGGGATGTCTTCTGAAATGATGGAAGTTTTTAGTCTGAAATAAATCACAGACAAAGTGTATTTTGATTTCGTTACTAAATCTGCCATATTTGACCTCAGTTATGAATACCACCAGTGTCTGAAAGCAGATGCAATGTATAAATGAAACTAAAACTACATTCCTAACTTGAATTAAATTTTTCTGTATTTACTTACTGTTACTATTACTCCTCCTTGAACCTAGGGCTGCACGATTAATCAATTTTAAATCGAAATTGGATTTTTTAATTAGGACGATTTTTAAAAAAGGGAAATCGTCAAATCGATTTCATCTTTCTGTGCCTCCAGGCCACGCGCCTGCAGGCTACTGTAGGCTCTTACAGCCTATCTGTGACAGTGCTCTTTCACTCCTGTCTGTGACAGTGCTCTTTCACAGAAGTCTGTGAAATGACCACGCACATTAAATCTGTTAATGAGCCCACGGTACTTACAGCAATATATAAGCCGTGGCTTCCGGATCCCACAATTGAAATATAGCTGCATGGGGATCACTCATCTTACATTGTCCTGGATCCGTACCGTACTGTCTTCTTCTGATCCAGGTCCGGGTTGCAGGGTCAGCAGCCTCAGCAGAGGAGCCCAGACAGCCCTCTGCCCAGACACATTCACCAGCTCCGGGGATATAATCCCCCCAGCGTGTCTTGGGTCGGTCTCTTCCACGCATGGATCCCCCAATTTAAATATAACCGCATGGGGATCACTCATATTCTGTGGTCCTTGCATGCAAAACTGATGCCTGTCACTGACTTACATTGGTATCACTTCTGTGGGCCCAGATACCCCAAAAAGGAAAAGTAAAAAAAAAAAAAAATTATTTTATTTTATAATTAATTTAGTTCTCTTGCTTGCAAAATTTTTCATTCACAAATGTAAGTTCTGTAACACAAAAACAAATATTAGTTTTTTTTGTGAAAGATGTTGAACTTTATTTAAAGCTGTTAGATAAATCTGGAAACAAAAAGGCCTTAGTGATAGGGTGAGGTGCTTGTACATCCAGGAGGGATTCAGAGTAGAGTCGCTGCTCCTCCATGTCGAGAGGAGCCAGTTGAGATGGTTTGGGCAACTAGTAAGGATGCCTCCCAGACCCTGGCCCCCCCCCCCAAGGGGAGGTGTTTCAGGCATGCTTAACTGGGAGGAGACCTTGGGGCCAACCCAGGAGGAATTATATCTCTCAGCTGGCCTGGGAACACCTCTGGATTCCCCCGTTACAGCTGGTGGAAGTGGCTGGGGAGAGGGCTGTCTGGGCTTCTCTGCTGAGGCTGCTGCCCCTGTGACCCGGACCCGGATAAGCGGAAGACAACAAGTACGAGTACTATTACTGGTTATACTGAGTGCTACTTTTTATATTTTTGCATATATTTTTATACTTTTTATATTTTTTGACTTAAATCCTTCCTTTTGTCACTATGTACCCTGACATTAAGTGTGATACAGAATCTTTCTGAACAGGAAAGGTTTGTATTGAAGTTTGACTTAAAAAGGACAGAAGGGATATTTGAAATCACTACACATTTTCCATATCATGATACTTTCACTAATATCATGACACTTGTCACTACCCTATTGTGGGAATAATTAAGGATTACCTTAAAACCACTTATCATTGAGACTGACTGGAATGAAAAGGCTTTGATTTGTTGCAGAGAATAAAGACTGGACTGAGTTTCAATGGAAAAGGTCATGTGGTCTGATGAGTCCAGAATGACCCTGTTCCAGAAACATTTAGAGGGATACTGGTCCATAACTATACATTTAATGACCATTAACTACTGGTAGACAATGGTATTCAATCCCTTCATAGATAACAGTAATATTATATACTCCATATATAACTGTGATATTAGTGTTTTGAGCTCATTTACACCGATACTGAAACTAGACTATGACTACAATTGCTTGCAATTTTACTGTTTTTTAAACACCAAAACGAAAAAAAAAAAAAAAAATGTGGTTGTCATAATTTATAGGTTATTATAATATTTTACTGGTCTCACCCACTTTAGATCAAATTGGTCTGAATGTGGAACCTGAACTAAAATGATTTTAACAAGATTGCTTGTGAATATCTTCTGAGAAATTTTGTATTTCACAAATTCATCCCATGGGCCAGATTGGACCCTTTGGTGTCTGATTTGGCCTACAGGCCGTATGTTTGGCACCCCTAGTGTAGATAATACAAAACAAAAACCATTAGTGGATGTTGAGTCACTGACCTTTGGCCCTTCTCTCTTCACAGGGTCAGTCTTCAGCTTCACCCTGAGAGCGTGTGCACACACACACACACACGTTATAATACACACTACACTCCAACACACAGATCATACAGAGGAATCAGCAGGTACTCACTGACTGGAGAAGGTCAAAGGTCGGTCAGAGGACATCACAGGTCCTGGTCGGTTCTTCCTCTGAAGAAACACAGCCATCATCATCATCATCACCATCAGTAACATGATGACAGCACAAACCCAGAGCCCACACAGGGTCAAAGGTCACGTACCTTCTTAGGAATTGGGCTTCCTCGCTGACTGCAGTCATCATCAGTTGGTCTGGACCTCTGAACCACATCCAGACCAAACCACAAACAAACAGAACCACATCAGAACACATGTGAGTAGAATGAATATACTTTAGTAGGATCTGGACTGCGGCTGTCGAGGTCATCGAATCATCAATACTATGATTTTACAATGTAAATATAGATTTAGGAAGCGTTGTTTTACATGTGTGAGTGAGTTCTCACCTTGATGGCGACCTCTGGACCTGGCCTCTTCATCTCTGGATCTGGAAACAGCTGCTTGGCCTGAAAATAGCATCACAGGAAATCATCAAAACGCCAAGTTTAATATGATTGGTTAAAATTAAAACTCCTGGTCAAAAATATTTCATGAACTAAAGTAAAAAGAAACCCAACATTTTTAAAGACAAAAAAAATTATCAAAACTCAACTAAAACTAATCAATTCATTTAAATAAGAAAGACACTATTATTTATTCACTCATGAACCTCAAACTCTGGGGTCAGATGTGTTCTTACATGTTCCAGAACATTCCTACAGGCTTCTTTAATCAGCTGATCTGTCTGTACATCATCACCAATGTTGTCTTTCACATTCTGAGCCGCTTTGTCGAAGAACTGAAACAGAACCAGCAGAACCTCAATAAATATTTCATAGTTACTGAGACCTGACAGGTCAGTACAGAGCCCAGATGTAAAACATGTTCTGTTACAGATTCATCTACATTGAATCACAGCTGATTGACTGTAAATTCATCAGAATCTAACGTGATACAAGTTTCAGCCATCTATGTTATAAAGGGAAGTGGACTCTGTTTGTGTGTTTGTCTCGGGTATCACACAAAATCCAGAAAGAGCTGACTGCTGCAGTTTGGCATACATACCTATTTTTGGTCAAAGAAGAGACTAGCAAAAACAGCAAGTTGATAGGACCACTATTTTGGGACATAGGGCTGTGCAATTAATCGAAATTCAATTACGATTTCGATTGTTACATGCAACGATTACAAAAATTATGTAATCGAGAAAAAACGATTATTAATTTGGAGTTGTTTTAATTCACGCGCACGCAAGCTCCCATGAGTTGCTCTGCCCCGCCCCCCTCTAAGCTACAGCTGCCTGCTAGCCGGCAGGTCCACCCCAAGAGGAAAGTTGTACCTAGCGGTCTGGAAAAATGGCAGGAGAATCACAGAAGTGCTTGGTAAACAAAAAAGGCAAGTCAGATTCAATTGTATGGAATCACTTTGGGTTTGATGAAGAAGACGAAGAGCAAAAACACATCACGTGCAAAAAGTGTTTCGTTGTTGTGTCCGCACCGACCGCTAACACAACAAACCTTTGTAACCATCTAAAGTTTAACCACCGCCACCTTTATCATATTCTTTATCTTATGAAAAACTAAAACGCATAAAAACAACTTCGTCCGCAATGCAATCTTCAGTCTCCGAATCTCTTAACGCTGCAACTCCCGTATTAACCTAACCTAACCCGGATAACCCTAACGTGCGTATTCTAAAGGGTGTCCCATAAGTCTCCATACATAGGAAAAATAAACGTTTCTTGACATAAACCATTTTTATTTATATAATATGCTCTATATGACTGCCATTTTGTCGGGAACACATTTCAATGCGTGTCCTCCAATGCTGAAGAACTATAAAGAAGAAATATAAAGAAATACATGTTAGAACCATATGTATTACAGGGGTTGGACAAAATAATGGAAACACCTTCTATGATGCCACAATGTTAGGTGTTTCCATTATTTTGTCCAACCGCTGTATGTCTCCTGTGTATGGAGACTTATAGGACACCCTGTAGATGGCTGTTGTATACAGAAGGCCTTAACTGAAACCTCACAGCACGCCACTGAATTTACTATGTTTCATACTACATTGAATATACTTGAATTTATAATTTGCACTTTAGGTGAGGTTTTTTTTTTTTTTTTTATTGCTACAGTTCTATGGCAAGTCTATAGCAGTTTAATTACAGTGCACTATTTGTTTACAAAAGGAAACATACTTGAATTTACAGTACACTTATTTGATTTCAAAGATTTTTTTGTTTTGTACAAAAGTGAAAATGCTTTGCTTTAGTGGTTAAAAGCTTTATTTATGTTTAAAGAGTATATTTTACATTGTTTTGCAAGAAAAAAATAAACAGCTTTAAGGTTAACAAATAATCGTTTTTAATAATCGTGATTTCAATTATTGCTAAAATAATCGTGATTTTTTTTTTTTTTTTCTATAATCGAGCAGCCCTATTGGGACATATTAGTAATTTTGGAATACAACAGCCTTACAATCGTGTTGCTATGCCCAGAATCATACAATCATTATTGAAGTGGGTTACCTTGCAACAGATAAACAATAGGGCCACGTTGCCATGGTGTAAAATTTCATGTGCAGAAACAGACATGCCAGCTGAGAGGTTATTCAACTGAAAATGCCAGTGGAATTTTTCCCAAAAATCAGCTCTCCCCACCATAAAAACTACCACATCTAGAACCCGTGGTTCCCCACAGGTCAGCGTAGTAGTTTTCATGTAAAAATACCCTAATTCGATGTGTGAATTAGCTGCATGTCCATCAGGGTTTTGATCATGATGAAGCATTCATTCATTCTCCCAGAGACATCAACTGCTTTGTGAGATGTGATCTCTGTGGTGATGTCACTGCGATACTGAAGCTTTGACACGTGTTCCAAACCCTGAACATCAAACCACTGCTTCAAAGCTTGCTTCGGTGTGAAAAAAAAAATCACATGATATACGACATCCGAAGCAGCAACTACTTCATTGTCTGGATGAATCACCTGAGTGGTTCACGGTCTGATTAAGTGATTCACTCACCATCTCAATTCAAAACGTGGACCCTCATTGGTTTAAACTTGCTAAACAATTTTCATGCATGCAGCATCATTTGGACTGTTTGAGTGAGAATTTTCCAAATGTGGAGAAGTTTTGAGTAAAAAAAAAAAAAAAAAAAAAAAAAAAAGAACTGGCTCAATCTAAAAATAGTTGAAAAATGTATTATGTACAGTGGTACTTTGATTTACGAGTGCCTCAACTTACGAGTTTTTCCGAATTATGAGCCAGTGCTCAGTTGATTTTTTGCTTTGAGTTGCAAGCCAAAATCTGAGTTACTTCAGATTCAGACAGCAGATAGCTTCAGATTCACCACCACTGGTTGTCACAACATCTGCCCAACATCCCGCATCTCACTCATTCACTTAATGTGGTTACCTTGCTGTGGAAGCATCTTTGTTCTGTTGTGCTCACATTTTGTGCTTTTTGTGCAGTTATTTTGCCAAATTTCTTTTTCTTAACCATGGGTCCAACCTCTTTTCACCTCTTCCCAATACACGGCAAAGTGTGTCAACACCTTCCCTCTGGACAACGACAGCAGGAGATAATACCTGTAAAGTCTAATATCACCCTAATCTTCAAATTTAGAATTAGATTTATGAAACTAAAGAACTAAAATAAAATAAATTTAAATACTCATTATTAATTTTCCAAAGCCACAGGGAGCCACAGCAGAGGGATGAAAGAGCCACATATGTCTCTGGAGCCCGGAGGTTACATAAAAATGGGGTTGACAGGAGGAACCCGTCAGTACTACTCAAGACGCTGTAGTGAGCAGAGACACGGACGATCCACTACCAGAATACATACTAGCCCTCTGACATTTGTCTTTATTTGCTAAGATACAGACAACACACTGAGCTTTCATTGGTATAAGTTATCTATAAGTTAGGGGTGGAATTGGGGTGGGTTTTGGGGGCTGAAACAGATTAATGGCATTTCAGTTAATTTCAATAGGGAAAACTGATTTGACATATGAGCAAACTGAGTTACCAGCTCGGCCACGTAACAAATTAAACCCGAAAATTCAAGGTACCACCGTATCTCAATAAAAATCTTTGAGTGGTCTCCATCCCACAAAATCACCCCCTACCCAAGTTATACAAGTATTCCCAACCTATGTCATATTTACCAGCACTCTGACTTCAATAACACAACACACATTCATCAGTTTACATTTAAAAATAGAATATATCTTTAAGCATCACTTTTAACCCTAAAGTGATTGAAGCTTCAGAACAAAAGGTCTTTTCTACAAATGCAGATTCTTCAACACTGTGCATTGAGGTGTGCGTGCATGTGTGTAATTAAAAACTTCTTTTCTAATTTGACAGCAGCCAAGCACTTCACCAGGATTGGTCACTGTAACTGAAGCTTCGAGTAATGAACCCATTTTCTCAACAACTGGTTCAAGTGGTTCAGTGCTTCAAAAAAGCTTCATTTGCCCATCACTACATCTCTGACCTTCTGGTACTTCCTGAACACAGCCATGATGTCCTCGTTGAAGCTGGGCTGAAGCACAGCCCTCAGGAAGTCCATGGAGACGAGTGGATCTGTGTAACTGCACCCACACAACAGTCAGCAGTCAGTGGAAAGCAGTTGAATCTCAGACTCAGTGTAAATGTCTCATGGAGACCAGTTCAACCACATCCATTTAAAATTAATATAATTGAGTTTAGACGAAAAGATATTAATTTACTTAATTATATAATGGGTAGGATTCCTCTGAAGAACCAGTCACATGATCAATTATGATAAAATAAAACCACTACAGCATCACAGATGTTTGTACAGTTAGAAATGTGGATTAACCATTTAATAACACCACAGCCAAATGATACAAAAACAATTCAAAGCCATCACATATAGGATAAAGCCTCTAAAAACCAGAGGAAAATTACTGGAGTTTGGTTGTAACTCACCTAAATTTGACTAGAGATTCAGACTCTAATAAATATCTTCATGTGTTTACACAGATCCGTCTTCTGTATAAACCAGTACAGTTCAGTACAAACCATTACAGACCTGACTGTCATGTGTGACCGTCTTCCTCGTCTGTGGATCTGTCTGTGTTTGATCATCAGGTTCCAAGGCTTCTACACACAGACACAAACACATAGTGATCAATTTCTTATCAATGAGACATGTCACAAATTCATAAACTACAAATGTATGTACATATAGACATGACTTAAGTATGTATGTATATGTACATTTAATTATTTCAGCTTCAATTATTGTCTACTAATAAACCCTCCCGTTAACTGCAGTATTCTATTACGTCTACTGTCCTGCTCTGTTATTTTGATTCCTGAGCTAAGCTAAGCTAACTCTATGACTGACTACCATTATTAGATCTCATCCTCACCGGGTTCTGGTCCGGAGGCTCCGGTCCATCCTGCTGGAGCCAGTCCCGTCCTCCCTCACTGCGGTGGGCTCCCATGTTCTTCACTTTCTTGTCCGGTCGGGTCCAGTAGGGCTAACCGAGCTAAGGCTAACAGCAGCTAACGGCTAACGGAGATGCTGCAGTTATAAACTACAACACACGGATACCGACAGGCCTCTGGTGTGTTCAGATATCCGAGTAAACAGAACTGAAAGGCACAGATCTAAAAAATGTAAACAATAACGAGAAGCACGAGCGGATCGAAACGTTACCAGGAAATGATCGGAATCTGACGACAAAACTAAAAAAAAAAATCACATCAGCATCAAATGCTGGAAGTGTTCCGGTTCCGATCCCATTCCCTTCAGAATAAGAGCGTGATTTAGCAAGTTCCCTTCAGAATAAAAGCATCATTTCCACAAATAAGCGTGACACCTACTGGATGAACTCTAACCTGCACCGAGAGAAAAAACAAAGAAAAGATGATTTCAGTATAATCAGTCTGCAGGTCTCCAAGAAATCTTAAATTCACCTTTATAAATATTAGGTTTTAGAATTCACTGAATTGTAGGACGGTTGAAATTTACAAGGAAGAAAGATAATTTTATCAAAACTGTCTGAACTTCAATTAAAAAGGTACTGAAAGGATTTTAAACTAAATGAACACTTAATTTAGGTGACATGTAGATACCTGCTGATGAACCTTCTCATTATTTTCACCTTTTTCATTCAGTTGTGAACATTTGAAAACTTTAAATAACATCCATTATTAAAACACTTCCATGATTTTTGCAGGTTTTTTTTTTAACATTTGTCCTATTTGTGATGTGGCAGACCAAAAATTTTTGTTGAGCATACACGCTAATAAAAATTTTGAATGTTCTTCTGTTTGATGTTTGTCACATTCTGACCATAAAGAACAATTTATACCCACAAATAATAATCTGTTATTCATCTTATTACATCATGAACATTGTTTTTTACAACTTAAAACTACAAATAACTGAGGTCTAAAAACCAGCCTTTAAAGAAAAACCATTCCATCATTTATCATAATTAGTGATATTAACTGATATAAATTTTTTCACACACAGACCAGTCATTAAATCACATTCCTACTTTAGTTTTCTGCTGAGGCGTTTCTTGTCAGGTTAGTCTTGTTTTGTTCCTGTTGTGTGGTGCTTATCAGAAACCAGTTGGATGCTGAACTGGGTTGGATATAATTTTACTGGGAGAGTGAGGCTGCAGTTTGTCTGCAGGCAGGACGAAGGACAGACTATTTACATTCTCCAGCTGCAAAGACCCACAACAAACGGCCACGTGTTCAGCGCTCAGCGGCGTCACATGACCCACCAATATTCAAATATTACTGATCAAACTCTATGAGCAGCTTTTAGAAAACACATAGATATCTCATTTTTCTGGAACTGATTTCTATTGATTTCAGTCAAAAATGCAAAGAAATTTACATCTAATTCAGCAAAAAATTGTGTTGTGATTATGACATAAAAAGTCATATTGAGATAAAACCTCTAATTCAGACTTTGGATGTTTATAGTCTAAGATATTTCATAGTAAAGGACAGGATTCTGTTAATTATTAAATATTTTCTCAAAAATATAAGATAAAGTCATATAATTATGAGATTAATTACACTAACACCAAAAACTGAATCTCATATTTACAAGAACTTTACGCATTAGAGACAGTATTTATAATAAACTCAGATAATAATGAATTGTGGCAAATTTATGATAAAAATGAGACTAGTATCTCATTACATCAGAAGACTGTAAATATGAGATGCATCTAAATCTCATAACAGAAAATAGATCTGACATCTGTAGATAATGTAACATCAGAGGGAAAAACATTAAATTCAAATAATAAATATGAAAGGAACCGTCAAACATTAGTTTAGCTTAGCGTATGTTAGCTTAGCAGAAAAAACTGGAGCCTGGATCAACCAAAGAGGGAATAACATGCCATCAATAAACTCTAGATTTACAGAAAACACAATGTCTCAAACTGTTGGGCTGTTCCTCTGAATAAAAGGTGAAAAATAATTCCAACAAAATATTTGTTTTTTTGTGTGAAGCTAACGCTGTACAGCGACGCCGCCGGCTGAAGACTTGCCTCAGAAAACATTCAGGAATACAAACATTGTTTAGAGTCCAAGTATTTCATGCACAATAAAACCCAAAAGACAAAACAAAACCATAAAAAACAAAACAAAAAAACAAACAAACAAAAAAACCCAGAAAAACTGATAATTATAAAAATAACATGGAGGAGTATTCTGCTGGTTAGCATTAGCATACACAGGTCTACTTTTACATACAAGATATAGAATTTCTTAATAACACTTTGGTTTAGTTTAAAACAAACTATCATAAACTGTATAATACACAAAACATCTCCATCTCAGTAAAAATGTTAAATTAACTCAAAAACAGTTCAGTTGGTGTTTTTCCATCAGATGAAGAGAACAGACAGACTGTACAGTATCTACACAGCCAAAGCCAGAACCAGCAGCAGCACAGAGATAGACGCCTGACTGGACCGTCACTCAGCCAATCAGGACACAGACACTCAGCCGTGATGAACCGGTGTGGGGAGACACCATTTTGTGAAGCTACTTCTCAAAAAGTTCTTCTCTAAAATATGTAGTGTCAGGGATAGTATTATAATTATTAGTTTGTATGTTCAACTGTGAAACAGAAGAGTAAATATTTTCTTTTAAAGTCAAAGTTCAAAGGTAAAAACCGAACTAAAATGTCATTATTGTACTTATCATATCATTAAAGTCTAATCATTTTTAGAGAAATATTAAATGTTGAAATTAATGAGTAAGCATTATGTTAAAGCCAATTAAGTCTTATTTTAAGAGGATATTATTAACCCTTTGAGAACAAAATGCTTAATGTTGTCTATTCTTCGTTGCATCGACTTGTTTAATTCATGTAAAGTGTCTGACCATTTAAAATAAATCTGCACTGTCAGATAACTTTATTCTCTACTGCAATTACAATCTGCTGATGAACATTTACCATCGGCACCAAAATGAAAATAATCTGAGGGCAATGTTTACATAGGAGCCACCATTTTATGATAAAGAACAACACCTTCATAAATACAGCAAATTTTAACATTTATCTGATTATATAAATGGTGAAACTGCCTTCTGCATGTAAATACAATTCAATTTATCACATCTTTGTATTATACTTATTATGAAAATGTTATTAGAACAGAACACAGCTTCAGTTAAGAATGTTCTCAGAATGTTTAATCAAGCAGTGTAAAAACTGCTAAATATTTTCTAAATAAAAAACACAAAAAAAAAAGTAACAGTATTTTAATTGAATTATAATTATAGCAAAAACTGATGCTTTGAGTTTGGTGCTTTCAGAAATAAATGTGTGATAACAAAGATGATTTAATGCAGTCTTACTACTGCTTCAACTGATTTATCTAAGATTGTTTTCATAATTTCTTCTACGTCTTCACCAAATCACAATCCCTGTGTTGAAATGACTACTCACCTACGCCCTCCGGTGGACAAACTGATGATGTTCAGTTGATGCCAAACTCACACCTGCTCCAACGGCTGAGGTCTGAGAACAGTCCAATCAATCACTCAGTTATCGATCAGCAGGAAAGAGGAGCTGATCAGTATGACTGATCAATAATCTCATGTTAAACAGCGTCTGTCACTGTGATGTCTGAATCTGACCACAGACTGAAGCTCCGCCTCCTTTCTCTGACCCCACCTCCTTCAGCACAATCACAACTGTGTTTCCCACTATCCACAGTGGGACAGCTGGGCAGAGCCAGAGGGGGCAGGGACTGAGGTGGACGCAGCGAGACAAGTCCAGTAGAAACTATAGCTGCCATGTTGACCAATCACAGAGCCTGTCGGTGTGACATCACAGGTGACATCACATCAATGAGAGAGGGTTTTCTGTCAGCATTTTCATGGCCATAAGCCACAGGCAAATCATCTGACATGATGTCAGCGCTTTGACCAATCAGAACAGCAATTATGAGCAGGATTACGCAGACTCCACCCCCTGCTGGCAGCAGCAGCAGAGCGGCGTTACATTTAAGCTGATAAAGCAGAGTGCGTTGTCACTAATGATCCAAATAGAAACCCAATTAAACATAGATTAATGTTGGCTTTGGTTTTAGTGGTGATGAATCAGAAGATTCATATCATTTCTGATTAAATAAATTCACTCTTGTAAAGTGTCTAATATACGGTGTTAATCAAACAGTAGTTTGGTTGCTTTGTATTTAGAAACTAAGTACACTGAGGCTCAGGATGCAACTGTTTTCCTAAACTCCACAAGCTAAACCAACTGACAACAAGTACTGAGCCAAATTTAGCTAGCCTTAGCTAGCACCTAAGCACAGCTGAACACCTGTCTTTTACTTAGTGGACTGTCTGGTACTTCATATGTAATATGTTATAACTTTACAAGCCCCCGATGATGTCTATTTCAATATTCAAGTTGTTTAAATAGTATACATTAGTTTGCAACAGCAAACTAATAGCTTTTCAGTTAACATTAACTGCTTACCTTACATTACCTTGTCTAAATTTAGCTCACATGCCAATGTTCGCAAGTTTGACTGCTTATTTGGATTTGATAAAAATGGAATCTTCTGCTTGATTACTACTAAAACCAAAATAGAAAAAAACTGCCGTAAATCATTTCAAATACTGGGGACAGGAAGTAGTATCTTCAGATCGAGTTTCAAGAACAGATCAGCTAGTGACAGACGTGCTACAGGTGCTGGTGAGGGACAATCTGAACAGACAAGACAAATACAGATCAAACAGGGGAACATGAAACAGGAGTCCAAAAGGTGAGGGGTGTGGCCACAGTGGAAGCCCCACCCACTCTATACTGCAGACAGCTTGTCTCCTGGACTGGTACTACTACTACTGCTGCTGCTGCTACTGCTGCTGCTGCTGCTGCTGCTGTTGTTGTTGTTGTTGTTGTTGTTGTTGTTGTTGTTGCTGCTGCTGCTGTTGTTGTTGTTGTTGTTGTTGTCATGGCTGCCGGGTGACATCACAGTGCTCTGTGTTCTGTCGGTTACCTTTGGAACAGAGTCTCTGTCTGCAGGTGCAACATGGGCGGGGCCAGGAGAAGATAAGGAGGAAGAGCGTGAGGATGAGGGGCGATAAGCTGCTGTTAGCTCTGCCAGACGCTCTGGAGTCGGACCCCACTTAGCAAAACCAGCCTCATTTTGAAGGAAGAGAACTGCAGTACCATGCACAGCCCGGTAGTACATGTCCTCCCTGCAATACACACAGTACACATTATTGCAGTACAGGCTGGCATCATATGTCAACCCTCAAATATACACGGTCCGCTCCTGTCCAGTCCAAATTCTGGACAGTGATCACAGTTAAGTTCTATTAGGAGTGTTACGCTGACTGTCTAAATGAATGTTTTTCAGACACTTCCAATTTTATTGTCTAATTTAACTGTACAGCATCAGTACTAGGACTCTGTGGTACCTCTTGCAGATGTGCTGACTCCCGGAGCGATACTCATGCTCATAGGCTGGGACGCTCATCTGATGACGCAAGAAGCGACTTCCCTCCATTCGAGTCAGAGCTGGAGTTACAGGATCACGCCACTCAGGGACGAACACAATGAAGGACAGAGGTTCTGTAGAGTGGTCCAAGAGGTCCTGAGACCAGCAGAGACCAGATTCAGTGCACATATCCACACATAAGTACAGACCAGGTCGGTGACAAAAGACTCACCTCAAAATGCGTCACCATCGCATCCATCAGCTCTTCACAGAACGGAGGATTGGCCTCAAACGAGCCGCTGACTGGACCGAATGACAGGAATGGCCTAAAAGCACATACATACACAGAGCTATAACAACACAACAGCACTAAAAACACGACAACGCCTCAACAGCACTGAAACAATAACAAAAGAGCAGTAAAATAACTTACCAAGAATACCAAAATCTACCATATCAACACCAAAACACCCCCATAACAAACCAGTAACACCAAAACAACACCCAAGACATGTGAAGACCCAAACACTGCAACAAAACAAACACCATAACACTGAAAAAAAAAGAAAAAGTAGGTAGAGCTTACTAATACCCCTGCCCAGTGGCACAACACATTACCCCTCCTGCTCACTGATACCCTGCCTACCCAGGGATTCATTTTGAGTCTTAACTTTCAATCTTTTCAAAACTGTATCTAAAAAAAATGCAAAAACAGAGAGAAAGGCACAAGCAATGAACATGTGTGTATGCATGTGAAATTTGAAAATTTGAATAGTGTCCAAGAAATAGGACGGACACAAATCTCAGATGGATGAAATTCCTGGTATAACTATATAACACACACCATAATTAACACTGATATAACACCCTCTGAGCACCTGTCTCACCCTACATAACAACCTCTGAACATCCGTCTCACCCTACATAAGACCCTCTGAACACCTGTCTCACTCTGCATTATACCCTCTGAACATGTCTCACCCTACATAAGACCCTCTGAGCACCTGTCTCACCCTACATAATACCCTCTAAACACCCGTCTCATCCTACATAAAACCCTCTGAACATCCGTCTCACCCTACATAAGACCCTCTGAACACCTGTCTCACTCTGCATCACACCCTCTGAACACCTGTCTCACCCTCTGGATCCAAAGAAGCCATCGATGTCAGGGAATGCTGAGCAGAACTGTTTGAAGTAGCAGTTGAGCGGTGAAGCAAAACACTCAAACGAAACACCAAACTGTCGGTTTAAGGCCTCGAACACAGGTACCGGCAGCGCCCCTTGCAGGCCCGTCCCCTCATTAGCTCCACTGCCAAACATAACCTGGAAAAAGAAATAATTTATTAAAACCCCAATGAAGTGGGTCACTGAGGAAAGCGACACAGACAGACAGACAGCTGACCTGATATCTCTTCAGGAGACACCAGACTCTGGACAGGAACTTCTCAAAGCGAGGGTCATCAATACAGCTGTATCTATACAACAGCTCCTGCACATAGACACACAGTTGGTTTAATCTGAATCCAATGATATTACATATACACTGACTGTACTTCCACTAGAGTACCTCTATCCTTCAAAACAATAGTACGTGTTCTAAAAACTGGAGATAGTGCAGTAAAAGCTTGTTTATCAAATTAAATGTACTCATGGTTGCTTAATGGTTGTTAATTTTTTCATTTCATTTCTCATTTGCTATTGAAATAAACACAACACAGACAAACACCAATGAGTAACAGTGTTATGTACAAGCTATCTTGTTAGCAGAATCCTTTTACTGTTTACTTTGCTAGTCAGTATTCAGTGAATATTGAAAGATAGGTCAGGTTTTTAAACTTAATATTTGATCATTTTTCTAACAATTAAAAAACACAAAAAACAGAGAACTCAGTAAGAGCTGTAAAAGTCAAAATTAAGGAGATCTAGTTCTGCAGGGCTTAGACAGACGATATGGGATTTCCATGTTCCAGATTAAACTTTGTGAACATTTGTGCACTGGTTGAACTGGATCCATTACTGCATGATCAGAACTCACCAGTTTGCTGAAGTGACCTCTGTTGACCTTAACCATCTCCCCTCTGAAGCGCAGACAGGCCATGTCGTTCTCAAAGTGCAGCTCAACACGTGGGAGGGGCGGTGATGGAAGTGTCAGACGCACTGGGTAACAGTACACCAGACGAGATTGTGGCGGCGATGCACACGCTTCTACATCACACGGGACAAACTCATTTTAGTTTAGTTTTTCCTACTTGTTTACATTTCACTACTAGTTCAAGTTTTCAGTCTTAGTTTTGGCAAATTATTTCAACGCTGGTTTTTACCTGTGGGTGGGTCTTGCAGTAGACTCAGGTGAGTCTGTCTCAGACGGCGGCTGTACTCTGCTGACAGCTGGTAGATCTTTGAGCAGATTCCCTCCACAGAGTCTTTAGCAACAGCAGCAACATGAGGTCCACACTGCTGCCTTAAGTGTTCCAGACGGTCCTATGAGCACACAGTTATTTATCTAATATGAATGTGAAGATATTATAATTACTATTAATAATAAAAAAAAAACAAAACAAAACAGTGGCCCTGTTTGACTCTACGGAAAAATCTGTAGTCTCATTTTTTCACTGGTTACCATGTAGTCCTCTAGCTTATCTTCTCTTTAGTTACCACAGCCCCTTTTCCACCACAGGACCTTTTACTTTACCTGGAACTTTGAAAAACCTCAATTAGTTTACACCAAAATTACCTTGGTTAAAAATTTTTTAAAAAAAGGAAAAATTCCCTCAACCCCAAACTTCCCCCAATTAAAGTTCCTAGTGGGGGTGGGCTTTTCAGATTCCCTGGAATTCTTGGGGTCGGGGCTGTGTGCTGATTGGTGGAACACATTTGCAACATTCCATACTTACATTCACCCACTAAAACTTGTTTACTCCATTTCTACAAGCTTCACTTTGTGTTTTGATCATTTGGAAAATGGAGAAGCTACAACAAGTGGATGGATGACAACGTCCATTTGCAGAATACACTCTGAGGCTCAAGCAGAGTGTGTTCATCTCTCTCCTATGAATTCACTGCAATAATCTGTCTGTCCATCCAAATACAGTCTGGATAATAAGCCTGAATTTCGCTGAATGCATTTGCTAAATACAATTGTTTTTGCTCCATTATCCACATGAACACACTCTTTTGAGCATATCTGACTGGAGCTGAGCCCATTGAATCTGATTCGCTCCTTGAAGTGCATTTCAATCATCCGTTTATCCATCTGAATATGTGAAAGCGTATTCAGCAAATACGCTCAAAACAGGCTGGACCTGGTCAAACATATGCTAAATACACTCAAAAGAAATTAGCAGGGACTTCAACTAAAAACGAATGAGCCTCATTTGAATACATTTTCAGTATCTTTGACATGTGGTGGAAAGGCAAAGCACGCAGATTACCAGGAATTCTTACACCCAGGTAAATAAATTCCCAGTAAAAAAAAAAAAAAAGTTCCTGTGAATCTGGTGAAAAAGGGGCTGGTGTAGTCCTCGATCTCATCTTATTGCTGGTTACCATGTAGTCTTCTTTGCTTGCAGAGTGATCTCGGCGTAGCCAGCTCATTGTATCTTCAGCGTTCCACTTAACCACCTTCCTGCTCTCTGGACTTGCATTCCTGCACAGGGTCAGAGTTCAAAGGACAATAAACATAAGCCTTCCCACCATCCAATGATGTCAGCAAAATAAGATGGACTGGTTGGTTTGATGTAACTCACCTGGAGTCGATCATTTTCTTGGCCGCTTCTGCATATTTAAACAGCAGCTTCCTGGCCTCTTCTTTGTATTTAATACGCGACAACCTTACACATACACAGGCAAGTAAGTAAGTACACAAACAAACAGGTAAAAAATTCAAAGTGTTTTAAGTAAAGTGAGTACACAAAGCAAGATGTCTGGGTTTATTCTTTTTAACTGAAATGACAGTTTTCTTATTACTGAGAGTAGGTATCAGAGAGAAAACACACAGGTGAGCAGACAGACAGGTACCTGATGGGAATATCATTCATGACCTCTCTGAACATAGACGGAGAGATCACTGGGTCACAGTCGCTGGGCAGTAAGGGGTCATGACCTTTATCAATGACTTTTCTCTCAAGCAGCCAGCGGTTAAATGACTCCCGGGGTGGATCAATACCTGTGACAACAGGTAAACCAACAAGTCAGACAGGTACACAGTCAAGTGAGCAGACATGTATCTCAGCTCTTAAATAGTTGGTTTGTTGTTTGGATACAAGATGACAGTAAATATTGAAGAAATGCAATCCTCCATCAATCTCCTCACGTTACTGTGATGGATGACTGTGTGAAGCACCACACAGCATGTGTATAACATTGTATAGCATAACATTTGTTGCTTCATTAGCTGTAGCCAATGTAACGTGAGAAAAAATAAAGGAAGGTCCGCACAACCAGTGAGCTCACAAACCATTTAATCGTGACGTTTCGGCCAAGGCCCTTCATCAGACTGATGAAGGGCCTTGGCCCGAAACGTCACGATTAAATGGTTTGGGAGCTCACTGGTTGTGCGGACCTTCCTTTATTTTTTCTCACGTTCTACTGTTTTTGGGATCCAGCACACCTCTAATTTTGGATGTGCGTGTCGTTCACCTTTTTTCATCTGTAGCCAATGTAACCCTTTGTCATTGTTTCTATTCATACCCTTTATGGAAAGAATTATTAAGTGCAGCCAACAGATGGAGGATGTCCACTTGGGTGGCCTCAAGTTCACATCCCTCTGTTTTTTAGATGAGATGGTCCTACATCATGCTACAACCTTCAGCTCCCTCTGGGACAGTTTGCAGTTAAGTGTGAACTGTCCGGGATGAGAATCAGTGCCAAAAGTGGTTCTTCACCAAAGGGTGGAATGCTGCTCCAGGTTAGAAATGAGTTTCTGCCCCAAATGGAGGAGTTTTAGTATTGCGGGGTCTTGTTCATAAGTGAAGAAAAGATGTAGTATGAGGGTGGTGGGTAGATTAGTACAGTGTCTGCATCAATGCTGACAAAACAGATTAGTACAGTGTACAGTAGTACAGTGTCTGCATCAATGCTGACACTGGTGGTAGTAAACTACATTTGTAGCCACAGCTGCCCTGGGGCAGGCTGACAGAAGCATGGCTGCCAATTCGCACACCAGTGTGAGTGGCACTGGAGGCAAGGAGGGTGAAGTGTCTTGCCCAAGGACACAACGGACAGACTAGGACAGAGCGGGATCCAAACCGCCAACTCTTCTGTTATTGGACAACTCACTCGCTTTATCTCCTGAGCCATGCTATTGGGATTGAATCTTTGGCCTAGTTTGGAAACACCTCTAGGAGCTGGTGGTTGACTTCTCTGCTTCAACTGTTGACCCAAGACCAGACTATCCATAACTACCTGCAGGGGCATCTGGTGCTCACCTTCTCTTTGATGGCAGAGTTCATGGTAGTGTTGCCTCAGTTTGGTGACCAGCTGAGCTCTCTGGAGTTCGATCTCAGGGTGGGGGGGCAGATGGTTGGCTGGGCGACGCTCTCTGATCACAGCGTTAGTCTGAATGTCCAGATCCCAGTAAACACTGTAACAGCAACACCAGTGTAAAACTGCTGGACATATTCAGAGTCAACTTCCCTCGGCTTGTGTCTCTCAGCAGTCACACTTAGTACTGCAGCCCATATACTCACACAGCTGGTCTGTAGGGAACGGGGGCAGGGCTGGGGGTCGTGGGAGTGGCTGGTGTCTGTTTTTCTTCAGGGGCAGCGCTCCAGGGTTTTCCTCCAGGCGTGCTGGGAGAGATGGGTGTGGTCGGCTCCACCTGAAAAAAATTTAAAAAAAACACACCATCACATGACATATGGTGATCAGAGTTGACGCCAAGATCACATCCCATGACCAGGAGGGATAGATTTACCTTTGCTCTTTTGAAGCTGTTAGGACCCGCCCCCTGCTCTTCTGAGCTCTGCCTCTTCCTTTGACCACCATTACCAAGGTTACTGTCTCCACCCTCAGCAGGTGCTGCATTTAGACCCAGAGGATCAGACTGAAAACACAAACCAAACTGTCAGAGTTCAAAAATCAGTCAGAGATCAATCAAACTGATCATTTAAGTGACTTACAATGACATCATGCTGACCCAACACTGGCACCTCCCAGAGGCTCTGATTTGTGAATCTGTTGAAGTAGTATGGCCGGTTCTCTCGTCGAGACCAGCACTTTGCCCAACCAGCCTGCACCAGCTCATCTATCAGAGAGATAGGTAACAAGAGAGAGACAGGTAGAAGGAGGGGAAAAGTGATGAGCACCCCAATAAATAAACAAACCAATGGATCTGGAATATCAAACAAACCATAAAAAAAATTCTGAATGAGATAATTAGTTTTTTCCCCCACTATATTTGCTCTGGGGTCAGGGTGCCCAATATATTAGTCACAATGGTAGTGCTGGTAGATGGTATGCCTTTCAAAATAAAAAAGTTTTGGATGTTAGTCTATCATCTATCCTCCCTATGGCATTTGACACTTGACTGATGAGTGTCCAGTCTGTGATCTCTTCTCTTGTACTACAGGGTCACCATGAACACACTGTCAAATGAGTGGCCAATGGTGTGAGCCAGTACATAACTCAAAGAGTTAAGTGAACTACTTAACCTTATATATTATGTATACGCTAAAGAACGCCTGTAAAAATGAGTGGGAAAGCTGTAACAAGTAACAAACCAAAAAGTTACAACTACATGCAGACTGGAAGAAGGACTTTCTTTCACAGTCATATTCTAAGTGCATTTGTCTGATTTGTCAATCTATCATTGATACTCTATTAGGGCTGCAGTATGAATCGATTTTAAATCAAAATCAGATTATTTAATTAGGACAATGTTTAAAAAAGGGTAATCGTTAAATTGAATTTCATCTCTCTCGTGTCTCCAGGCCGCAAGCCTCTGGGCCACCGTAGGCTCCTCCTCCTAACTGTGAGAGCGGTCTCCACAGTCTTTGGTCTCCACACTCCAGTACAAAAATGCTGTTTGCTAAGGAGAGTGTGAAGTTTGTGGCTAAACATTGCAAGAGCAAGTTGGTTGTGTGGAATTGGTACGGCTTCGAAGTTTCCGATGGAGACCAAGCCATTCCTTGCTGCAAACTCTGCCTGAAGGCGGTATCAGTCAAACCCAGCAGCACAACCAATTTCTTTCAGTAACTCAAACTTCATCACACACCAGAGTAGGAGCAGTGCATGGCATTGCAGGCTGGACAAGAAACGACATACCGGCTAAAATGCCACCACCGGCCCAAATCGAAATGGAAAATTACGTTTTTAGAGGAAAAAAAAAAAAAAAAAAAAATCAGGATTTTATTTTTGGTCAAAATCATGCAGCCCTATATTCTATAGAAGGGTAATGTGCAGAGGATCTTTGGCACTTCGTAAAAACTATAACATCAACTGCCCTCTGAAAGGCTGAGAAAGTGAAAGTCGAGGGAACTAAAATGACAGTTAATCAGATAGCTGTCATTTTTCACCACGTGATGATTATTAAGTAAAAACAACATTCCTCCATGACCAATGATCATCCGGTCGTCTGCTTGAGGCTGGTACCAGCAGCTGCTGTCCAGACTACTCAACTCTGGCTGATTCCATTCAGTGTAAGTCATCAGAGTAAGGTACTGACCACAAATGGGTTTAACTGTATTGAACCATAAGTGTTCAGGCAGTTAAGCAAGGTATGTCTATTACATTGTGTATATACAAAAAACTATATAAACTAAATATATACAGAGCATTTTTTTGTAGGTAGATCATTTTAACTTGGTCATTTTAAAAGTAATTTACAAACTGAAGAAGTGCGGGCAGCCCTGCTGTAGTGTAATAATTCCAGTTGATATTACGTTAAACCAGGTGGATCACAGGTAATGGTCGCATGACCCTATGGTTACCTGGCAGCTCTGGTGGTTTGGATGTCGTGGACGGAGAAAGGGGTGGTCCTTGGGTGGAGGTGGAGCCAGAGGGAGGCAGCATCATTGCTGCCTCCCCCTTCACAGATCCCTGGCTGTCATTGGACATGTCAGCTGCTCGTCAGAATGACATGGACCTGCCTGAATAGGAAAAAATGTCAGACTTTCAAAAGAAAACAGATGAACAAACGCACAATTAGGATTACATCTGGAAATAAATAAATAAACTTTCATCAATTAAAACATACATTATACAAATACACAGTAACAATTTGGATATGATAAACTGACTATACTAAATCAGTCCATCACCTGGTACCATTCATCAAATCACTACTGAAATGAAAAATATCAAGACCGTTCTTTTTTTATTAAATAAAACAGAGTCTAAAGGGTTAAATGGACAGAAATAATTCTATGTTACATAGGTCCGTCAACTCAGATGTGGAGATACATTTACAACTCTGATAGTAAACTGAATGTCTGACACGGTAGTTCATTAAAAAATAAATACATAAATTACGTCCACGTTTGGCCATGATAAACATTTGTCTTACGAGTCAAACGAGCACGAACTACATAAATGCATTTTTATCATTTTATTCTGTGATGCTCAATCGAACCGGCTGTGACATACATATTACTCGTAACCGAATGTCCGTCTGTTTTTCTTTCTTCATAAGCAACTCATTTACCAATAAACAGATGAGTGACGATTATGTTTGAAACAGTGCTTTAAAATGGATCAACCAGTCGTCGGAAGCAGATGGTTGATCATTCATTTGGTATTGTGAATCAAACTGACGGAGAAAATGAAAGTAAACAGGCCGAGCTGTTTACGCACGGAGCTACTGTGTTTGTGCTGAAAGATAACTGAACCACATCGCATCTATGAATGATCGGCAGACTGATCAATAGCTCCGCACACCAACGTGTGAGATTATTGATAAACACTAATGATCAATTCCGATGTTTTCGTTCTCGTACGCAGAAATGAGCGCCATGGTTACACGCATGCGCCTGGCAGGTTCCCTGACAAACACGGAGGAGGAGGTGGAGAAGGAGGCGGGGGGAGGACAACAAAAGGCTGCGGCTGCTTCTCCGGAGCCCGAGCAGAGACACGGACACACTGAGAGAAAGTACGGGCTCGCCGCTATCTCGAACCGTCCCAAAGTAACCAAGAAACACAGCCATGTAGACGGGCCGACGCGAGCAGTCACTCTTACCGGCCATTTTGGCCGAACGAAATCAGTGTCCGCTCTGCGAGGCAGCTGCTGTTTAGGCGCCACTTCTCAGACAAGATGGCGGACACGCCCCTGCCACAGTGCTGCGAGCTCTGCGCATAATTTCGGCGGTTTGCTTCAACCCGAGTCGTTCTGCGCGCTACCGGCCCGGTTAATCCGAAGCCCCAAACCTTCCGTCGCACGTCGGTACAGCCACAGCGTCTCGGCGGGACCTCTGCCCTTACCTTGACCGTAGTAATTGCGGAGAGCTGTAGGTTCTGTCCGTTAGTGTCGGGTCCTCCGCTCCGCTCCCTCCCCGCCTGCTCAGACATCTTTACAGGGACCCGGAGTGGAGCAGTGCGCAGGCGCAACTGCGGGCCCGTTTCCTGTTCTGATTCGTCCTGCCGTCGCCGCCATTTTGAGAAGGTCGACGAGGCATCGTTAGTTCGAGCGTCTGAGGCTTCAACCAAAATCGGTTAAACACCCTTACGTCTTATTCATTTATCGAGAGGAATAAAAGTTTCCTCTTTATTTAACATATTTGATCTGATTTGCACGTGTTTACAACTTCTGTTTACAGGCCTTTTCTGTTCTTGTACAGCTGAAACTGTGGGAAACTGTATATTAGAAATATCTCACAATATCAACAGACGACCCGCTCCAACACAAATTTAACTTAAACATAAACTTGAACATCTAATTGAATCTTTAAAGCCTTTAATCTTTAAATTTCCAGACTTCTGATGTATCTGTGCTATGGACTAAGCAAACTGTTTTTCTTCATAAAAAATCATCACGTGGTCAAAAACATACTAAACATTATGGACATTTATGTGACATACCAAATATATTTAAAGTTGTGATAATGTTAATTAAAATGTGTTTTTATGTAATCATAAACTTAATTAATACAACCTAAATATTTAAATCAAACTTGTTAATTATTTGTCAAATGTCAGATTTTTTAAAATTCATTTTTGTAATTACTTTTTATTTTATTTTTTTTTTTTTTAACAAAGATTTAGTTAGATGAGTGTATATTTAGATTTAGGAAGCTATGGGTAAAAAAAATTTCTGTGATCCAGAAATTAGTTTCGCTAATTTGAATAATTTTTCAGTAAAGTGAACTCTATTCAATAATATTATGCATTCTTTTCTTTCCAGTGGTGGGATCAATAAAGTCTTAACCTATGTTATCTTATCTTCAGTAGTTTGTTTCCTTTTGACTCTATAAATCTGTCATTATTCAAAAATATTTACATGAATATAAGTATATTTATATAAGTAATGCACAGAAACTTAAAAAAACAAAACAAAACAAGTTTTAATCATCAAATTGTCATTACGCTTTTTGACCTTGCAAATATTCAAGAATAAAGGAAATCAAATTCAGAAATCGGTGAGTTTTCATTTATAGTCAGTGTTGTTACATAGTGATATTGTTTAAAATACTATCAACTAAGGATGGAAATACAGATGAAGCACTTGATAAAACTTACTTTAGTCTACTTTTTTTCCAGTAAATGTTGCATTTATTAAGTATTCAGTCTTGTTTTTTATATTCATTGTTCATGAGTCAAAGATCAGAACATTTCACATTCATGTTAAGTTCACTGTCATGAATTAATAATATGAGAGTATTTCATTTTCTAATTCAGTAATTTCAGTTGCAAAAAAAAAAGAAATGCAGCAGGTTTTATTGTGGAATTGACAAAGAGAACAGATGACATTCATGTCACTTCAGTCAGATGACTGGACTGTACAGAGCAAAGCTTGGTTTAATTTTTTTTAGTCATTGCTTATAAGTTTAATATTTTTGCACAGTATATATGTATGTATGTATTTATTTATTTGCCCTGCAAAAAGGGACACCTGTGATTCAATGACTGAGGTCAAATTGGTTATTTTCAGGGCAATGTTTTTAGTTCCAACAACGACCACTTGTATCCTTTGCAGTAACAATGACTGTAACTTTTGAGTTAAAAACCAAATACCTCTATTGCCGTGTTTTTTCATGGAGATAAAGTTCTTCCTCTGGAGTTCATGTTAAAATCAGAGTCAGTCTGACAGACGTTGATCTGGGTCAGATTGATTCTGTTTTTACATAAAAGACTGAACCATAAATATACAGACATGCAGATATATTGTCTAATGTTAACAGTGAATATATAGTCATGAAATGTTGTGTTTAATAAATTATTAGATGTTAAATTGTCACATCCCACATGACATACCATGTCACAGAACAATATTCAAACATGTGACATATGAAAACATCATATCCATTAACACAAATGATCTTAACTTTGCATCCAAATAGGAGGGGAAGAAACACAATTCAATAAATCAGATTAACCTGTATACATGCAGGAAGACATGGAAGTATTGGGGACAAATCCAGGTATGTTAATCTGATTTATTATAATCAGATTACTGCTGTTATCTGATCAAACAGATCAGATTATACTGTTTCCTTGATCAATAATAATCGGATTACTCCAGAAATCAGATAATGATCCGAGTATTAATGTCCATGTAAACGGGCTCAGTAATAACAGGAACTAGGATTTTCCCATGTCACATAAATTAGGTTTGTGGATCAGGTAAAGGTGTGACTTTAATCAGAATATCTCTGGTCTGTCAGAGGTCAGCAACCTCCTTTTGCAGCATCAGGTCCACGGCAGCTTCCACATCCTCCACCACATGAGTTGGCTCCACCAGGTCCGGGTCCAGGACCAGGTCTCTGTGACCGTGGAACACCGTCTCTGTGATGCTACTGCTCTCGTTGCTAGGCAATGATGCGTGAGGGTTGTACACACCTGTGCACACCTGAGGACAGGTAGAGTAACTGATTAAAACACAGATCAACAGACAGATAGAGGCACTTGATTTGACTCCACCCACCAGTATGGAATGGCACTCAGCCGCCACACATGCCAGCTCCTCCTCTGGCACCGCCACTGCCGCCTCGGTCCCTGATCCCTGGGCAATGACCTGAGAGGATGTCACCATGGTAACATGCTGCTGAGCCAAGTACCGGTTGTACAGGTTCGCGCCGTAGATGTCTGTCATCAGGTTATCACTAAGCAACAATGTTTTGCAATTTGATCAGATGGTGTTTTTAGAACAAAAACTATTTAATCAGGTTTAGAACAAAACTATGATGTCAGAGGTGGACAAGGTGTGGGTGTTTGGTTGCAGCTGTTCTGATGTTTTTGATTACCCCACAGCATAGATGGTCTTCAGTTTGTGGTTGTTGTTCTGTTTCCTTAGTAGCTGTTCTGCATACTGATATGTCAGCAGACCAGGTTTTCCCAGCAGGCCTTGGTATTGTAGGTCACGTCCCATCAGCTTCCTATAGATGGACTCCAGACACAGCAGGAACATCCCATGACCAAATCTACGGCAGCACAGAAAGGTTAAATCCAGTCAGAAGACACTGGTTTCTCCATCTGTTCACTTTCTGATCTTGAATTTTCCCAGATTAATACAAAGTCATCTTTATTGTTAGTTTTGCCATATGTACATCTTCTTAGGGGTTCTTCTAGGTTCAACTGGACTGGTTTTGCTCTTTTGAAAATGTTGCGTCTCTCATCCAGGAGACTTCTTCAGTTTTAATAACTGGTGGGGGAAATTGGACTTACAAACCTCCATGGGCAGTGGTCTATGTAGGTATTAATCTATATGTTAACAAACTGAAGTGTTAGGGTCATGGGGTGGGGGGATTGGTGGGTATTGTGTGTGACTTTCAGGGTTATTGACGAGGGCGTGAGTTATTGTCTAAGTCCTTCAGGGGCGTTTGTTTACTCTCAGGTGAGTGCAGATGTGGAAGGTTGTTCATTGAAAGCTGTTTGGGAATGTTGTTTAAAATGATGTTATGCAGTAGGTGTTTGATAAGTAGACCACCACCTCTGTTCAGGGAAGGATTTTCCACTTTCACAAAAATGGCTTCTTTGACTCCTCTTTCAAACCATTTGTCTTCTAATATCCGGACATTGCTGTCCTCAAAGGAATTACCCTTTTCTTCCAAATAAAGATGGACTGTAGAGTCTTGGCCTGAGGTGGAAGCTCTCCTGTGTTGATACGTTTATGGAGGGGTTGTTTGGCTTCTCCTAAGTATAAGTCAGTACATTCCCAACTGCACTGAACAGCTTTGCATCTCCCTCGGTAGTTTGTCCTTGGGATGAACCAGAGCCTGTCTCAGGATTTGGTGGGTTTGACACAAACACTATTTATCAAAAACACTATTTTACATAACATTCCCAAACAGTTTTTAGCTAACAACCTTCCACATCTGGACTCACCTGAAAGCAAACAACCCCCCCCTGAGGGACTTGGACAGCAACCCACCCACCCACTCATCAACGACCCTGACCCCCGGGGCCACACCCTCTACGACCCTAACACTTAAGGCCATTAACATATGGACCTACACAGACCACATCCCCCACAGGTTTATAAGTCCAGTTTCCCCCACCAGTTATTAGAACTGAAGCAGTCTCTTGGATGAGAAACAAAATGTTTTCAAATTAGTCCAGTTGAACCTGGAAGAACCACCGAGAAAAATGATGACCTGGGCAAATGAGAACCTACACAGTCATATGCATATCACATACAGGAAACTGAAATTACAAAACTATGAGGCCCCATGGTGCAAAATAAACATAGTAGAAAAAGAAACACTAAAAAATAGAAGAAAACTAGAAGCACTCGGAGAGCGCAGACCTCCGCCAAGGCTGATCAGTGGCCCCCCCCCGTGGGCCCCCCCACCCCTGATCACCACCAAAATTTAATCATTTCTTCCTTATCCCATTTCCAACAAACCCTGAAAATTTCATCCAAATCTGTCCATAACTTTTTGAGTTATGTTGCACACTAACGGACAGACAAACAAACAAACAAACCCTGGCAAAAACATAACCTCCTTGGCGGAGGTAAAAATAGAATAGTATATAACTATTACCAGAATATAACTATAAACAGCAGGGTGTTGAGGAGACAATAAATAGACATTAAAGTTGCAATAATGAAGTTGAACAGATGAGTTATTGAGTTACAGTGACATATTCAATATGCATAGAATTAATACAGATTAACTGATAATAGAAGTTAACTTTGCAGCCATTCTTAGGATCAAAATGATTTGACATTTATGATGATAAATATCATGTAATTTCTGGTCGCATTACCCCGTTCTACTTTAGTCCATAATGAAAACTGAATTGTTATGTTGTTACCGTGGTGACGGGGCCTCGGCCATCCACATCAGGTCCATGTTACAGGCTAACACAGGCAGCTGGACGGATGGCTGTGGCTGGTAGGCAGAGCCAGGGCTCCCATTGGTTAACAGGACATCCACCAGTAGCTGGAGGTTGGTCTCCCATCTGACTGGCTCCCCGAACAGAATGATTGCTGCAGAAACACAGGATAAAAATGATAAAAATACCACTGACTGGAACATTCATCTAAGAAACACAAGGTTTTCTGTATAACACATGAAAAACTAACAATAAATCTGAAGAAAGACTCAAATAACCCAGGAATGAGGTATCTGTTACCTTCTATTTTGGGAAGACTGTGTAAAGGAGACGACTGAAAGAGAAAAGACCAAGACAGAAGATGATCCCAAATATAAAAAAAAAACCAGACAAAAACAGAAATATACAGACAGGCAGGTAGAAATAGAAATAAAATTTAAAAAAAAATACACTTTCTGTACCATTAATATGCTTTAAAGCAGGGATGTCAAACTTATTTTAGTTCAGGTTCCAAATTCAGCCCAATTTGACCTCAAGTGGGTAAGACTAGTAAAATAATAACATAATAACCCATAAATAATGACAATTCCAACTTTTCTCTTTGTTTTAGTGCAAAAAAAAAAAAAATTCAGTTACAGTACATACTGACAGTGAGGGTCTCCTGTTGTGGTCCACCATGTCTAACAGGGGATGATGTTGTCTCAGCTGTTCAATGGTCACCACCTTCTGAAAACCCAGACTGGGGCCATGTTCAGGAAGCTAATGCCATTGATTAATATGTCAATGATAAACATCACTAACACAGTTCAGAGGATACGAGTTAGCGATGTCGGTCACCGGTCCCTGTCCTGATACCAGTACACACTTCTCATGAAAACTCCTCAGCATTCGTAAAGGACTGTAGGAAAGTACCACCTGGTCTGGAGTGATCTGCCAGGGAAAGAGAGAGGTCACACACTGTCAGATGCTTATAGATATGGATGAGTTTTTATTACCTCCGCCAAGGAGGTTATGTTTTTGCCAGGGTTTGTTTGTTTGTTTGTTTGTTTGTTTGTTTGTTTGTTTGTTTGTCTGTCCGTTAGTGTGCAACATAACTCAAAAAGTTATGGACAGATTTGGATGAAATTTTCAGGATTTGTTGGAAATGGGATAAGGAAGAAATGATTGAATTTTGGTGGTGATCGGGGGTGGGGGGGCCCATGGGGGGGGCCACTGATCAGCCTTGGCGGAGGTCTGCGCTCTCCGAGTGCTTCTAGTTTTTATTGGCTCTTTCAGTTTGGTTTGTGAAAGACTGGATGAGCCCTGCAGGGTTATCATCACGAGGAAACAGATTTGGTTTTGTAGGTTTTATTATGTCAAGATTAGTGCTGGGCAGCTATTAAAATTTTTAATCGCAATTAATCATGTGGATATCTGTGATTAATCATGATTAATCGCATAGTTATATGGGGGGTTTGCCGGCATCAGCAGCGTGTATTGCCTTTAAGTGATATTTCAGACTGGAAGTACTCCGGTGATAAAAAAATAATTCCACATTGCAGCCCAGATAGCAAAATCATTATGGCTTAAATCTGGCCCAAAACTGGCATGCCATTTGGCAAAGTTCTGGGTGGATGTATGGGCCCTAAATGGCCCAAAATAGACAAGCCAAAATCAAACCAGAGGGAAGCCAAAATTCACCCAAAACTAATTGCGGACTTCCAAAATATAGCCATGATTGTCCCAGAAAAGCCACAAATCCCCATAATCCAGCCAAAAAGTAGCCAAAACATGCCATACCATCCCTATACTTGATCCCGCTCTTTGCCCAGTCTTTTGGTTAACCAGACATATGCCACAACTGAGCTATATATTGCTGGTGCCTCCATATCTATTATGGATAACCTTAATCATACCACAGTTAAGCCTGAAGGTTTTCATAATGCCAAAAGAAAGCCAAAAATGCCAAATGTATGCCATAATACTGCCAAAATATTTGCTATCTGGGAGTGCTTCCAAACAACTCTGGCCTTCTCAACCCCACCATCTGAAGACATTTAAAATGAAAATGTCCATGTAAAAGACCGGTACTTTTCTCCATGTTTATGTCCACACCAGTTTATTTCCGGTTGTGAGTGATTGACAGGAGTCTTAAGATCACTAATAAGTACTAATACTAATAAGCCCAATAATATGTGATGTTCAATTGTTAAAAGCAACCAAAGGGGGCCCTCTAGTGGTCGGAATAATGTATGTTTTGTCCTTGCGGTGTTACCGTAGTCAGTTCGGACATAAGAAGGAACTAACAGACATGTTTCTTTCACTCTGTTTGTATGGCCTGAAAAACGTTTGCCTGTGAGTATTTTATGTTCTGTTGTTGTAAGAATGAATAGTATAAAATATCTCTGATGTGAACCTTTGTTGCTGGATAAAAAGACGTTGTAAATCTTAAATTAATCTGTAAATGCTAATCGTTAGCGTGTCTATGGATTTTCCCATTCAAGTTAGCATTGAGCAAGCGATCTTTTTCCCATTCATTTAAATGTATAATGCCATGTAAATGTACTAAGGCAATGAACATAACATTTTGTATGTATGTTGCAGTTTTACAGTGAGTCTCAAGTAAGAGATTTGGAGAGAAGTTTTCGGCGTCCGGCTTTTCTTGGGAAACCTGTTGTCTATCTGCCGAGCTAATCGCTACACGCACACAAGCAGGGGCAGAATAATAGGAGTTGGAATAAAACGGCATTAACGTGAGATAAAAAAAAAATTGTTGCCATTCTTTAATGAATGCGTTAATGCAGTAATAACGCGTTAACTTGCCCAGCCCTAGTCAAGAGTATTTATTTTAGAAACAACAGTATCATCAGCATAGAGGGATGGAAACAAAGGTGAAGACACTGTAAAGAAGCTACAATAGAATTAGTTTTACTTAAATGACAGACATGTCACAGATCACAGATGACTTCTGTAGTTGTTACATTTTAGCTCTAGTTGTTCATATCCAAAACTTCTTATTCCCAAGGATATAATGTGGGAGGATATCACAGTCAGTATGTGTTTAACCCTTTAACACCTATCATTATGACAGATCTACATTTTTATGTTGTTTTGTAATAACAGTGTCAGAAAATTTCTTTTTTTTTTTTTTTGCCAATTCTTTTGCACATTTTTTTCAGAAAGAACTTAACGTTCAGTGTCTGGTCATTAATTATTATTATTATTATACAAAATAAATGCTTAACACAGTGTATGATAACAAAAAAATGTCTTGAATTTTTAGCATATTTATGAAAATCAACTGTAAATGTTCATAATGAACTATTTTCCATGTGCTTTTACTGCATGTGCATTTTAGTTCAACTAGATAATTCTGCATCCATGTTCTTCTTATTTTTGGTTCTTTCTAGTCATTTTGATCCTTTTTTTTAAGTTTCTGTTCACTTTCTGTCTAGTTGTAGTTGTAGACAGAGCCCCTCATTTCACTGACTAAAACATCCATCATCTGCTTCTTTTACAGACACTGTATCTCTTTCTGCCCTGGCTAGTAACTCTCTGCATATAGATTTAGACACACACACACACATGTGTGTGTGTGTGTGTGTGTGTATGTACATATATATATATATATATATATATATATATATATATATATATATATATATATATATATATATATATATATTTACAGCTAAAATACAACTATCAATGAACTACACAAACTGGTAAAATACAGATAAAACCAATGAAAAAACAGTAAAACTCGACAAAAACACACAACACACTAGTAGAACAGTCCAAAACAGCACTATCACTATTACATACAATATTCTACAAGAATTTACCATAAAAATATGGATAAAACCTTGCTGAAGAATGATCTAGACAGACGAAAATGTTTGAGCACATGTAAAATAAAAAAGTTTATTTTAATAATTTCATAAAGTTTCATTATGAACATTTACAGTTGATTTTCATGATGAATATGATAAAAAAAAAATCTAGTGTTTTTTTCTATAGCACACTGTTTTAAGCATTTATTACATATAATGATGATAATTAATGGACAGATATTGAAATTAAGTTGCAAAAGGTGCAAAAGAATTGGCAAAAAAGACATTTTCTGACCCTTTAAAAAACATAATAAACTAAATATAAGTGGCCTGTTGTAATGGTAGTATTAAAAGGGTTAAATGACCAGAAGTCTACCCTTTAGGGGGTGATGAAACTACTGTAATGATTTAACTACAGAAGAAGAACAAACTGTATCAAATAGAGCTTGTTTTAGTTCAGGTTCCACATTCAGCCCAACATAATCTAAAGTGGATCAGAAAATGTTTACGTCTACAAACTATACTTTTAAAAAAAAATTGTGAATAACATGAACAACCTGAAATTTATTAAGAAAAATAAGCGCAATTTTAACAATACTATGCTTCAGTTTATTACTGACATGTGTGCATTAAAACTTAAAAATCACAGTGGATCTACGAATACACAAAACATTTAGTAACAGACAGGATATTGGTACAATTACACTGACTTCTATAAAGATACTTCATGTTGTTCATGTTATTCACATTTTTTGAAGGATAGTTTATAAATGTAAATATTTTCATGCAATTTTACTTTTTTACACTAAAACATTGGATTTTAACTCATTGTGAGAAGTTGGCTTTTAATTGTTTTAATTGTAATTACTTGCATTGTTTTTATTAATTGTTTTATGTGTTTTATTTGTTTTTATGTCTGTGTACAGCACTTTGGCCAGCTGTGTTGTTTTTAAAGTGCCTTATAAATAAAATTTACATGACTTAAAACAAAGTGAAAAAAAATGTAGTTGTCATTATATATTAGTTATTATGTTATTATTTTACTGGTCTGATCCACTTTAGAGTATATTGGTCTGAATGTGGAACCTGAACTAAAATGATTTTAGCATCATTTGTTGTTAATATCTTCAGTGTAATTTTTGCATTTCACAAATCCATCCTACGGGCCAGATTGGACCCTTTGGCGGGCTGGTTTTGGCCATGGGCCTTATGATTGACACTCCAGCTCTAAATGATGACGGAACTGCAACTCCATGAAAACTCTCATGATTTCATCCCAACAGTAAAATCTTGAGTCACATGACCTCCTCAGGCACCTCCATTCCTGATTCAACAGGTCTATGATTGTTTTTAACTGTAAAAGCTCAGGTCTGTGCCTCACCTGGACATCCAGCAGGCGAGACAGCTGGTCTGCCTTCTGATGCCTCTGACAACTTCCTGCATTGGTGACAAAGACGACGGGAAACAGGAAGTTGTTGTTGGAGTCCAGAAGTTTCCTAAAGGCTCGTCGAGCAGCAGGAATCAATGAACCGCCACGGACGAGGACACCGTCCACATCAAAGAGGACACCGGCCTGAAAATACAGACAGATGGACAAGGAGACAGAGACACAGACAGACAGACAGATAGAGACAGCGGAGAGAGACAGACAGACATAGAGACATAGAAAGACATATAGAGATAGAAGGGAGAGACGGAGTTTGAGAGAGACAGACAGGGACAAAAACACAGACAGACACAGACAGGGGAGACAAGGAAAGAGACAAAGAGGGAGCAAGCAAGACAGACAGACCGACAGAAAGAGACAGAAACAGATAGAAAGAAAGCCAGCCAGGGAGAGACAGATAGACAGACAGGCAGACAGATAGGGAAAGACAGACAGACATAGAAACAGACAGAAAGACACAGATGCCGATAGAAGAGAGACGGATGGAGCCCAAGAGTGAGACAGAGACAGGAAGAGAGAAAGAGAGAGGGACAGAAAGAGACAGAAACAGAAAGAAAGACAGCCAGGGAGAGACACAGACAGACAGACAGACAGACAGACAGCTCATTAATAGTATCCCTGTCACAGATCTGCCCATAAACTGTTCCATTAAAGAATTAATATGGCACAGATGACAGTCTTGACTCTGAGACACAAAGGACAGTCCAGTCCAGAGGACACTTCCAGACTGAGACACTGACCTGTGAGTTGAGGCTCCTTCTGTGTAAAACTCCAGTCGCCTTCTGAGTTAAACGTCGACACCACATGACTGAGTCTGAGAGTCGGAGTCGGAGTCTGAGACACAGCTCATTTATACCAACACCAGGACGACCAGCATCTGCTCTGTGATTGGACCAGAGGGACTGTGGAAGACATCAGTGGCAAGTCCAACATGTCCCACATGGTCCTGGTCCATCTGGGCTCATTTGCCTTAGTTAATGTTAATTATTTACCTTAGGATTATTTTGTTCACTATTCTTCCTTTTATTCCCCCTTTTGATTTTTCTTCACTATTTTGGTCATTTTTGCTCATTTTGTTAAATTTAATGTCATTATTTTTCTCCCTTTTTAATTGTTTTGTTCATTTTGGTTATTAGTTTCAGTATTTTCTTTTCATTATTTTATTTTTAAAGTCTACTGATTACTTTATTAATTTATGTTCATTATTTTGACCCCTTTTAATTTTTTTTGTTCATTTTGTGATTATTATGCTCATTATTTTGCTCATTTACTCTTTCTCTACAGTCACTTCTCTCAATGTATCCTCATGCAATCACTTCCAATAATGTCCGAGACCTCTGCAAAATGTGAATTATGTGAATAAGTTGTGCAATAACACTCTGTTCTTACAAAAACAATGCAATATTTTAGATACAAATGCACTATTTATATAGACTTTCATAGATATACGCGCTACTATTACTGTGAATACGCTAAATATTGTGTCTGTTCATATTTTATGTCTATTTTTATTTCAACCTGTTTTAGTTCTTTTCTTATTTTACTTTTGTTAAATTTTATATTCTATTTTCTTATTTTACTCTTATTTTGTAATTTTATTTTCTAACATATTGTTTTGTTTTGTTTTTTTTTAATTCATATTGTTGCACTGACTGGAATCACACTCCTAATTCCATTGAACACACAATGACAATAAAGGCTATTTTACTTTGCTAATTTTTGTTAATTTGGTTGATTTAGTTTATTTTAATTGCATTGTTTTGTTCATTTAATAAATTTCTCACGGTTTTGTTCATTTTTTCAATATTTGCTTCTGTTTTGATCATTTTGTTCATGTTTTGTTCCCATTTGATTCTTTTGTTGATTTTCTTTGGTAAATTTGTTCATTTTTGTTTTCGTTATTTGGTTTGTTAGTTGTTCGTTTTCTTCTTTCTATCTTATTCATTTAAATAAATCATATGTTGGTTTTTTCGTTGAGATAATTTGACATTTAACCTGGAGTTTGACCTTTAGCTTAAATGGATGTTTTCCTTTAAAGATCCATAAAAGTAGGACTAACAGATATTATAACTCAGTCTCATCATAATGTTTTCAGATGCGTAGGTGTTTATTTGCCGTCATGTGGGTTTTTTGATCTGGTTCTTGGATGCCACGCAGAAACATGAATGTAACGTGTTTATCTCCACATGCAAAGGCGACAAACTGCTCCTCACTGTGGACAAAAACACATAGCTGATTGGACACAGCTGACCGTCCCTCACATGCAGCGTTCCGCCATTAATCAGCCAATCACATGCTGTGGAATGCTGCCGCCAATCAACCAATCAGCCACCAGATTGAAAACTTATGACAAGAGAAACTGAAGGGCACGTGAACCCAAAACAGACAGAAGGTCACAGTTTGGGATTGGACTGTCAGTGAAGGCAGCAGCTGTTCTGTATCAGTTTTTTTTTTTATTTTTTACTAACCTTTATTTAACCAGGGGAAAAAAATCCCATTGAGATTAAGAACCTCTTTTAAAAAGGAGTCCAGCAGCAAATACAAGACACAGTTAAAACACAAATAACTGACACATTTAACTATAAATAGTGAGATTAACATTTATGAGTAGATTAAGAAAAACAAGTGCAAGTTATAGTCAGTGTGAAGAACTGTCAGCTTGGATTTAAAGTGCTCAATGAAATCAACCAATAGGCTTTAAGATGATAATGGTAGTCTTCATCCTCCTCTTCCTCTGTCTATATGGTAAGTTCAACAAGTTCTTTCCTTCTACACTCAGAAAGAAAGGAGGCGATGCTAGTATTACAAGTAATAGTAGTAATAATACGTCAACAGTTTTCAGACGTGTATTTTTGCCTACAGGTTATAAACATGGCCTTTGTCTGCCTTTGACAACCGGCAGAACTAACTGAACAAACTCTGATCAGCTTTTCTGACACTAAAGGGTTAACATCTGTGTACATGTTTCTGAAATAAGACTTGAAGATTAAAGGATGAAAAGAAGCCAGACTGAGCTCAACCAGTTTTATTATCAAACACAGGAATAAAAAATCACATTATGTACATGACAACAGAGGCCCCGGCTCCCCATACAGAAGGCCCTCCCCCTCCTACAGGCCGAGGAGGGTCCGAGCTTCCTGACTCTGAGCCTGAAGGGTCTCACTGGCGTAACGCTGCAACAGCTCCATCTTCTTCCTCCGAACCAGAGCCTCCTCCACCTGAGACAGACAGACAGACAGGTGAGGGGTCAGAGGTCACACAGACAGGTGAGGGGTCAAAGTTTACAAAGGCAAACAGGCAAGGGGTGAGAGGTCAGACAGACAGACAGGTGAGGGGTGAGAGGTCACACAGACAGGCAGGTGAATGGTCAGAGGTCAGCCAGACAGACAGGTCAGAGGTCACATAGACAGATGAGGGGTCAGAGGTCACACAGACAGACAGGCGAGGGGTGAGAGGTCAGATAGACAGACAGCTCAGAGGTTGCACAGACAGACAGGTGAGGGGGTCAGAGGTCAGACAGACAGGCAGGTGAAGGGTCAGAGGTCAGACAGACAGACAGGCGAGGGGTTAGAGGTCACACAGACAGACAGGTGAAGGGTCAGAGGTCACACAGACAGACGAGGGGTCAGAGGTTACACAGACAGACAGGTCAAGGGTCAGAGGTCACCATTTTCACTTCAGTTCAATTAAATATGACTGAATCTGCACCGAATGCTGATCAATATAAACCAAAGAACACTTTCTTTTTGCTGATTTTCTTCTTCTTCTCACCTCTTTCTGTGATGGAACGGGTACATGAGCGATGAAGCCGACTCCTCCCTCCTCTCCCTCAGCCTCCTCCCCAATGTCATCGCCATCAGGCTGCATGGAGCAAAAAAATTAAAAAAAACCACACACAGGTGAAGCAGAGGATCATGGGAGAGCACTGAGGAGCTCTGTGATTGGTGGAGTGGACATCACCTCTTCGTTGTGGACGGTGTAGATGTTCTCCTCTTCCTCCTCTGTGGTCAGACGAGATTCTCTGTCTGTCCTCCACTTCAGCACCGCGTCCAACACAGCTGTGCCAGAAAACATACAGAGACTGTAAAGGATAAACTGTCACATTGTTTTAATTTACTAACTGTACATTTGTGTGTAAACTCTCATCACTCTTTCGTGAAACAGTTGTTTAGGTTTTTTTTTTGTAAATCTCATTTTGTTCTTGTAACTTCAGACTGAAAACAGCTTCTACCCGGATGCAGTCAGCCCTCATATACTGTCTACTGTGCACCTTAACAACTGATCATGATGCTGCTAAAGTCACGACTGTCACTTTATTTCACTGTAGCTGCTGCTACTTGTGCCATCACTTTAACCGTGCTGTTGCTGCATACTGTATAGTTTTAAACATACTAACCCAATAAAGACCCAGTGTTACTTTTGTGGCAGTTCCCAAGTAAATTTTTCTCTCTATTTAACCTGTACTTAGGGGATTTCTCATCATTTATTATAACAGTACCCTCTGTATTTTGTATTGCCCACTGCAAATAATGCATTTCCCTATATTTAATTTCCTATGCTTTATTTAGACGTAACCTTGTAGAGTAAATTCAAATGATTATTATATCAAAACAGAGAAAACTGAAGAAAAAGTGACTTTTTCAGCAAATATATCATTAACTGAACATAAACTTAGTATGTCCATCCACTGTCTTTGATCCAACTCCATGGGTTTTACTGGTAGTGGGGCAGCAGAGCTAACCTATTGTGCATTTTGTGGTAAAAGCACCAAAATCGGCACAGATGTAGACTGATAGATAGTGAGCAGATATAGATATTGAGCCACCTCAAATTTCGTCTTGAATGGCCATTTTTCAAGATGGCCGCCAATCGCGTTGCGTGAAAATTGATTTAAGCATAGAATTAGACACAGTTGATAAATATTCATGTTCTTCGTGTCTATTTCTATAGTTTGGGATGTGCTGAAGTCATTTTTTGTGGTTCCAGTCTGCTCAGAGGTCAAAATTTTGATTTGATTCAAGGTGGCGCTCAAAATCTGCTTAAAATTGACATTTTGCAGTAATGTAATACTTTTCTGTTCAGATTGTGGAACAAGTTATCAACATTAGCATTCTTACTATCGCATTTAGGTATTTATTGAAAACTTTTGGCCACTACAAAATTTTACATGGCAGTTGTTTTCCAACATGGCAGCAGTAACTGTTCTCTGACACTTTATGATCAAGACATTGTCACCGGCTCATGGTTCTTTCCAGTGATCAGAAGTCCTTCCTGTGAGCAGTCTCCCTCACACACATAAAGACCTGTGCATTTAAGGTCAGGTTAGACTAATTATGCTAATTAGTCTAATTAGAATGTTATGTCTTGCACAATTTCAAGTACTGGTTCTTCCCTGGTCTTTCCTGACCATTTACAGTAGTGGGGGGGGGGGGGCTTAATATCAAATACCACATTAGCCCTGATTTTCTGATGCTACAAAATATCCTAAGCACTCCTGTGTAATTTTTTTGACATTTTTGTCCAACCCCCCCCCCCCCCCCCCCCCCCCCCCCGAAAATTACTTTTTTAACTCTGAAAATCGCAACTTTCACAGCTTCTCCACTCTTTTGTCCAGTGCAATGTATAAATATGTTCGTGATGGGCCATTTAATGATCTTGTAAGTGCCATATTGTATGGTCAGAGTACTTTGTACTATGAACAGTCTAATGTCAAGGTCATGTTGGAGGTTAAAGGTCACCAAAATGCCTAGTTTTTTTCAAACATTCATACCATTCCGACATTTATCAAATTCGTCCTCAGTTCTGTTCCCTCTGGTTTCCTGGTGGGATCCCCCAAGGCCTTTGGCCCTTTAAAGACACATTACAGACTAAATATTGACACATGTACATTCCATTTGAATCTGCTGCCATTAGTGTGGAGGGAAACACTAGCACACATTTTGGCGGGAATCACTAACACTTCATTCATTCATTTTCTGAACCCGCTTTATCCTCACTAGGTCACTTGGAGCCTATCCCAGCTACTTACAGGTGAAGGCAGGGTTTACCCTGGACATGTGACCAGTTCATCACAGACTGAACATATAGAGACAAACAACCACTGTCACATTCACACCTATGGGGGATTTAGATGAACCCATTAACCTATCAGTGCATGTGTTTGGATGGTGGGAGGAGCCAGAGTACCAGAGAGAACCCACACAGACATGAGGAGAACATGCAAACTCCACACAGAAAGGTCCCACCCCCATGGACTGGTGTTGGAATTGAATCCAGGACCTTCTGTCTGTGAGGCACCAGTGCCAACCACTGCACCATCACTAACACTACATTACAACCCATTATCATGGAGCTACAAGTATTGCAACAGGACATTCATTCATTTTCTGAACCCGCTTTATCCTCACTAGGGTCACGGGGGTCACTTGGAGCCTATCCCAGCTACTTATGGGTGAAGGCAGTGTTCACCCTGGACATGTCGCCAGTTCATCACAGGGATGAACATATAGAGACAAACAATCACTCTCACATTCACACCTATGGGCAATTTAGATTAATCAATTAACCTATCAGTGCATGTCTTTGGATGGTGGGAGGAGCCAGAGTACTAGAGAGAACCCACGCAGACACAGGGAGAACATGCAAACACACCTGTCGACTGGTGTTGGAATCAAACCCAGGACCTTCTGTCTGTGAGGCACCAGTGCTAACCACTGCACCACCGTGTCACTCACAACAGGACATATCCATGTAAATGTCAAAGTCATGTGAAAGTACTGTTTATTATTTTTGACATATCTGTATGGAGAATACATGAGTAAATAGTTGTTTAATGTGTCTTACTGAATGTCAGTTGTTTGTGGTCAGTAGATGTATTCTGAGGAGAGAACCTGAGCCCAAAATTTGGAAGAACCCACATTAACAGCTTAAGTTCATCAAATATGCATTTTTGACAATTTGGGTGACCTTTGACCTATAATTGGACCTTGACACTACACCTTTTGTAGTGCAAAGCACTCTGAAGACATGACATGTCTCACAAAAAAACATTTAGGGCCCAGCATGAGCAGATTGTTACACTGTACTTCATCAAAAGTAAAGAAGGTTTGAAAGTTGCCCAAAACCCCGTGTTTTTAGGGTTGAAAAAGTAATTTTCAGGGTAGGGGGGGGTTTTTGGATGAAAATTTCAAAAAAATTACACAGGGGTGCTTAGAATATCTTGTAGCATCAGAAAATCAGGGCTAAAGTTGAATCTGAAAATTTTCCTGAACTAAGCCCCCCCCCCATTTACAGATGAACCAAGTCCCAAAGTCAACCTACAGTACTCTGTAGATGAGCAGGTCAGTCAAATACCAGCAACCGCAGTCAGCCATTGAAGAAAATGGCTGTCATGGCTATCAGGGGTCAAATCTGAGATGGCTCAATATCCAGATCTCTTCAGAATATTAATGTCTAAGTGTGTGCCAAATTTCATGCTTTTATCACAAAATGCACAATTGTTATGGATATTTTGGTTAAGCTGCCCCACTATGGTGAATCAATGTTGTAGAAGTTGACAGTGTTTCCATGTTCACTATGGAGCCTCTGAACATCCAAATGGGTCATATCTGATGACAATGAAAATATGACAAATTGCATTTTACACCAATTATTTACATAGATTGAAAGGATCAGAGGATGAACAGGCATTCAACATTTAAATCAGTACATGCTTTTTGTCACCAGTGGATGTTTGGGTCTTTATGGGTTAAGAAGTTTTGTTTTTGGTTTGTTTTTGCATATTTTATGGTAGTTTTTATTCTGTCCTATTTACCTTTTATATATTTTGTCCTTTTATCTTTCTAACGCTACAAACACTGAGACCTGGGTAACTATATTTCATTCTATCATGTACCATTGATTGAATGACAATAAAGCTGAGTCTGATCTTAAACTAACCTTGTTTTTCGTACTGTGCCTCCAGAGGCAGTAGGACACCATCGTCTTCGTCGCGGTAACCGTAGTACTCTGCATCAACGTCCTTCATCAGCTCTGCCCTCGTCTTCCTCACCGCAGGGGCAGCTGTGAGTAACATAGTGAATGAGGACCAATCAGAGGACAGTACATTGTCACGTCCTTTCCTAAAAGTGTAGGCAGGGATTGTTTACTTACGCTCTTTCTCGAAGAGCTCTCGGACTCCCGGCAGGTCTCTGGCTGCTCCAAAATACTTGTACCCTCGGTTTCCTGGGACCTCCTTCCCCTCATGGTCCAACATCTTTGGACCGACACGCTGAAACAAACACACACCACAGTTTAAATTGGATCAAATTATTGCTATATTTGGAGCGAAGTCTGCTGCTGCTGAACTTTCAGACATTCGTTTCAATATGTTAAGTTTTGTGATGTTGCTAGCATGAAGATTCATTTGTTAAATTGGAAACGAAAAACACCACCAGCCCATTTGGCTTTATTACACGATATAATGAAACATTTACAACTAGAAATATAAAATTCTTACTGGGGAGAAAACTGGAAATATTTTATCAAACATGGCAACCATTCATGGACTTATTATTATTAGGTCAAGGTCAGTAGTCATGTATAATAATACGATATGCTCTTGTTGGCGTTCACTGTTTTATTATGAAAAACAACTGTACATGTTCAGAATGAAACTTTATGAGATATTAGAAATATATTATAAACTATTTCCCATTATCATTCTGTCTCCATGTTCCAGCTTCTTATTTTTTGTTCTTCCTAGTCATTTGTAACCTGTGTGAAAGTGTCTCCTCACTTTCTGTCTAGTTGTAGACATAATATAATATAATGTAATGTAATATAATATAATATATACAGCTAAAATTTACACAAGAAAAATTTACAGCTAAAATACAACTACCAATAAACTATACAAACTGTAAGAATACAGATAAAAACAGTAAAGAAAAACAGCAAAACTTGACAAAAAAACCCATCAAAACACACTAGTAGAACACACCAAAACAGCATTATCACTATTATATACAATTATGTAAAGAATTTACCACTAAAACCTCGCAAAATGCTGCTAAAAGTAACAAAAATCTTCCATGTCTCTCTCACTGACAGCACTCTGCTGTGCTAAGCCCTGCCCAATTCCACTTCTCCCCCTCAGCCAATACAGACTTCAACTCTAATATGTTATAGGCCAATAGAAAGAGTCTGATCTCAGCTTTCAGATGCCATCGGAATTTGTCAATAGCCCAAACGGTTCAGGAGTTGCAGTAATCTGAATGATGGTGGATACAAGAATGTGGTGCCTGAGACAATAAACGTCTTAAAAGTGTTAAATAAACAATTAATCAATACTTCTACTTTTACATCTGACTCAGGGACCATCCAATATTTTGACTAAATAAACCTGAGGTGGACTTTCGCATTCACAGAAAACTATGAATTAAGACCTAAATTGATGTTGTTGCCATGGCAACCATAGATATATGATACTCACTGCATAGTCAGGTCCTCCAAGCTCTTTGATTCGGACTTCCCAGTGACCCTTCTCTCTCAGTAGCTTATTGATCTCATCATTAAGATCCCGAATCCTGAACTCTCCAAGACCAGCTGATGACACACAGAGACAATTAAATATGAAATATACACACAGAGCTGGGAAATATGGAAAAAATGTCCAGAAAAACAAAACTTAAAACACATATAATGAAAATTATTTAAAAAACACAACAGAGTGAAAATGTTGTTCTTCCTCTTTCTGCTTCATGGAAACAGATGTTTTCTGCAAATAGTGACAGAAGACTCACCATTCTGGATCTGAGCCACTTTCTTTGAGATTTCACTGATTATCTGAAAAAACAAACACACATATTTACATTTCATCATCACAGCGGTTCTGAATTATTATTGTAGAATAGTCTGTCATGTACTGAAGACTGACTGGTCTCTACAACTTTCACTCAGGACAAAATTGCAGCCTTTAAAACATCCAGATATCATTATTTGACATTTATTTTTGTATGAAAATGTTGAATTACTAAGTTGGTTAATAAACTCCTTTTGTAATTTCTGCACAATGTTTACTTCTATGACTTAAACTTAACATATTTAACAATGTAATATAAAAGGGTTTCAACACTTCTTGATCCTTCTCTGATGTGTTGTTCAGTTTCAGACATTGCAGGTGTGTGTTTTACTTTGTTAGTGTTATTTGGGGAAACTTTCAACATTTCCAATATAAAACTTATGTTAAGAAATGACTGGTTGCTGAAATGCTTTAGAGCTTTTATTTTGTAATGGTTAAGGAAGTGTTGAGTTTGTGAAGATACTATTAAATAGTATTATTAACATGACTGAATCAAAGGGAAGTTTCCAATTAAAAATCACCATTTGTACATACCAAACAGAGGAAACTAGAAATAAAGGCCTGCCTCTGACACAAAACTCCTACAAATAAAGGCCTGGTACCTTCTGGAGCCAAGAGAAATAAAAATGTGGGCTCTATTAAAAGGAAATAGAGTAGTGACTGATCTCAGTATGGATGACCCTTAACTCTGGTGTGAACAGTTGTCACTCACTTGTCTCCTCCATTTTTCAGCTTTAGGGAGTTCACTGCACTCTGATGCCAGGAAAGGCCTCCTCTCCTACAGGCAACAGGCAAACAGACACAGCAACAAGTAAACAGATAAACAGAGTAAATATGTAAGTAACTGACTGCTTTAGACGTCGGTAGAGTCTGACCTTTACTTTACCCTCCTCTAACTGGGCCTGTCTGAACCGAGCCAAGGCCGTCCTGAAAGAGGGAGACAGGTAAGACCACATCTTTGTTTGTCCATGACAGAATATATACATGCATTATGCTGAACCAGTATTAAAAACTAATACACTTTTCTTTCAAATACTTTTTAAAAAAAAAACATATTTGCTGTATATTCCAGTTGTACATATATTACTACAAAGGCTAAGAAATGCATGTGTGTGGTCATGCATTTCAGGAAAAAAAATTCTGAATATCGTAGAAGCTATATGTGATCATCTGGACAGAGAAAAGGATGAAAAATGCTGAAAGCCTCTGGGACAATCTGAGGGTGTGTAATATCACACAAGCTTAGACAGCCAACCCAAGAGGGATGAAGATTTACTGAATCCAAATGGAGGTCACGCCAAATACCGACTCTACCTGCAGAAGGTGTTCCTCAGTTTAGTTGTGAGTGATACAGTGAACACATTTTCTGCATATTTCTTGTTAGAAAAAGACACATACGCATTACAACCCTGCAAAAATAACAAAGCTAAAGTTTACCTGAACTTTTGCACAGTGCTGTATGTCTCAGCAGACATTTCACCGTCTACATTAAAAATTATTGGCATGTTTTCTGTATTTTGCAGCAAAATGAGCATCTGGAGACCATCAGAGGTAAGGAAGGAAATTTGAACATGCATGCTTATGTTGGTGTGGGAACTTGCACAAGTACAGCAGGAATTACAGAAACTCCACACGGGAAAGCCTTAGGTGGATCAGTTGAATCAGATACCTACTAAATATATATACATAGAATAACTTATTTTGCACAGCTCTCTTCTTTGACTTGAAAGACTGGTTGTAATTCTTGTGAGAAATGATGTACCCACATGCATGTATAAGCTGTAAGTAATATATTTAATTTATTCCTTGGTAATGTCAGTACTCACATGGCCTTCTCTGCATTTCGAGCCTGTTAAAAATAAATAAATACAGCGTTAAATCACACATCAGGGTGACTGTTAAACAGCAACAGAGGCCTTAGACTAAAAAAAACCCTAAGAAGGCGATATCTACATGCAACACTGATTATTTCACACTTGACAGATATATGTAACTATTTATGTAAAACTTTCAACCAAATTTATGTGATTAACCCCCATAAATTGTATATTTTTATTTCATTTATTCATATATTTTTTATTGTATCAATACTTTATTTGTGTTTCTTTCTGTTTTGGATCCATTTTTCAGCAGAGGCTAACATGCTCCATTTAAACCTATGAATTAGACAATTAGCATGCTAACAGGCTAACCTACCATGTCTGCTCAGGATCCGGGTGTGTATCTGGGTCTATCCTCGCGGGGTCCGGTTCCGAGTCTGTTCGCTCCGGGTCCAGGTTTCGACCAAACCTCCCAGATGAAAAAAAACAACTTTTATCCCAAACTGTACCTCATGCGACGAGAAAAACTAAACAGGAAGTCCAACTCAGACTTCTTCTACTGCTTCCGGTCTCCGTTGTTTTGAATAATTTTCGCCACCTACTGGATTAAAAAAAAAACAAAAAACGAACCCTTTGAAATCAGGTGTTCATCGCCTCTGAGTCCGTTTTGCCGTGATAAAAGTTATTCACATTGAACAAATATTCCAAACATGATAGGGTTGTTTTAGGTACCTTTCATGAGGCTAGTGGTGAATATTATTTTTTCTAAACAGTTTATGCTGTACATTCGTTATTTGATGATTTAATAGATTAATGACTGGGATTTGTCGATACAGCTGTCAGTCATTTTAATTTGTCAGACATGTAGGAACCCATGACACCATGAGTAATGAGTTTTGTGCCTTTATGATCCATAGCCACATAGAATGAATACAAGTCCCACATCACAGGAGTTGGTTTTATTGACTATTGTAGTTATCGTTGGTGTCTGTGTTACTGCAGTTGTAGGTGTTTCTGATGTTGACATGTTATATCTGTCAGTGTTGTTTTTAGTGTCGATTGTGTTGCTGATAATATGTTGATGTGAAATAAAGTGTCAGAGGCCATGTCTCGCTCCGTCCTCGTCCTCCTCCATGTTTTTATTGTTTTACAGTCTGCAGTACAACCAAATGACATTTTTACAGTAGCTCTACGTGATATATTGTACAAAAATAACATTTTGATTTTTGTGAAAACATTCTCCTCCAAACTTAAAATTGTTGTTTTTTTTTTTTTTTAATGTGTTTTCTTTGTAGTTTTCATCTCCATCTGTGCGTTGCTCCGTTGGTCCAAACAGCAACAAAACGCACCTTTAAAATGTGAATTAAAATGTTCCTTTTGACGGCTGCTCTGATTGGCTCCTTCCTTCCTCTTGTGGTAACGAAGCGGCCATGTCTCTGAGGTGACTGGCTGTTAGCTGGAGGCAGAGCCAATCATGTTTCTTTCGGACAAACTTTGTTTTTAGTCCAGAAAAAAAGAAAATAAAGTGAAGAAACAAACTCTCCTCCCCTTTCCCTCTATTATGGCCCCGCCCACTCTGGGCCTGTGGGGAGGGGCTTAACTCTGTGATTACTTCAGTCTACTCTCTCAGCCGATCGGCTGGGCAGAAAGGATTCTTAAACAAAGCTTTGTACGTCATGACATCGATCACTACCAAACTAAAAACACGCAGGAAGTGGATTCTGTTTAGTGTCCGCCTCTTCTCCTCCTTCAGCTGCTCTGATTGGCTGCTCCGAGGCTGACTGACAGGCCTCCGGGCCAATGAGAAAAGGAGGATCAGAGGGAAAGTGTAAGAGAAAGAGAAATAAAGAAGAGGATGAAAGGTCAGGGGTTGGGCCGGGGTCAGGTGGCCGGGGCAGGTTAGGCCGTGGCTTCAATGGTGCACTCTTTGGCCAAATGACCCGACTTCCCACAGTTATAGCAGTTCAACTCGGACGCCTTACTGCAGTGGACGGCCACGTGTCCGATCTCACCGCACCTGAGCAGATAGGGACAGGGCAGAGGTCAAAGGTCGGAGACAGAAGAATACATGTTCATCTGGTCTGTTCATAGATTTAACTCAAATCACATCATAGAACCAATTAAAAACGCCATCAACACATCAGAAGAATTACAATGCTGATAGTTGGGATCATAAACAGTTCTCAGTGTAATACTTAAACCTCCTGTAACATCCTCACCTGTAACATTTGACCTTCTCGCAGCACTTCTGAATGTGTCCGAAGCCGCCGCAAGAGTAACATTTCTGCTCGTGGGCGTGGTTACAGTCCCGCGCCATGTGACCTGCCTTTCCACAGTTATAACAGAGCTGCTCACGCTCCTTTTTGGGCTCCTTACAGTCTCTGGAGATGTGACCTCCTCTGCCACAGTTATAACAGGCTGCATGAAGACACAGGCTTAGAGTTAGACTGAGTCTTGGATGAAAACACACAAAGGATATATACGATTAGAATTTCATATGAAGATAAATAGCATCATACAATCAGACTGTTTAATTCCACATTATGACCACATAATTTTAATAACAAAATATCTATCTTTAATATCTACATTTCTTTTAAATATCATATTGATAATACTATAATTTGTACAAATTACTGTTCTAATTGTGTCTTAATAGAGCGTAGAGTAATAGTGTAATAGTGTATGTACGTATGTATGTATGTATAGATAGAAAGATAGAAAGATAGAAAGATAGATAGATAGATAGATAGATAGATAGATAGATAGATAGATAGATAGATAGATAGATAGATAGATATGTATGTGTGTGTGTGTTTGTATATTTAGAGCTTTGTACATATATGTATATCTATTTTTTTTATTATTTTCTGTTGGATTGATAATTTATTTCCTGTTGGATTGATAATTTATTTCCTGCTTCTTTTTATTCTACTTGAATAACATACAAAAATTTCCCCTGAAATTAATAAAGTAATAAATAAATTGTTTTTTATCAAAGACCCATTAGAAAAGAAACACCTGAATTCAACATATCCAAATACTTTCGTCCATATAGTGTATGACTTAGGAAATTATGCTATGAGGCTAACAAAATACAAACCTTAAACACTGTCTACAATTAACATGTTTTCTATTCGACTGCCTCTTGACAATGGAATGACAAACTGACTCGTGGTCATCCTGATCAACTCTACCTCCTTGGTTCTGCCTCTATGAGACATGTCCCTGTGGGTTCAGGTCATGAGGAGACACGTGAACAGGTCACATGACCCCAGTACCCGGTGTACAGAGTGTCACATGACTCACCGTCCTCAGTCCTCTCACAGTCTCTGGCGACGTGTCCGAGTTCACCGCATCGATAACAGAACAGATCTGAAACACAAAGAGCATCCACGTATTAAACTCTAGTCCGGTTTGTTTCTGGCTTTAACTCTGTGAACGTTCAGTTCACAGAGTTAAGCCTTCAATGCCTGAGTGTCTGGACCCTCCGCTCTTCCATAAATGGGTCAAAATGGCCTGTGTTAAAATCAATGTGTTTTTATGACACTTCTGTCATTTTGTTATGTTGAAAATAATCATTTGTATTTTCATATATATATATATATATATATATATATATATTTTTTTTTAATTTTATTATTATTTTTTTTTGAAAATTTATAAAAGCAAAGTATATATAGTTTATAATATATAGTATATAACAGCAATAGAACAGTGTGGTTTTGCTGTTGAATGAATCAAAGTTTCAGATGAAATTCTATAATAAATGAATGCAGGTCATTTTGACCCAGCTATGGAAGCTTGGGGAAGTAATACAAAAATGACAATTTCATAGAATCTATAAAAGGTAACTTAAAAATTTAAATGGCATGATGTCAGTAACATGGTTTTTGAGGAATACCTGAAATATGAAATAACAACAACTTCTCATTAGAAAGATATTACAGTAAAACAACCTCACTGGGTCTTTTTTGACCTACATGCGTCTAAGGGTTAAGTTCACTCTATCAACCAAAAGGAAACGTTTTGTACACATTTAGAGGCTTAGTCACATTTGAACCATTTCTGCTTTTTTATATGAAAAATGAAAACACAACTTGTGTCATGAACTAGGTTTGGATGATAAAATGATAATTATTGTTATCATGATAGATTTCTATATTCTGGTAATTATATTTGTGATAAACATTTATCTTTTGACTTCAGGCTTTGTTTCATTTACATAGTTATAAATCGTAAAATGTTTTGCACTGTGCTCATTTTATTTTTTCATTTAATGTAAAAATTTGATCAAAGTAAATCAAATTAAAACAATAAATGTAAATTATAAATGTATTTAAATGTATTATAAATAAATGTAAGTCGGCTGATGTGTAAATGTTTATCGTGACATCCTTTCTGGTTCTTTTGTCCAGGCCTGGTGTCAGGTGAGTGTCAGTGTGTGTTTCAGGTGTGTTGTCACCTTTGCCCCGCCCTCGTCCTTTGCCCCGCCCCCTGCCGGCGCCAGGACAGTTCTTCACCCAGTGGCCACTGCGGCCGCAGCCGAAACACTCATTACTGCTCATCACCACGACGACGGCTGTGACAGGTGAGACAGAGGGAGAGAGACAGACAGGTCAGCTGCTGATGTCACACAGGTAAACTATTTAAACACCTTCATTAAAGAACCCATCCGCTGTATCTCGTTGGAGCTTTGGATGAACCCCCTGATTCTATGATGTGGTCATGTGACCTAGTGAGGTTATGATTGGATCAAGCTCTGAGGGTCAGGACCTAAATGGACCAAATCATTCAGATGCTGCTGATTCTATTCAATACTAAACCGATATCCAAATGTGTAAACGGATGTGATGAGGGTCAGTGAACGCAGCACAAACAGGTTTTTCACTGGACAGGTGATAAAACAATAACTGTTAGTATCCTAAGACATGTCTTTGTTTTGTCTTTATGGTTTATTCTGTTCATTCTTAGTCAAAACTATGGAGAGTTTTTACAGTTGGTGTGCAATAATATCCTACTGATGTCTGAGTAGGTTCTCATTTTTAAAGTGTCATCGTTCTTCTTGGTGGTTGTTCTCGGTTCAGTTGGACTGGTTCAGCTCTTTAGAAAACGTTTCGTCTCTCATCCAAGAGACTTCTTCAGTTCTGAAGAAGAAAGAAACGCTGAACCGAGAAGAACGACCAAAAAGAACATCACACTGAATTAAAACTTAAAATCATGAATTAAAACGTCTAACATTTCATGTAATTCTTACCGATTATTTCATTTAATATAAATTGTGTCCATCTAAAGTTTCGTATATTGACACTAGTGTGCTGATCAGATTTGGATCAGTAACTGTTTGATCACGTCCGTTAAACGGATCTGTTTTTAATGACATCATGTTTATCACTGTTTCAAACGTCTGTGAGCCACAGACAATGGGACCGAGCCGAACCGGGCCCGATACTGTGACAGGACGGTTATCGGTGGTTATTCTCGTCCGTTCGCTGTTTGTGTCGGTGTTTTCATGAGTGTTGTGAGCCTCCAGGGGCAGCTCCGCCCCCCTGCTCTGCCCGCGGCCCGACGCCGAGTTGCAGGCGGCTCTGAGCTCCCGCCACGCGGCCCCGCTTCGAGACGCGGCCCGGAGGTCGGGATCCGGCTCCGACTGCGGCAAGGCGGGTTCCCCGGTGTGTGTCCGCGGACAAACGGCCCGTCCGAAGGCCACGGCGACAGCTAATATGCTAAGAGGTTAGCGCACGTCCTCAGCAGAGTAAACAGCGGCATTCTGTCCGGATAGCGGAGCCTTCTGTCAGTGTGAGGCTCCAGCACGGCGCCATGGCCCCGCGGGCCGGCGGCGGTAGTACCTCCGAGGGCAGAAGGAGCTGGACGGGCGTCCGGAGCTGGGACTCACCTCGGACCCAAAGTGTGTATTTTTGTTTTCAGTCTCCTCTGCGCCACGCGCGGTCTGCACACGGACACTGAGGCATTCATGTACGGTGGGAAAACTTACCTACCTACATGTTGACTGTATTTTTGATTTTCGTCTGTTTGGTTTTATTGTATTTAACAATATAATTATGTCCACGTTCAACAGAAAGTGTTCTGGTGTTTCAACATTATTTCCATATGTAATAATAGTGATGTCACATAGCTCTTTTAAAGGGTTTATTCACTCTCATTGCTCATTCTTTTTTTTTTTTTTCGATTAGTGTGGATTTACTACATTTAAAAACGTAGATGAAGATCCTTTTACTTGTAGATACTTGTGATCAACATATCTAAATACTTCTTGTACTTCTAATTAAAAATCGATTTCATGCATGTATATGTGTACCTTTCACAAAATGTAAATATACTGTATATTTTTGAATGTATGTTGAAAGTATGTAATTAATTTACCTGACTTAGCTTTTTTAACTAAATTTAAGCATCGTAGTTTATGAAATAGTATGTCATTTAATGTAATGGATGAAAATGAAAAAATGTGAATCTATATTTGAAATGAAATGAATTATTTATACTCTTACTAATTGGCTCAGTTTGGGAATAGCTAAGAAATAACATTTGCAGTTATAACTTAATTTAGTTTATCCCTCTATTTTCCTTCATCGCTTGCGCTTTCTGTTGTTTTAAACAATTACACAGAATTTCGAAAATGAACGTGTTTATATTTATATTTTTTTCTCCCAGTACATGTACTGGCCCTGAACGCAGCATGTGCACACGGCTCCAACAGAGAGGGGCGGGGCAGCAGCTAAAGCTGACGTCACTCAAACGTCAGAAAACAGAAGAAATACATAAGATGGGAAGATAAGAAAAATAAATTAATATAGAAAACCTAAAAAAAAAAAAAAGAAAGAAAGAAACTTAGATAAATAATTTAAAAACAAAATGAATCAATAAAAATGTATAAAAATATAAAAAAAATATGAGATTACATATACATTTATAAAGTGGAAAAACAAACCATAAATTTCATTGTATATGAAAAGTATTTCATTATAAAAGTTCCTTGCTGTGTTTTACAGTAATTACAGTACTTTTCAAATTTTGATTCAATGTGATTAAATGTAACACTTTGTCCCAAAAATGTTTAAGTTAATGCAGGTTTATAAAAGTAAAGTCGACATGATAATCTAGTCCCTTTTAAATCCTGTTCAAGTCAAATTAAGGAGATTTTAAGGAGCTGTTTAAGGCCTGCAATGCGATTTAGTTTAGTGTCCTTGACATAAATTTACTCATGATTTATTGACAATAAAGATAAAGTTGAAATTTTGAGGACGGAGGAGCCCCAACTGACTGGACTTTGTGTTTTCTGCTTTGCTCAGACTAATGCCATGTCCACATGAAACTGTACCTTTTTCTATCCGATCTTTTTCTTTGTTGTTTTCAAAAAAGTGCTCCATAAACACAGAGTCGTTTCAGGAAATATCTGCATCCACACGAAACCACTGAAAACAACTGAAAACCACACAGTGCAAATGCCAGGCCAGCATGTGGTGTTGTAATGCTCTCACAAAAAACGGAGAAGAAGATGTGGAGCATGCACATTAAGCTTACTTGTTTCTACCAGGTCTGATCCAATATTTCCTCCTGGTTGCACCTCTCTGTGGTGGATCCAAGAGCATATTGTTTGTTATGGTTGTTTGATGCTCATTGTGATGAAAGAGTAGCCAAAGATTTTGATTCAATATTTCTAATAAGCTCAATAGCTGTTGTAGCACAAGTACTACTCTATAGTTTTCCATTGTTGTTGTTATTGTTGTGAAGTGGCATCTTGCTTCTGGGTTGAAAGGTTAGAGAGCTGGGGCTATGACATCATTGTTTTTGAAAAGTTGCGGTTTGGTTGTACAGACAAAGACGCGAAACCAGTGTTTTCAAATTTATTCACTCTAGGACCCGGTTTCAAAAAGTTGCAGTTTCAGTGACTGAAAACGCTGGTGTCATGTGGACAAAAGGCCTATCTGATACAAAACTTTTGCAGATACGACCGAAACCGTCTTCGTATGGACAGGGCCTAAATGGCATCCAGACCAGAGGAGGATCTGTGCTATCCGGTTTGTCAGGACATCTTCAGAGATCCTGTTGTTCTGTCCTGCAGCCACAGAAGCTGTGGCTGCAGAAGTCTGTCAGAAGGACTGGTGGACAGAGAAACCAACAAAGGAGTGTCCAGTCTGTAACAGAAGATCTTCTAGGTTTAGTGATAAAGAATCTGTGTGAAACTTTTTTACATCAGAGACCTTTAGAGCCTCTCTGCATTCTACACTCCAACTGTTCTGTCTGGACCATCAGGAGCTGGTTTGTCTGATCTGCAGAGAGTCAAAAAAGCACAAAGACCACAGGTTCAGACCCATCGATGAAGCCGCTCAACAACACCAGAAGGAAGTTGAAGAAAGTCTGGAGTCTTTAAAGGATGAGCTACAGGTTTATAATTGACTCAAAAAGAAGTTTAGTGAAACAGCAAAACACACTCAAGTCCATGCCTGAAGAGAAGCAGATTCAGGATCAGTTTAGGAAGCTCCACCAGTTTCTACAAGTGGAAGAGGAGTCCAGTATCAGAGCTGTGAGGGAGGAAGAGGAGCAGAAGAGTCAGAGGATGAAGGAGAAGACGGAGGCTGTGAGTAGAGATATAGCAGCTCTGTCAGAAACAATCCACAGCACAGAGGACAAGCTGAGACATGGACACTCTCCGTCCTGCACAAATACAAGGCTGCAGTAGAAAGGGTGCAGCAGCGCCCCCCACTGGATGACCCACAGCTGGGCTCAGGAGCTCTGATGGACCAGGCCAAACATCTGGGCAGCCTGGGCTTCAACATCTGGAATCACATGAAGGACCTTGTCTCATACAGTCCTGTGGTTCTGGACCTAAACACAGCTGGTCCAGATCTTATCGTTTCTGAAGAGCTGACCACAGTGAGACAAGCAGAAGTAGAACAGAGGCTTCTGGATAATCCAGAGAGGTTTGAGTACTGGCATGACCTGGGATCTGAGGGCTTTAACACTGGGACCCACAGCTGGGAGGTCAACATAACACACAACACAAACTGGATGGTGCATGTGATGATGAAGTCTGACCAGCAGAGGGAGAAAGTGTCAGACCTGTGGAGGATCAACTTCTACGGAGGAGAATACTCAGTCTACACCCCAACAGGTGAATCCACTGATCTGCCTGGTCTGAAAAGTCCCTTTTACACAGCACTTCTGGTACGGGAATATTTCGCCTTTATTCCGGAACGACATCTGTGTAAATGAAATGGTGGGATCATTTGGTCCCACCTTTATCACAGCTTTGTAACACCTCTGTAGGTAGTAACAGAGCTGTGATAAAGATGGAATCATGATTCCGGAACGCTATGTAAAAGGAACCTCTCCTTGCGCAACCAAGGTTTGACATTTTGATGACCGCGACCCCCGCGTCTGAGAGACAACGGGTGCATATGGAAGCACTGGCATGGATTCTGCGGCAGCCGCCCAGGTGTGCCAGGGATGCCGCCGAAGCTATGTGCCATTTTCACCCCTGGCACAAAGCTGTGGGACTGGCACCCAGGGCAGCTGCTGCAGAATCCACGCCAATGTCTCCATATGCAGACTATATGCTGCCCTGCGTCACCACCCCTTTGATTCCGGAATGCAGGTCCGCTGTGTAAAAGTCCAGCCTGTCTCACCTCTGTTACTCCTGTGGCTTGGCTGAGTAAATCGGTCAATGGTGGAAAAAAGGTGGGATCACCATCTCACCTTTTTTCTGGGATCTCTGTGTTAAAGTGGCTAAAGAGTCTCAGAGGATCAGAGTGAACCTGGACTTTGACAAAGGAAAACTGACCTTCACTAATCCCAACACAAACACACATATCCTCACACATCGTACACCTTTTATCGTTTTCAATGATGAAGATCCTCCACTATAGATTTCACCTCTGAAGGTCTGTGTGAAGGTGGAACTGCCCAGTTAAAGATGAACTCCTCCTGTCTGGTTTATTGAAGTTCATTTGTGGTCATTGTTTCTCTTTTCATATAGTTACCCTCAGTTACACTCACTACACTATACTAAGTAATACACTATGTGGACAAAAGTATGTGGACATGTTGAGTTAAGGTGTTTCTTTTCTAACAGGGGTCTGGATCTAAAATAATAATGACAAATGTCATAATACAGTTTTATATTGGGATAAATATCATTGCATTGGTTTGTTTGGTTTAAATTGTTATCTTTGCTTCCTGATATGCCTCAGAGATGGTTTTTACCCAATTTCTCTCAACATTGATTTTTTTTTAAATCCATGACTATGATTTTAAATGTTCTACCTCAAAATTTCTAAAATATTTTTCATACTCCGACTGTAAATAATAATTTTCTACCACAAATAACCATCTACTGTCTCACCATCTCACCGATCTCAAAAATCTCCCATTAACCTTTAAGGAAATATTGATGTTTCTAAACTATAAGGACATAAATAATAGGACACATCATGTCTACAGCTGTAAGATGCCCTGTTCATGATGATTTGACATAAACATCCATATTAATATATAAAACAATATTATGTCCCAATACTTTTGTCCATATAGTGTATGACTTGGGCAATTATGCTATGAGGTTAATGATATGTAAAGTCATTGGTGGCTGAGTTAAAAAGAGCAGAGTTTAGTTGTACTTTAATGATCTGCCAATCCGCTGATTTAATGCCAAGTTAATGTGCGATGAACAGATTTTGTTGTTTGACTAAATCCAACTCTAGTTTTATTTTTACAGTTGAGTTTGACAAAAACAAAATCAGCAGTGTCATCTGCTGTAGCATAGTGACAGGTTTTCAGATCCATAAGAGCTGCTCACGGGCTGTTCCACCAGTTACACTTAATAAATGACAGTGTGTGACTTTCACAGTCTTAACCAAGTGTCTTAAAGTATGTCCACCAGAGGACGTTACACATAAGTATAAAAATCATACAACAGGTAAATACTTCACCTCTGTTTAAAATCAAACCTGTCAATCAAACCATCCTCCATAATCTTATACAAAGTCATCTGGCACTGTAACTGTGTATAATTGTGTATGCATGTATATACGTGTGTATACTCTTATATAAATATATAATGTGTTTTACATGTCTGTTGAATCGGTACACTGAATTATACTGTTTTATGTGAAATATATTGTTTTATGTAGGGACTAAAGATGGAAATTAGCCTTAGTTATAATCTTGCTTATTGGCACATATTGTGTTTATTAATATGCACTGTCCCCTTGGAAAAAAACAACTTCAAAACCACAGGAAACAGGAAATAACACCCCACAAACATCCCACTGTGACATCCGTGTATTTACTTATGTACACAATAAATAAGGTGTTTTCTGATGTGAACATGACGTCTAAGTTACTGAGACCAAGACACATCGCAATGGTAACACAGTTTAATATTGATGTCAAACATGGCTGCCCTGCTGTTACCATGGAGACAGCACAGTCTTTACTCGTCGGCACCGGGCGCGGTCTCGTCTTGGCTTGGTCCCGACATCTGCATGAATAGCTCTCGGAGCTCCGTCAGGTCATCGTCGAAGGAGGGGAGGGGTGGAGCCGAACGCTGCTCGCGCTCTTCGATGAAGTCCCAGAGTCGGACGTTGTTCATGAACTAGAACAGAGGACACACGGGTCACACACAAACAACACACAACCGGACACGAGACAGACAGGTTGGACATGTAGGATCTGCCCCTCACCCGGACGTTCCCCTCTGAGCCCAGCTGTTTGCGCGGCCGCTCTGGTTCTGCTCGGGTTCCATCGGGGAAGGCATGAAGGTACAGACATTTCCCTCCGAATGGACACGATCCACGTCCCTGATCGAAGTACTTACACGCCTTCTTACTGCAGACAGAACCACAGACAGGATGGTCACATGATGTAGATGCAAAACCAGTCACGTGACCTGTGACCTTTGACTCACCTGACCCCAGACTTGAAGAGCTCCACCAGGTGGTCTTTGTCGCTCTGATCCTCGACCCAATAAACGGACGGGATGACAAACTCCGAGATGACCCGACACTCTGGACACGACCTGAATGACACAAACACACAGAACGTATAAAGGAATCAAATAACATAAGATCATAATATCTAACTGATTGTATGAAGATAAACAGGGTATGGTTTGGATTCATTAGTCTTCACTGTTTTCTGTTATAGTGATCTCTTCAGATATGCAAGGCTGGATTAACATCCATCCTGAGCAGGGGGGTCAAACTCATTTTAGTTCAGGGGCCACATACACCCCGATATGATCTGAAGTGGGCTGCACCAGTAAAATAATAACATAGTAACCTATAAATAATGACAGCTCTATACTGATCCATTTTAGATCTGAACTAAAATAATTTAGACAATAAATTTAAATTGACAAAGATTGTTAATATCTTCAGTGTAATTTTTGGATTTTACAAATTTATCCCATGGACCAGATTGGACCCTTTGGCCGGGTTAGTTTTTGGCCACAGGCCATATTTTGACACCCCTGATCCTGAGGTCCCTGAAGTGTCCAGCTGTGAGCGAATCTGTTCAGATCTGTTGTTAAAAAGCATGACTTCTGCTTGACCTCTGACCTCCTGACACTGAATTAATAGATACACATTAAAGCTATACCGTATAATGTGGCATTTTTACACTTTTCTTTTGTCATCTTAAAAGGCTCCTAATAAGTGTGTGTCAAACTAAAATGTAAAAGAAATCCACCAGGTATTGAAACTCAAAAATGTTTAATTCTCATATATTTCTAATAAAAGTCTGACCAATCATTTTAGTCGGTCCGAATGAAATAATTGGCCGAACCTGACTGAGCCTCCTGTCAATCATCCATTACGGCCGTCCAGCACCCAATCCATTATTGCCGTCTCACATCCAATATGTGTACCTCTGAATCTGACGCTTCACTGGCACTGCTTCTCCTGTCAGTGACCACAGTCTACTGTCTAGGATGTGAATGGATAGAACTGACATGCACATGTGGAAGGGATTAAACGGATTTATGAACAGAAACAACAACTGAGGGGCACAAACGGGAGTCTGATCAGTGAAAGATGGAGATAAAAGTCCGGAAGTCAGCTGTACTGGACTGAACAGGTCTGCATAAAGGTCAGCTTTTATGACGGTGGGACTCATACAGGTGCAATTACATGGTGTCCCACAATGCATGATGATGTAGGATGATAAATGTATGGACTATGAAACCTCAAATGTCCACGGAAAATTCGCGGAGGCCGCGCGTTCACAGTGCGCGCGCCCATCCCCTGGGCACTACAGTGAAGACACTGACCCAGTACTGCACAGACCAGGTCTACTGATGAAACAGGAGCCGCAGGTCCGCGGCAGGTGGATGATGCATCTGATTACTGAGGGAGGGGTCCGCGGACATGCCAAAACAGACCGGACCTCCACCTCTGCTTCCTCCTCCGTTTCCATCGCGCATCAGATGAGAGGAGGAGAGAGGAGGGGAGCCTCAGTGCTCAGGCAGAGGGAAGGGGGCAGGGCTTTGGAGGGAGGCAGGTTGTTCATGTTCAAACTTTTACTAAGTGCTATGAGAAATGCCACATCGGTAGATATAGCTTTAAATATCCATATGACAACTTTTACCATTTTATTCGTATCACAGGGTCTGTTCATACACTTCAGTGATGATTGAATCTTCCAGAGTTTACAACATGTTCATATTGGATTATGAAGTAATTATGTAGTTCTGTGGTGCAATGTTTGTTTATTATTATCATCACTTTATAATAATTATCAGTTGTTCTGCTATTATCAAACTATACACACGCCTCATATTATAACATGATTACTTATTTATTATTTCTACTTTATTATTTATTTCCATTAGTACTTTCTAAAGTGCAATTGCCTGTTTCTTCACTACTATGTTTACAGTTACCGTTATTACTATTTTCTTTCCTTTTTGTCTTGTAATATTTCTTATATGTGTACATTCAGTGTTGTGCTGCTACTGGAACCTTAATCTCCAGAGGGCTCTGCCCAAGGGATCAACAAAGTTCTATCTAATCAAATCTAAATGTAAACTGTGATACTGTATTTATTTACTCAGAGAATAAAAACTAAGAAGGCAAAGCGCTGTTCAGATGCTTCAGTACCAGTTCACATTTTTAAAAACATCCATCTGTATTCTTACTTGACGATCTTGTTGCTGAAGTTCCTGGTGCAGCGCCACTGTCGGATGCAGGACAAACAGAAGGTGTGACAACATGACGACAGGATCCCAAACCGGCGGTCTGAGGGGTTCACCTTCTGGACCACCACCTCCATACAGATCGAACACACCTGGACAAAAGAGGGTCCATTATCACCATGACAACACAAGCACAATGCACCTGATGATGGACAGAAGGGACTCACCTTATCCTGACTGAGCTGAGCTGCAAACGCCTTCTCCATGTCGGCCTCGAAGGCCAGAAGACACATCTGAGGACACGGAGAAAAGACTACGTTCACACTGCAGCTAAAAGTGGTATAAATCCGACTTTTTTACCCACGAGAGAGTCATCTGACAGTCTGAACAGCACAAATCTGATTTTTCAAATTAGATCTGGGCCCCTTTCATATGTGGTCCCAAATTAGATACATATCTGATGTTTTACAATGTGACTTCAGTCAGAATTTCATCCGACTGTTATGTTACTGAAATACTACAGATGTTACAAATCTGTGCTGGAGGAACACGGGACACGGCAACACTCATATTTGCTGGGTTTGATGTCATGTCTTCTGTGCATGTTACTTCAGGACTGCAGACTGATCACACAGGAGTCTGACGGTATTGCATTTACATTATAATATAAACAACCACGAAAAAAAATCAGTAAGTTTGGCACTAACACCTGCAGTGTGAACATAGCCGTAGAGACAGACAGACAGACCATATGATAATAAACCAGTCTTACAAATATTCTATCAGAGACTGTAATGTTCACTGGATCAACCCAAGAAACAGAAACAACACAGCAGATGCCCCGCTGCTGTGGTCCAGATGTGGTCACTACTGGTTCCAAAAAGTCTATGATCCACACTAGTGTAAACACATGATCTAAGTTGGTGTTTCAGTCTGAATCTCAAATCCTGGACCTGTGGCTGAAATCCACCTTTTTGTGCGCTCTCCTCTGCTCCGCGTCGTGGGGGTGGAGCACCTGTAGCCCGCACACCTCACACACATCGCCATGGAGATATGGACAGGTGTCTCTATAGTAGCAGTGTCCAGCAGCAGCGTAGGGACACAACTGGGGCAGGTCCAGGTAAGCCCCGCCTTCTGGGGGAGGTGCTACTGTAGTACAAGAAAACACTGTCAGTTTAAGGTCACACATCAGCCAATCAGAAGGACGGAGTTCACTGTGGCCGACCTTCCAGCTCTGAAGAATCCAAACCCGACCTGATGGCGTCAACGTACGAGTGAGGAGCCGCTGCTGCTGCTGCCGCCACCGCAGAGACCTCTGAGGACGAGTGGTCAGATGGAGCCACAAACACACCATCTGCACCGAGAGCTGAGACAGACAGAGATGAACAGGTACAGACAGACAGGTAGAGGTAGATGAGTTAGACAGGGGTCAGAGGGAAACAGATGACCCATGAGACAGAACCTGGTTTTATATTAATTTTATAATTATAATTATATTCCTATTTCTCAACAGCAGGAATTTGTATGACTTTTAAAATATATCATATTAAATGTGTTTAAAACCATTGTTGAGGTGACTGACTTCCTGTCAGCTGCTACAGGACAGAGGTCACATGGTCTGGATTTCACACAAACCTCTGTCTCTGAGGACCAGTGTCTTCTTTGGTCCACCTCTAAGTGAAGCCCCACCCCCAGCTCCTCCTCCTCCAGCTGTCTGTGTGTCTGAGGCTCCTCCCCCTCTGGATGACGGTTTGATGTGGTCGTACCTGCAGATACAGGAAGGTTACCTGTTCAGTCTGGGTGTGTGTTACCTGTCCAGGTGTGTGTTGACTATCCAGGTGTGTGTTACCTGCAGCGCTCTCCGTAGGCACAGTTTCCTCTCTGGTAGTACTTGCAGATGGTTGATGGTCTGCTGGTATTCGGGTCATGTGAAAACAGACAGCGACTGCCCTCTCTGCACACGCCGTGGAGGAAGTACCTGAAACACATACACCTGTCACACCTGGACCACAAGAACCTGTGCCCCTTCATTAATCACCTCTGAATCTCAATGGGAACCTTCAGAATCTCCTCAAAGATCCTCTAAAACCTACTGTCATTTCCTAAATATGTTCTCAACAGATTTTCAGTCTGATTTAAAAGGTTATGAGTTGGTTTATACTTTCAGTTTTCGTTGAAGTGTCTCTAAGACTGTTCGAGACAGTGACAAAAAAAAATTAATGAATGGTTTCATTCCGAATATAACAATTGAATCATCCAGCTTTTATAGTGTTTCCATGGAGACAACAACTGGGACTCATGGGTAATGTAGTATTATTTAGAGTCAGGGTTGATTAGAACCACATGAGCGCTGTTAATCCCGTCCAGAACCTTCTCCTGTTACCAGTCTCTGTCCAGAACCGGGACGTCCAGAACATTCAGACTCAAATAAATTCACCTGTCAGCAGCCAGAGGTGCTCTGTGATTGGCTGTTCCGCTCAGGTGTACAGCAGTGTTTTTACTCTTTACTGTGATTAATCATGATGTTAATCCAAACAGACGGACTGACAGTGAACGTTCACTTTCTGAATATGATGTTTAATGACATTAAAATCGTATTGTAATAGGAGGGTCAGGCTAGCGGAACGCGAGCTAAAGGCTAAAAACATTAGCAACGCGAAGCTGACGTCAGTCCGAGGGTCCGCGAGACCCACGGTCGGACGGGTGACACGCACACGCGCTCACACTCACCTGCAGGTCACCTGTTTGGTGCCCATCTTCCTCGCGCAGATTGAGATTTAACGGCGTCTTCAAAGTTATGTTTCAGCGTCCTGGTTTAAACCTTCCGACCGAAACCTCAGGGGACAACACGAAGGTTCCGGACATGAAGGTTCCGTTTTCCTTCATCTTCTTTGTCAAAGCGCCACCGTTTGTTCTGGAGTGAGAACCGCACCAGGTCCACAAGTGGACTGGCCAGACTACACCAGTCAAACCAAACCATCTAAAATAGTGAAAAAGTGAATAGTGTGACTTTTGTTTTTGTATTGTATCTGTTTGTTTGTTTGTTTGTTTGTTTGTTTGTTTGTGCGTATTACTGGCTGTATAATAACTTGCCCCTAGGGGATAGTAAAGTACCTTGAACACTGAAAAGAAGAACAAAATGATAAACAAACAAAGAAACAAAAAAAATGAAATTATGAGCAACACGAGGAAAATAATATACAACAACAAAAAATTATTTAGATAATAATCAAAATGAACAAAATAATAAAGAAATAAGTAAATAAAACTAGGTTATAAAAAAAACATGAAGAAAATAAACTACAGTGTGAACCAAATAATGAACAAACTCAACATAAAAATTAATGAAATATTCAACAGCACAAACAAAATAATAAAAACCAAAATCGCTAATAAATTAACAAAAATGTGTAAAATAATATTGGTCATTCAATGTTGATTTTCTTCATTTCTTCAGCTTTGTTTTGTTGACTGTTTTGTTTCTTTGCTCATTTTATTTCATAAATCAAAAAAATGAATAGAATAATATTAGCCTTAGAACTAGACCTGGACTGGACTGGACCTTGACCTGGACCTAGACCTGAATGTAGACCTAGACTAGAACTGGACCAGTTACTGGACCTGGACCTGGACCTGAACATTAACTTGGATCTAGATCTTCTCTCCCTTTTGTGGTTCTGTTCTGGTTCTGGTTTGTTTCATCTTCATATCAGTACTTTTTCTTGCAGTGCAGTATTTCTTTCTCACACTGCAACCTTTGACCCCTGCAGACTGCATTCAGGCAGTCACTTGTTCAAATGGTCATGTGAGTTGAGCATCTCATGTTGTTTTCCACATGAGTCACACCTGAGCCGCCAGGATCAGGTCACAGTCTGACAGGTGAGATGGAAAAAGTGAATCCATCGCATTGTGAAGCTTTTACTCAGATTCAGGTCGAAAGAAGGAAGTCGATGGAAACGCTCACACGATGCAGTGATGATAGAGGAAAACACTGTCCCTTTACTGATTATCAGTTATGTTAATTTTTATTATTAATTTTATTAACCACTTTGTTCATTTTAATTCATTTTATTAATCATTCTGTTAATTTTTATTCATTAATATGTTATGGTAATTTTTTCATTTTAATGTAGTTCATTATTTCATTAATTTTTCATTTATGGGACATTTTTCATTACTTTGCTCCTTTTAGGTTTGGGTTATTTTATTAATTTTTTTTGTTTTCATTTTATTTAATTCTATTCATAATTTTGTTCATTTTTGCTCATTGTTTTGTTCATGTTGTTTATGTTTTTTGATCATTTTCTTCATTTGTTTATATTTGTTTTTGTTCATTGTATTGACTATTTTACTCATTTTGACAAATGTTGAAAAAAAACTGAAAAATTCAGAAATCTGGGTGATTCCGTTATTTATGTGGCTCATAATAAATTTTTAAAAGTCTAAATAAGAAATGTTTCTGGGAGTAGAGTTAAGATTGATTTTATTCAGAAAAGCAATGAAAAATGTATTTGACTGAACCTGGACCTGAATGTGGACCTGGACTGGATTGGACTTGGATTTGGATTTGGATCTCAACCTGGACCAGACCCATACTTGGACCTGGATTAGGTCAGGGCTGTACCTGGAGCTGGACTAGAACTGGACTTGGAACTGAACCTGGACCTGAATCAGGACCTGGACTTAGACTAGATTGGACATGGACCTTGCCTTAGACTTAGACTTGGACCTGGATCTGGACTTGACTCTGGACTGGACTGAGCTGGGACCTGGACTAGACATAGACTTGGATCTGAACTTGGACCTAGACTGGATTGGACTTGGACTTGGACTTGGACCAGATTGTTGACTTGGACCTGGACTGGACCTGTACTTGATTGGACTGAACGGGACCTGGACCTGGACCTGGACCTGGACCTGGACCTGGACCTGGACCTGAACTGCACCTGGACTAGACCTATAAAACCCTATTTGCTCTTGTAGATGCTAATATAAATGACTGTGCTGACCTCAGGTCAGACATGAGTCTCTAATGTTTAACATAGTCACTAAACTCATGAATTACAGACACATAAAACTGGATCCAGTGTATACCACAACACCAGATCATCCACCAGAGTCAGAGGGGTCCTGAGTGAGGCCATTAGGACCTGCTGTTAGGACAGTGGACGCATCTCATTGAATCAACAGTGGGCAACACTCACTCAATTGTCAATCACAGTAGCCACGCCCTTCATTATGCAGGTGTGTACAGGTGAGTTATTTGTGAATTTACTTCTGGGACATTAAAACCAGCCTGTAAACGTGTCTATTTCTACTGACTCGACTCAAGTGGACATTAGAGGAGCTCATTTAGGTTCAGTTTTCAGGATGTGGATGATTGGTACTGGCTGTTTTCTGGGACAATAGAACAAATACATCATTAATGTGAACACGTGAAATAGGCCTGTAACTGTCAGCGTCTATTTGTTCTAACACCGCCTGAGCTTTAACAAGATATAAAGAACAACATCAAAAGTAAATGTTAAGAGACTAATGACTATAAATCCATCATGACAGATTAACAAACAAACAATCAAACAAGCAAACAAACAGTGTTGATTATAAACATTCATTTTCATTCAGACCTGATGTGTGTTTACGAGCCTGAAGTTTATCATTAACACGTGAAGGAGACTCAACACTGAGCTGCAGGTCAGAGTCCGTTCCCATGGCAAAGGACCAAAGCAGTCTGTAGGTGAGCTGAGTCACGTGACTGCTTATCTGGCAGAACCTGCAAACTGATAGGCCAGAGCCCGGCAGTGATGTCATCTGATAGGCTGTAACCCAGCGACCAGGTGTGACAGAGAAAAAGGAGAGAAGAAGAAGAAACAGACGACACACTGACAGGACCAGACACCAAGACCAGGACCAGGGCCAGGCGCGGAAACAGGACCAGAACCAGGACCAAGGGCCAGAATTTAGACCAAGACCAGAAACAGGACCAGAACCAGAACCAGGACCAGGACCAAGGGCCAGGACCAAGACCAGGACCAGAACCAGGACCAAGGGCCAGGACCAATACCAAGACCAAGACCAGGACCAGGGCCATGACCAAGACTGATATCAGGATCAGGATCAAGACTAGGACCAGGACCTGAGAATGAAAACTAAGACCTGAGTCAGAATCCTGATGATTCTAAATGCTCAGTTCTTATTTTTAATGTGTTTTCAGTTTAGTTTATGGTAGATTAACAAGTGATTTAGTGATTTTATTTTCATTTAGATGAATTGAATTTAGCTTGTTTTAGTCTTGGGAACAGTTCTCAAGGTCTTATGAGGAAACTTTTGATTTATAGAGGCTGAAAGTATGGATGACATCAAACATAATTTACAAAGCGACTGTTTATTGAAGGTCCTGCATTGTACAAATACATTTTACTGTTGTTAAACATGAACCTATGACGTTTTACTTAAATGCAATGATCCTGGATATGAGGAGATGGATCGCAGTGTGATCCGGCTGAGTCACTGTCAGAAGCAGATCTTCTGTTTTTCTGTTCCTGACGAGTGTCCGAACTGTGGGGAGGAACTGAAGGGGCGGAGGCTGACCGAGGCCCCCGTCAGCCTGCCCTCCCCCCTCAGCAACGGGCACAAGAGCTGCTGCTGCCTCCTCCTGGCTCCATCATCCACAAACGATACCAGGTAAACAAACACAGGTAAACAAACACAAAACCATAGAAGCACCACTGGTAGAAGAAGTGAAAGTATCAATGCATGTCTGTATAAATACTCCAGTATGAGTAAAAGTATCACAGCATAAAGTACCAGTGGTCAAGTAAAAATATTAAATCCTTTCCTACAAGAAACAAAAACATCACAAACAGTTGTGTTTTATTTTAAGCAACTGATAAACTATCCATTGTGTCACTGGGGAGTGAAAAAGTACAATATTTGTCTCTAACAGAGTAATACTTTAACCAGTTACATCCATTTGAAACCACCTAAAATCACTTGAAATCTGTTGAAAACCAGCTGAGGCCAAAATTGAATCAAGCTGTAAACAGTTGAAACCTGTGGAAACCAGTTGAACCCTGTCAAAAGCCAGTTGAAATCAAAACTGAAAAGAGCTGAAGACAGTTGAAACACGTTGTAACCAGTTACAGTTAGTTGAAAGCTGTTGAAATCTGTCAAAAAACAATCAAAACCAAAATTGAAAACAATTAAACCCTTTTGAAACCAGTGGAAACCAAAATTGAATTTAGTTGAAAGTTAGTTGAAAACAGCTGAAACATGTTGAAGCCTGGTGAAACCAGCTAAAACCTGACAAAGGCAGCTGAAATCAAAATTGAAAAGTTGAAACCAGTTAAAATGAGTTGAAACCTATTGAAGCCATCTTAAACATGTTGAAACTATTTGAAACATGTTGAATCCAGTTAAAATCAATCAAAACCCACTGAAAACTCTCAAAAACCCATTGAAACCAAAATTTAAACAATTTAAAAACAGTGCAACTCCTGAAATAAGTTGAAACCAAAATTGAATCTAGCTAAAAACAGCTGAAACCTGTTGAAACCAGTTGAACTAGTTGAACTGTGTCCAACCAGCGTCTGTTCTTCTGTTTAACTGTAGGGACTTTGATGGAACGTCAGAACTTCACACTGGGATCTCAGACACTAAAGGTATGTGTTTGATTACAGTATGTAATGTTGCTGTGTGTACACATGGTTACACTAAACATGTGTGTAATGTGTGTAATGTGTGTAACGTGTACTATGGGTGACGGAGTGCTTAACGGGTGTGCAGGTGTGGTGTATAACTACACCCGTTCAGGTGTTCGTAGAGATGAGTCTGGCTGGGAGAGCTGCGTCAGCATCCCATTGGTCAGACCCGACATGTTCCACCTGTTAGCTCAGTGGGACCAGTACCTGGAGCGGTTCTCTGATGGACCAATGTGGGACCCAGCCTGGCACAGGTACACCTGAACACATCAACACCTGTAAATCTAAACACCTGAATAGTTCGACCTCTGAGTGACTGTCTCTCTGTGTCTCTGTGTCTCTCTGTCTGTCTGTGTCTCAGGTTCGATGACGACACCCATAATTGCTTCAGTTTCTGTCTTCAGTTCATTAACGGCGTCCTGGCAGCCGAGGGGCGGAGCTCCATGAGCAGAGATGCCTTCACTCACACTTTCATCCTGCCGAGGATGAGAAGGGTCTCCAAGTACACGACACTGTACCAGCACATCAAGAAGGAGAAGTATTACATGGTGGACAGACAGGAGGAGGAGCAGGAGGACACAGAGTGAGACAGATGGGACAAAAAATCTGATGAGCCATCTCAAAATACTACATTCCATTGAGTTTTTACATCCAAATCGGTGTTTATCTGTAATAACTTGTTCCTGTCAGTCAAGGTGGGGTAGTATTTGTCTGGATGAAGGACATGTGCTTGATGAGGACACTGGAATATTGACTGAATTTACACAAGGAAATAAAAACATACATGACATGTTAGATCAGAAATGTTGGACTGAATTGATCTGATTCTGGATCAGAGACATGTGGTTACACTGATCAGGTCCTCTGTTATTATATGTCACCGTATGAAATACTGCATCAAACTGAAACAGTGGGAAAAGCCCCGGATTCATTGAAATGGTGATGAATCATCCAGTGAAAAACAGGGAGTTTCATGTCTTCATTAATGATCTAAGTTTGAGTCATGTTTTTTTGTTTTCACTCACAACAGTTAAAATATACCTCTGCTGCTCTGAATGTATTTAGCCAATGTGAATGGAAGAAGCCTGAGTTTACTGTCAAGTAGAATTTTTTGTTTTAGCATAAATAAATGAAACGGGTCATGTGAGTGTCTTTATCCTCTGTTCTCTGATGTGATGTATAATGTCTAATGTATTACATTTCCCACAATGTCCCACCATGGAAAATACAAAAGGAAACAACTTTAACGACATCTACAAGGCCTCTTCGATTTGTTTTTAAGAGAGTGAGAGACTGACCGATTGAAAACATACATTATGAATACTTCATAAATGAGACCAAATAAATGAATAAATGCCATGAGGGGAGCTGACAGCTTCATTGTTTTTACTTGCCTTTTTATGAGGAAAAACAATATGCATATAAAACACAGCATAAAACTCTAAGGAGGAAAATACTCTCATTTTTTAGGAATTTATTATAATATTAACTCATTCACAAATAAATAAACTAAATAAAAACAACAACAGGATACTATGAGCTGTGGGGCCGGAACTGTTTTAGAAGAGTTAAGAGCAACCCGGACACAGATGGTGTGACACCGTCCGACAGCAAAAACAAGCCGGTACGTTTATGAATGACTGAAAACGGCTACAGCCGAACGAATCTAAAGGTACACAGCAAAGATTAAAACTGTCAGAATAGCAGGCTAAAAACAAACAAACAAATGAAACAAAGCAGAACAGACAATAATTCACACAAAAGCGCAATAACAGGTTTAACCGCGTCTGTAAACGAGTCCGTTTTCACGTAGACCGGTCCGCGCCATGCACGCGGAGTTTCGGCCTCCCCGAAGACGACCCCGGGTTTATCGAGGAGTACCAGGCTCCGCTACCGGTGAACCAAAACCCGGGGGGAAACCATCCACTTCCGAGCCGACCTCATCAACCAGCACGTCCTGGTTCGGGATCCAGATCACATCCAGAGCATCTACAGCCAGGTCTGAGTGAGTCCACTTAAGACTAGATATGAATGAGTCCATTTTAAACCAGGTCTGAGTGATTCCACATCACATTAAGCCAGGTCTGAGTGAGTCCATTTAAACCAGGTCTGAGTGAGTCCATATCACATTAAGCCAGGTCTGAGTGAGTCCATTTAAACCAGGTCTGAAGTGAGTCCACATTACATTACAACCAGGTCTGAGGAGTCCACATTACATTAAACCAGGTCTGAGTGAGTCCGCATTAACCAGGTCTGAGTGAATCCACTTAAGACTAGATATGAATGAGTCCATTTCACAACAAGGTCTGAGCGATTCCACATCAGGTCTGAGTGAGTCCATTTAAACCAGGTTCTGAGTGAGTCCACGTCACATTAAGCCAGGTTTGAGTGAGTCCATTTAAACCAGGTCTGAGTGAGTCCACTTAAGACTAGATATGAATGAGTCCATTTTAAACCAGGTCTGAGTGATTCAACATCACATTAATCCAGGTCTGAGTGAGTCCATTTAAACCATGTCTGAGTGAGTCCACATTACATTAAACCAGGTCTGAGTGAGTCCAGATTAAACCAGGTCTTAAATATACATGTGACTAACCCTGAGTTTTGACTGTCAGGCTGAACAGGTTTTGTTGTTTCAGGGTTTTTTTCGGGAAAGGCGTCTTCTCCAGAGCCGACCGGACCACAGCTCTTCAGCCAAAGTGAACCGTGAGTTTACTCTCTGAACTTATGACATCACCATCAGCATTGTCTGTCAGAGACGTGTGCTGTAGTCAGATGACTGTGTTTGTGTTTCAGAATAGAGGGTCACCTTCTGCCTGTCGTCTCACAGAGCAGGTCAGTGGCATCTCATCCTGTTTCTTCACATAACATTCTGTCTGTTATTGTTAAAATATAATACGAGCTTCTCATTTAATGATAAAAGACCCCGAGTCCTGATTGGTCACCTGGCACGTTCATTGCTCCTGCTGACTTCATCCTGATCACGCTGACCTGAATTAGATTCTGGTCCAGATTATTCACTGCTTCTATTTGTCTCTCATCTTTTGAAAGTGAAATGCACAAATCACTGCTGCAGTTGTTACTGTAAACATCAATTATCACCTTTAATGGAGTAGAAGATGGCCATTAACTGTTTTTTTATTGTTATTTTTCTCATGTGTAGATTCAGATTTTACAGAGATGTGTGTTTCCTCATGGTCTAAATCAGGTTGTGTGTGTTCCCAGTTAACAAAGAAACACAAATCAGAAAGTATTAATGATTCACGGATTTGTTCGTCAAATGTTCATAAACTGTTTCTGATTGTGGTCTGTTGTCTTTTAATGTAAGAGGAGGCTGTATTCTGCTCTAGTTTTCAGAGTGTTCTACTGTTCTAGACTCAAATTATCCTTGTCTTCTGTTTTGGCCCAGGTATGAAGACCTGCTCAGGTGGGCGGGGCGAGCTCTGTCTGCTCAGGGATTGGACGAAGAATCTGTCAGTCAAAGGTTGCTCAAACTTGCTGAGCCTGTGACACTGGAGGAGATGAGATGGGAGGTGGGGCCAGGAGAGAACGGCCAAATGGGTAAAGAGGAGGACAGAGAGGGGGCGGAGACTGCACCAGGTGGTGGTGGAGTCAGCTCAGGTGTGGACGAATCAGAGATGGAAATAGACTGCAAGTACAGAGAGCAAGAACTGAACCCTGAACCAGATCCTGAGTCTGCCTCTGATACAGAACCAGATTGTGGTCTTGTGGTTCCAGGTCAGGGTTTTGTCCTGGTGAGTCTGAATCAGATAAGATGAGATGTGTCATTAAATACCACAGAGAACATTTCCGTGAACATCCACAGTGTTTGCAAAGTAGAAGAAAAACACTATTGAAACTTTTGAAAACAGTGAGAAACTTTTTGGTTTGAGGTGGAAGTTGTTGGTTGGTTGGTTGGTTGGTTGGTTGGTTGGTTGGTTTGGTTGGTTTGGTTGGACAGTTGGACATTTGGGATGGGACTTCTGAGAAGAACCACAACTTGTGTTTTGATTCTTGAAAGAACATATCGGTGAGATATAGGGACAATGGTCCTATTTTTTTAAGATATGAAAGTAGAGACAGTACATGTAGCCCCTTTAACCTGTCTTCCACTAGCTGTTGTCATGGCAGATGTTGCTGTAGGTCTGATTGTTGTTTTTGTCATCATTGTCGTTGTGCAGGTGCAGGGGGACCTCATTCAGATCCGACGAACTCCGTTCTCTCTCACTGAGTATCTGCAACTCAGTCTGGAGGAGGTAAAGCTCCAAACGACCCAAACTCCTCCCTCAATGTCCTGATGGATGAAATGTTTGGCTGTGATTCCATGTGTTTGTTTGTTTATTTGTTTGTCTGTTTTTCACAGGCGTTCTTTCTGGTCTACAGTCTGGGCTGCCTGTCTGTCTACCTGAACCAGGTACATCACTAGACTTACTCCTTTTTCTTAATGTTAGTAAATATTACACACATATATCACAGACAATTAATATCCAAGTAATAATAATCATTTAGACATACAATATCAGGGTTAAAGGTCAGAGGTTACAGCTATATGTGATGCTGCGCTGTGATTGGTCAGGAGCCCCTGTCAGTCATTCAGCTGTGGCAGACATTCCGGTCCCAGCGTCCAGACTTCGTCAGCTCGTACTCTGCCTATCATCACTTCCGCAGCAGGGGGTGGGTCCCTAAAGGAGGGAGCGGGGCCAAGTATGGCGTTGACTTCAGTAAGACACAATAAGCTGAATCATCATTATCTTCATCATCATCGTCTGTAACTGGACTTGTTTTGTTCTGTGTGTTTAGTGTTGTACAGGAAAGGCCCACCTTTCTACCACTCCAGGTAACACACAAACACACACAAAAACACACAAATATAAACACATAAACCTGACTCTTCTTCCTCTTCCTCCATAGTTTCTCAGTTGTTGTCGAGAGGGCTGGTGATGCCTTCAGGGGCTCAGCATTGCGTCCGTTTTCGTGGCGCTCTCTGGCAGCTCTCAGCAGGATCACTGCCAACGTTTCCAAGGTAACTACTCCTCAGTTCTTATCAGGCTCATACAAATATTTTACACAACATGTTTCTGTATGGTTTGGCCTTTCACCCACACAAAACACCATCCTGGGTGGAGATTCAGAGAAGAAAATAATAGCATGGAATTAGAATAAACTGTAAGGAGCGGCTGCAATCTGTGGGACTCCTTGTACACATCCAAGATTTCACCAGACTAATTTGTGTTTAGACTATGATCTTTCTAATCAGTTTGTTTGTTGGATGATATAAAATCACAGCATGGCAGCTCCTGTGACCATGGCTCCCTGAAGTAAAAGGAAGAAACAGAAGATATAAAGTAATGCACAATCAAAATATGTGCAAATTAGAGATATACTGTATGACAGGGTAAAAAAATAATATATAAAAGTAGTATAAAAATGCAAATGTAACAATGTAAACACACATGTAACAGTGTAAACAGTGCAAATACAAATATACTAAGAGTTATTGATAAGATGTTATCATTTGTTCTCTTTTTCAGTTTTTTATGGACTGTATACGTTAGTCATATAAATCTGGGGTAGGACAATATAAGCTCGGCTTCTTCCTTCTGCATTTAGAAACATAAAGTTTTCTTAAAGAAACACAATGAAATAGTTGTATATTTTATGACATTATTATTATTTTTTTGTTTTGAAGTTGTTTTTTTTTCCAAAGGGACAGTGCATATTAATAAACAAAATATGTGGCAATGTGAAAGATTATAGCCAAGGCTAATTTCCATCTTTAGTCCCTACATAAAACAATATATCTGACATAAAACAGTACAATCTCATTCAACAGACAAGTAAAACACATTGTTAACTTATTGTACCTTCAATATTCTGGAGTGTTCCGTTTAAATTTGTAATTTCCTTTTGCCTTTTGTTCACCTTTATATTTTATTTTTTCTTATGCTAGAAATAAAGTTTATCATTATCATACTATAATTTCACTAATGCATCCCCTGGTGTGTCTGCGTTTACTACATTTACTACATGCATTTGTTTTTTCTCAGGAGCTGATGTTGTGTTACGTCATCTACCCGACTGACCTATCAGAGGCTGAGCTGGACTCTCCAGAGTGTCTGAGCAGGCTGACCGTTCAGGTACAAAAAGGCCTTGTATTTTTAGTACAGTGTGTCCTCAGTGTCCAGGTTTGTATGAGTCAGACCTTTCTTTATAATAAACTCTTTTGTCAGTACAATTGGTCTGTTTTGATCCACTCCTGTTTAATTTAAAACAAACTCAACGCCTCCTGAAGCTCCTCAAAAGCTCTCAGTAAACGGCTCAGCAATAAACTATTTTATATTATTTTATGATAATTTCACCAGTCTACAATGTTTTGTAAAAGATATGCCTCAGAGATTAGAGGTGTTAAATCTTACATAATTTAATCAGATAAATGTAAAACAAATGACCAAAGTGCTGTTTATCTGATATTTTCACTGTATATGATAAAGTGTTATTCCACATATATATTTGTTTATGTCCATTAATCCAACAGATTTTTAGATGTTCCAGTAAATAGAACCAGTAAAGTGAATACTGTGCAGACAGTGTTTTCCCTTGGACTCAAACCCATTCTATCATTATTTCACATGTTTCACATTTAAACATAGACTGTATCTGAAACTACAAACAACAGACAAAATGTTATATTGCAATGACTGTTGTCATTTACATCAAAATTTGTGAAATATCCTGTTGTTTATTGACTGACATAAAGAATTTAAAAACATGAATCATACTTTCATTTGGTTGAATAACTAATAACTGATCTAATTTATTTAGATTTAATGTAGCGATAATATTTGTCAGAATAAATAAAATAAGTGCATGGGACAAATTCAATAAAATTGAAAAATATAAGGACAAAATAAATAAAAGATTTGCATCAAATGCAAATTAAGTATCACTTCTCTTCACCTCATCTCCACTCAGCCAATGACAGAGAGAGAGGTGCTTCAGCTAGAAACTGAATTAGTAGAAAAAAAGTTATTTCCTGATTCTGTCTCTGATTGTAAAATAAAAACTGTAACTCTGCATCTAACGACAGGTATGTTCAAGGCAATGGGCTGACAGGTCTGTGGAATGATTGTTTTGTCTGAGAGCTGTTTGTGTCGCTCTGCCCTTGAAGTGTGTAAAGCTGTGATCGGCTGAAGACATAAGGTTGACACCTAGAGAAGACCTGAACGGCAAAATGAGAGGGGGGGAAAAAAAGCCAAACCTTTTATCTGTTAAATTTTCTAAAATTAATTAACCATCTGGAATAATGAGCTAAAACATCACTGAACACATTTTGGGTTTTTGTACAGGAAGTGATCGTCAGCAGGTGGGTCTCCTCCAAAGAACGAGCCGAACAAGATGACTTCTGATTGGCTTCGAGGAGGCTGGGCGGGGCCACTGCGCAGATGGAGAAAAATCTGACATAACATGGCTTGTTGATGCATGATTAATGATGCTAAAAAACAACAACTGTTCATTTATATCTTTATCCAGAAATAAATGGGATGTTAAGACTAAATGAACCTAAAACATTTGTGGGTCAGCTTATAAAATTATTCATGTATTTATTTACAAAAATAATAAAAATATCCTGAAATGTGTTTGTGATCTGATAATTACACAAAGAAATCAATATAAACATGTAATTGATCAAAACACACGTGTAGTTTTTCTCCTTATATGGACTTCATATGACTTTATATTTTCTCCCCCTACTGCTAAAAATTACAAAGAAAACATGAAATTCCAATAGAATGAAGGTTGAATTGGTTCTACTAATTTTCATTCAGTGTTGTGAAGGACAGCATTAAATGGAAGAAAAATAAGCGTTAATTGAAGAAAATGATCAAAAACTGGCAGTAAAAGATAAAAAAATAAAAGTATTCAAATAGCAATGAACAAAATTAAAAAATAAATATTAAATCACTCAAATTACAAAAATTGGCACAAAATCCCTAAAATACAAAAAAATATCTTAATAAATCACTGATAAGAACAAAACCAATCATTAAATCATCAAAGTGAATATAAAAAGACATTTCAATCAACAGAATAAATAATCACTAAATCAAGTTTCAGCCGCTTCTTTACATATACGAGTTAATCTAATTTTCTCGCGATAGTACGGTCCACTCTCGCGTTGACAGACGGTCTCCGTGTATGTGTCATCCAGAGTCCGGGGTTGGCGCGGAACGACCGAGTAGCGACCGTGAACCGGACGGAGCGACGCGTTCCCGTGTGTCCTCACTGAACGGCTGAGTAGCCAGGTAAATCCGCATTTGGCTTCATTGTAACAGCCGCTCCCACAGGGTCAGTGGCTAAAAGAGACGCTCCAGTCAGTCCGAACGGCTAGGGGGCTAGGTTACTAACTGCCATGTGAGCTAACTGTTAGCCGCCGAGGCCTCAGGTGTGGGTTCACTTGAAGTCAAAGGTCACAGCACCGGACGGGTAAACACACTGGGGGTCTTTATAACCAGATTTCCTGATTCCACTGTTGTTGGCTTGTGCGCGGAGAGGCTAACTGCTACAGTAACCACCTGTAACCTGTGTCACAGCTCAGGTGAACTCCAGTAAACTGACCCCAAACACCTGATGGAAACAGCCTCGTACTCTGAACGAAATAAACAAACACACTTATCTACTGTATTTAGACACACTTAATATAATGAGGACATGTATAATGAAAAAGCTGTTGCAATAAACGCACGTCTCTAAAGAAGCTTCACAGATTGGTTTTAATTCAATTCAAAATTCTTTATGCTCACATCCATCAGTATATTCAAATGTTTGCCTTTGTAGACATCCATTATGTGTACATTCTTATTTGTCTAATTAAGTGTTATGGAGACTCCTACAGTTTACGGTTTCACCTTTTTATTTTTGCACCAGCTTCCCATTAAAGTTGTATTTGCTTTCATCTAATTTTAATGTACTTACACTATTGAAGGTCTGTGTGGAGACCAATTAAGCAGCAGAATTTGCGTTTAATAGCAGAGGATTGTAAAAATGTACCTTCATAACTAGGAATTACAGACACTGACGATGAATAAAAAGTAAAAACTACACCTGCAGTCCATGTAGATTTTAGTCAGATATTCACTTCCAGGTTTATTGATGTTTTTCAGGTATTTATCACTTTAATTTATATGTTTGGACTTTGATATTATGAGATGAAGATTGCTGGATGATACTGGTCAACCTACACCTTTGACTGAACCCAGTGAAAAAAAGGCTCAGTGTGATAGAACTTATAGAACACCTGAATTCAACAGTACAACTATCTACAGTGGATTAAACAGTCTGGATTTGTGTGATAATGTGGAACATTTTACATTCAAGTAGAATATCTGTGACTTATTCGCAAGTTATACCATCAGCATGTGATTGACGGAGAATTCAACTCCCACATCGAGAGATGGGAAGCTATGATTTCACAGTTCTTCTGATGTGATGTGATGAGATATGTTTTCAATTTGTGACAAAAAAAGACTTCAAACTCCAGTGGAAACACAGAAATGTAGACAAAACAGAAGCTTCTATCAGTCTGAGGTGCGATTATTTTCGTTCAGTTGGCCAATTTAAATATACAGAGTCATGAATTTTACGAACTGTTGTTCCTCTATAGTCAACATGGTAATTTAATAAAAGCTCTGTACCTGCACAGCTTCAAACCACTTGTTTGTAGTCATGTGGTCATTTTGCCTGTACTTTACCTGTGTGCAGATCGCAGCAGTATGGCAGATGACCTGGACATAGAGGCGATGCTGGAGGCTCCGTACAGGAAGGTGAGTCGACCTCAGTGTATTCTGATGATGGTACTCAGCTCACTCTGGTGCTCCAACAACCACAACAAGAACCGCAATGTAAAACTGAAGCCAGAGCACAATATCTTAAAGCGTGATAGTGTTGACGCCCAGGCTTAATGAATTCTCTCTTAAAGTAAATAGTCAGTAACTTTTCCAGGAGTCATCCTTTGTAGGTTTCCTGTCAGCAGCTCTATAGGGAAAATGCATTTTAATTTATGTTTTTTTCATTGCGGCACCTTGAGCGTCCACTAGGGGAACCATATTCAGTTCTCTGAGTGTGTCATGCCCAGACAGTGATGTAGATTTTCAGTGAAATGACGCAGACTAAGCGGAGAGTGTTCACATGGACACAGGCAGTCATGAAGGAGAGGAAAGACTTTTAAAACATGACAATGGTAGGACTAAGGACAGAAACCATGACCGTATGTTTACACTGCAGTGCAGGAAAGGACATACATGAAGCAGCATTAAAAGGGCTGCATGTGATGATTTAGAGATGCCACTTAGAGAGAAAGCATGGTTAGTTTTATGTGTTTTTTCACTTTGTTTATTTATGAGTAAAGAGCCTAATCTGAACATTGAGTTTTGTAATCTTTGGCACCTAACTGATGATTATTCCACCGATGGTATCAAGATTTCACCTTCACTTGGTTTGGTTTTGGTAACAGCACATTGCTGTTTTAGTTCCATTATGCACCTCGTCACCTCATAAATGTTACTGTATTGCACTACTGCTGCTACTGTAAATAGATTGATGCATACACTTCATATTCTGCTATAGTTTATTCTTTATATTGCTTATTTATACTTATTCTATTTTCCCCTTTTTTCTTTAACAAGATGAGAGAGAAACAGTATCTCAATTCTCTGTATGTCCTGTGCATCTAGTGAATTGACAATAAAACATCTTTGAATCTTGCATTTCCTGTGCGGGTTTAGTTCTCCCTCAGCCAGGCTGATTGACATAGCAACACAGTGAGAAGTTTTAATCAGTGAGAGGAGTTGACGTCATCTGCAGCACGACTGCAGATACAGACGACAGAGAAAGACAAAACTTACAACTAAGATATAATTTTCAAAAGAAACTTGGTTTTAGGATTTTTTTTCTCTCAAGCACCAATGTAGTTGTTTAGAACAGCCTTATGTCTGGATCATAGTAATCTGTGATGTGCATTAGAATGTCCTCAACTTAACTGGAACCTGAGTGAAGTTGTTACTGACAATAAAACTGACTAACATACATGACAGAATGTGAGAGTATCATGAATGGAGTTAACTCTTTAACCCCTGAGACATGATTCCAGGTAAAGGTGCTGCTGTGAATTGATGTCTGTTTCAGTGTCATAAAAGCTGCTGTGAGTATGTGCATATGTTCCTTTTCTTCGGTGGTTTTGCTTTACTGTGTGTTTGAGGGTCAAAACAGGGTGGAATAACAGAAAAAGACAAAGAGAGGAATTGAAGTTTGACAAGTTTTGACTAAATTAGGCACTCAATCAATCCATCAATAAGAGATTTAGGATGTTGAACATGAACTGTGAACTGGAACACACTGAACAACATCAAGGATTTGAATTTTGGCCCTTTAGTTTTTTTTTTTTTTTTTTTTTTTTTTTTTTTAAATCATTCCAGATGCCTTTTGGCTCCTGGTGGAACTCCAAAAAGCAGTTACACAGGCAAAACACAGTAAAAAAAAAAAAAAATGAAGGAAAGTCACCACAACACTGGAAACAACAGTAAAAGCACAAAACGACAAAGAAAACAAATTGTCTATTTTTATAGTGAGTTGGTCTCACTCACTGCTCTGTGAGTGCTCTGTCAGTACACAGGTGGAATGGGGGGTAAACCCCATTCTACAGGTGGTGAGGGGTGCACTAAGTATGTTCAGATGTCTATGGAAAGGACAAGGTCTATTCTATCAGCACGTTTTAAACTTTTTCCTATTGAGCAAACGTTTGAATTTTTATAATATTTAAAATAAATCATACTTTTGGGACACACACCACAGACACGTCAGAGGCTAAAGGGTTGAAAAGACCATGCTGAGTCGAGGAGAGTTGAGCCGATACCACCAGTGGGCAAAAATTTACTGTTTTACAGTGTCAGTAAACTCTTGAATTTATTCCAAAATAATGTTTCAAAAAGTGAAGATGGTGGTGACAGAAACTCTGCCTTCAATGACAAAATAGATAGATGCCATCACAGTCAACAGTGTGCTTGTTGTACAGTCTGTGGTTTATATTCAACTCCACAGACAAACTGAGGACACAGAGTGAGCTGATGATAATCACGGTGACGATGATGATGAAGATGATACTGATGATGCAGACTGTGTCAATAAATGCTCCCCATCTATCTCTCTTTGTAGACTTGCCTAACGATTTCTCACCTCTACTCCCCTGAATGCTGTGTGATCTGTCACAAACATGAAGGTAGTAACAGCTGTACTGTGGTCCCCATTGTAACATGACATTGATCCCCTTGATAACAGTTAAATTGTCACCTGACTTTGTCCCAAAGCTCTTGACAAGGATCAGCCAAGGATTCTGGGAAATGATCTGTCAGAGTTAGGCAGGAGGATAATGGGAAGGCAGTGTCACACTCACTGAGGGTGGGGTTTAGCTGCTGACATCACTGTGGTGCAGGCCAGTCAGAGGCTGTATCCAAACACTACATCTGTCAGTCATCTGCAAATGGATTACACTGGGAGATTAGAAAGAAAATGTTATGATAAACATGTTCAGGTCTTTTGATATCGATAATTATCCTGATAAATGCCAAATCGCAATTCCTGTTAAAGTTAAAGTCCCAAGTTAAAATTGAAGAAACCTGATTTTGTAAATGATTAATGAAAGGCAAGATGTGACATAAATGTCGCAAGATGACGAAAAAACAAAGAGACATTTTTTGTGTGTATTTTATGTAGTTTTTGTATTCGCTTAATTTATTGTTTCCCAGTAATAATAATAATGCACTCTGCATTTTACTCCAAATACACACAAACCTTAGCATTAGCATTTAGCACACTGGGAGCTGTGAGCTGCTACTGAAGGCCTTCATGTTTTTAATGGCAGGGGAAAGGAGGGGACCTAGAGGAAACCCCCACAAAGACAACAGGCAAACACAGAAAGGCCAAGGAACAAACCGAAATCAAACCCTCCAGTTGGGAGGTAGAAGTGCAACCACTGTACCACGATGTATCCACAAGCTGCTTTCTTCAGCTTTCACTCAGGATAAAAAAATCAGCCTGTAAATTAAAAAAAAAATTTGAGGGTTTTTTGACATTTATCATGTTAATTATCTGCACGGTTGTTAACATATCAGCTGACAGGAAAATGTTCATCATGACATTATCTCTGGCCTTTTCACCCAGACCAAGTTGAACCTGCCGTTACCTCAACCACCCTTGACCCCTGCCTCTGGTCCAGGTCCAGGGTGGGTCGTGTCCCGGCAGGAGGCTGAACAGCGCAGTTCTGTGTTTCGATTTAGTCCAATGTGGTGCTGCTTTATATGCACAGACTCAGAGACAGGATGATACAGATCAGGCTGAGCTCAGGGTCCAGGCTTTGTCCTTGGTTCTGGTTGTGGTTCTGGGCTGACTAAGACTCCCTGTCTGCTTCAGGGCCCTCAGAGGAGTCCCCCCCCCACAGCGTCCCCTCGGCTGGAGACGAGTCAGAGCCAGACCGCTGCCGGACCTCCACAGCCTGGGACTGACTGACCTCTCCTCACACAGTCTGTTTGAGCGTGACTCATTAAATTGTGTTTATATTTTCTCTCCCCTCCCTTCCCCTGCCACGCTCCGCCCCCTCCCCATGCCCTGCCCCTTCCTCACACCTGAATGTTGCGTCTGCCTCCTCATGCTGTTCTCTGTCGACCCCGCTTAGGAGGACGCCAGGAACCTGAGCCCCAATGGACCAGATGACCGCAGCCGCAGGTAAAAACACAACACTGCTCTTGAGTGTCTTAATTTTATCTTTAGGGTTTAATTTGTTTACATTTTTGTTTAGAGGACATCCACACATTTCAATGTCCTGTTGTTTAATTATTTGCAATTCTTAATTTCACTACTATATATTTTGATGTCGAACAAACATTTTTATCATTGACAGTTTTGAATGTTCTACCTGTAGTTTTGTGAGATGCTGTGCTGTTTGTTCATCTTGATGAATAAGAACTCAGATTGGACTCATTTTCTTTATTTTGATTTGTATATTAAAAATCAAAATAAAGAAAATTAACAAAATGGGCTCAAAATCACAAAATCGTGGACCAATCTTGTATTGTTTTGTCTCATTTCACCCAGGACAAAAAAAATAAACCTTTTATCTTAAAGAAATAATTTGACACTTCACATAACATTTAATGACATTTAAAATGTTTCTTGTGAGAACATTTTTAGTTGTATAGTCGAGCACTGCTACAATAAATGGACAAAAGTATGTGGACATGTTGAATTCAGGTTTTTCTTTTTTAACAGGAGTCGGGGATGCAAAACAATAATAACAAATGTCATAATATAGTTTTATATTGGGATAATTATCATTGCATTGGTTAGTTTGGTTTAAAGTGTTATCTTTGCTTCCAAAATGCCTCAGAGATAGTTTTTACAAAGTTTTTCTCAACATAGATTTTATTGTTGTTGTTTTTTTTTATCCATGACTATGATTTTAAATGTTATACCACTAAATTCCTAAAATACTTTTCATGCTTGGACTGTAAATAATAATTTTCTACCACAACTAGCCTAACCATCTACTTTCTTCATAGCTCACTGAGGAGGAAAAATTTCCCATTAAACTTTAAGGAAATATTGATATTTATATGTCAAATCATCACGAACTGGACATCTTACAGCTGTAGACATGTGTCCCAATACTTTTGTCCACATAGTTTATAGACGTCAATATTTCCTTCGAGTTTAATGGGAGATTTGAACATATCCGAATACTTTTGTCCATATAGTATATGTTTTATAGTAAATGCCTGTTGTTTGCTGCCGCTGTCAGTGTTAGTAGTGATAGTTAATACCATCATATTCACAGAGCAGACAGATGAATGTATGAACAGACCTGAGTCACGTTTACACATCAGCTATTTAACTACAGGTTTCCATCCAAACATGTCATGTATTTTAACCAAGTTTTCAGAAAATCTGCAAAAGGAAATATTGGTTTGTGCTTGTTTCCATCCACTGCTGTGATTAGATTAGAGACTTTATTGATCCCACAATGGGGAAATTCAGTGGTCACGGCAGCAACAGAATAAAGCGCAAGAAAAAATGTGCAGCATAAAGATAGTGGAAAAGACAAAATTACAAAGTAATAATAGTAATAAGTAATACAACTCTAACAACTATATACATATTTACAACAGAATGAAACTGCAACATTAAGAGTTGTTCATCATTATCATGTTTCAGTTTTTTCCAGTTTAATGTTTTTCAAACAGTAACCTCTGACCTGAGCTGCTGATTATTTAGACAAGTCCAGAATCTGGTTTTGGTCTTAGTCTCTGGACTGTACCTCTGGTCTGGACCATAGGACATGGTTTCAGACAGTTTGTCAAAGTTTTTGTCTAACATTTGTTTCTGTAGCTCTTTGTACTTCGTGGGATTTCATTTAGTTTTTAATTGAACGTTTGTCTTCTCATCAAACACACATGAACACAATTATTTACCACATCTGTTTACATTTACCTTTTATCAAGAGAAAGACTGTTAAACACTATGATGAAAATGCTTAGTGTTATTCTGAGGTTGCAATTTTCTGCATTTTCACTCATGTGCATATTGAAAACACCTCATGTCTCATAACACATTGACACTAACACCTCTGCTGATATTAGATGAACAGAGTATTTTTCACACTGAGTACATGAAACGGCTGTCCGTTCATTGTTTAAATGTTGCAATAATTCAGTTCCTGTTTCTTTTCCCAGACATTAAACCAAGTAATTCAGATTCATCCAACAGATTCAGATTTCACTTTTGTGCATCGCTCTGTATGAAGACATTTCTATTGATGACCCTACGTACATTTATCACCAAAAATATTCAGCTTTGATCAGCCTTTTAGGACAAAGTCCTGTAATCAGACCTGTACAGTCTCTGCCTCCAAGCAAATCACATGGACAGAGCAGTGGTCGAGCAAGCAATAGACTGAATGAGGAGAGTGAGTGGTGCAGTCAGAAAAAAGATATGGAATAGAAAAATAGATTTTTCCTGGTTCTGTCTCTGGTTATTATTATCTGTTTTAAACACTAATGAACACACTCACACATCGGCCAAAGTCTACAGGAATGTATGTGTTTCAGTCCCTTTCTGATTGGTTGCTGTGTGTCCAATAGAAAGAAGCGCAGCCGGGAAAGGAAGAGGAGCAGGAGTCGAGAGAAGAAGAGGAGTCGCAGTCGAGAACGCAAACGAAGCCGCAGCAGAGAGCGGCGACGAAGCCGCAGCAGAGAACGACGCCGTAGTCGAAGCCGAGAGCGAGGAGGGCGATACAGAGATCATCACAAATCGTACGAATACACACAGAATACTATAGAGGAGGGGGACACAGAGACCACCACAAGTCGTACAAATTCACAGAAGCACTAAACTTGTATTATTCTATTTTGCATTTTACTGTACTGTTAAATGTACAATGATGTAAGCGACTGTGAAGTGAGTCAGTCACTGCTGCGAAATAATCCCCCGCATTGATAACGAATAATTCTGCTTTTACACACTATATTGTTGATTCTAAATTATGTGAAATGTGCCCATAGCAGTGTTCTTTCACACTGAGATAATAGACTAATGAGAACACAATGTTTCATGTCTGATTTTGAGTTACTCTGTTTGTCTTTGCAGCCGTCGACGGTCCAAGAGTAAAAGCCCCTTCAGGAAGGAGAAGAGTCCGATCAGGTGAGGAATGTCAACGTCATGTGTCTCCAGAGGCTGAATGATCATCAGCTTGATAACCTGAACAGATATTCAGCCTCTTCCTAAACATAACACACCCTTAAGTTAACAATGCCCTCTGGTTACATTGTTCTGTGTGATTTTCACCCTTGTCTTCATCTGTTCTTTTGGTGCCTGTTGTATCTGTGTGTTTTACGTGTGTGTATTCATGTACAGACAGCCCATAGATAACCTGACCCCAGAGGAGCGGGATGCTCGGACCGTGTTCTGCATGCAGCTGGCGGCTCGGATACGACCTCGCGATCTGGAGGAGTTCTTCTCTGCCGTTGGGAAGGTGAGCTCTGATTGGCCAGCTGGGCCACAGATGTATCCTCAGGTCAAAGAAAAGGTCAGAGGTTTCCCTCTTTATCAGTGGCCTTACCCCACAGTATCTGTCAGATCTGCTCAAGTTGTACAGATCAGTATTCATTCCAAAGATAAAGCCGAACCTGAAGGTGATGAGGGTTTTTCAGTCACTGATTCCAAACTGTGGACTGAATGACCTTTGCTCATCAGGCAGGACGACTCCATTTCTGTTTTTAAATACCCTCTTAAAACATATTTTTTATCTTTGGCTTTTAACTCAGTGTGAGAGGTTGGCTTTTATTGTTTTAATGTAAAATTACTTTTGCTGTTTTTATCAATTCAGTTTTATTTGTTTTTATGCCTGTACAACACTTTGGCCAGCTGTGTTTTTGACATAAAGTTGTTAATTTACACCTGATATCGAAGTGTTTTCATTTACATCCCAGAATTTAGTCACAACTCACGACAGTTAAAGACATGGAGTCGACCTCAGGGTTTTTTCCTCAGGTTTGCAGATGACTTTTTGTCATTTGACTAAAAATACTATTATTATTATGATTTTTTTTTTTTTTTTTTTTTACAAAATTTCGTATCAGTATTCTGACAATCCTGTAAAATATCTTCAAGAGCTTTACTGAATATTTGAAGTCAGTGTGATGCTTTTGCTGTAATAAACCAAATCCTCTTCTGTTCATGTACTTAAGGCTTGTGAAAAGTCAGTTGGCCTGTTGACTAATGGTAACAATCCAAAGTTAATGGATCCAGATGTCGGCTGATGCATTAGAAGGTAAAGTGGTGCTAGTTGTCGTGGTAACCATTTCTCCAATTCCTGTGCAGGTTCGAGATGTGAGGATGATATCTGACAGAAACTCCCGCAGGTCAAAGGGCATTGCCTACATCGAGTTTGTGGAAGCAAGTTCTGTCCCTCTGGCCATCGGTCTGACGGGGCAAAGGCTGCTGGGAGTTCCCATCATTGTACAGGCCTCGCAGGTACAGACGGAAGCACCTGAGTGTTCATTTTCACACTGCTTTTCTTTTCTGCACATTTTTCTTTTGTCCGTATGATCTGTTTTGTTCTCTTTGTCAGATAAAACACAAATATTTCTTTTTTTTTTTTTTTTTTTTTACTTGATTTTACTCTTTACTTTCTGATCTTTTCTGATCATTGGAGTAGATTTGAATGGTCTGTGTTTATATTTGCGAAATGTTCTGCTGTTTGGTACATGTTTGTCTAGAAACTCAATATAAGGGCGAAAATGGTGAACACAGACAAATTAAACAAAATAAAATGTGACAAATCAACAGATAAAACAGATATTAAAACATTTAATCGTCATGAAAATATTCATTACATATATGCTGATAAGTACAAGTGTGTTTGACTATTTATACTGAATATAGAATAATATATCAATAGAATTAATGAGTACAGCATGAACATAATCACAGCTTCACTAAACAAATCATTGAACTGCAGAATGTTAGTTTAGAAATTGCCTCGTTTAAATATAGAAATGTATAAATTGATGTTTATAAACTATATGAACAAAAGTATTGGGACACATCATGTCTACAGAGCTAAGATGTCCTGTTCATAATGATTTGACATATAAACATCAATATTCCCTTAAAGTTTAATGGAAAATTTTCCTCTTAAGTGAGATGTGAAGAAAGTAGATGGTTAGTCATGGTAGAAAATTATTATTTACAGTCAGAGCAGGAAAAATATTTTATAAATTTAGAGGTAAAACATTTAAAATCAAAGTCATGGATAAAAAAAACTTAAACAAAATCAGTGTTGAGAGAAATTAAGTAAAAAAGCTCTCTGAGGCATTTTGGAAGCAAAAGTAACAATTTAAACCAAACTAACCAATGCAATGATATTTAGCCCAATATAAAACTATATTATGACATTTGTCATTATTGTTTTGTTTCTCAGACCCATTAGAAAAGAAACACCTGAAAACATCGTGTCCACATACTTTGTCCGCATAGTGAATGTACCACTATGAATTTTTTATCATTTTCGGTTTATTTGTTTTTTTATTTGCTTCCTTTTGACAGTGGCAGGTCAGAACTCTGCCGTCAACTGTCAGGACTGAATGTTTGGTTTTCTGTGCATTTGTGTGTGTTCAGGCAGAGAAGAACCGGGCAGCAGCCGCTGCCAACAACCTGCAGAGAGGATCGTCTGGACCGATGAGGCTGTACGTGGGCTCACTGCACTTTAACATCACCGAGGAGATGCTAAGAGGAATCTTTGAGCCATTTGGACGGGTCAGACTCACTGGCACCACAGTAAAACACAGCAGACATCCTTACTGTACTTAGGTTTACATACCAGATTAAACATGACAGTTAACGTTAGTATGGTTATACCCACTGACTAGTAAACAGTGTGTAGGGCCAGTAGTTTTGATAAACATTAAGTCAACTCATTGAAAACAGATGTAACACATGGACCCATCTGGGTGGTTTGTGTCAACAGATCGAGAGCATCCAGCTGATGATGGACACTGAGACAGGACGCTCCAAAGGCTACGGCTTCATTACAGTAAGTCCTTCATCACATCATCTTCATCAGTGACCCCGTTTACAAGCACACTAATACTCTGATCATTATATGCTTTTTGAAGTTATCAGATTATTATTGATCATGTAAACAGTACAATCCACAGGTGTCAAACATACAGCCCGTGGACCACCAAAGGGTCCAACCTGACCCATGGGATAAATTTGTGAAATACAAAAATTTCAGTGTGATCTGTAAGTTGTAATGCACATGAGTAAGCAGAGGCATAAAATTGCTAAAGTTACACTTATTTTTCTTAATAAATTTCAATTTCTTCATAGTTGTTCATGTTATTCACATTTTTAAAGTATAATTTGTAGTTGAAAACATTTTCAATATGTATTTTAGTTTTTTCAGTCTAAACCATAGAGAAAAGTTTGGAGTTGACATTATTTTAGTATATTATTATGTTACTGGTCCGGCCCACTTCAGATCATGCGGGGTTGAATGTGGAACCTGAACTAAAATGAGTTTGACACCCCTGGTATATCTGATCTGTTTTATCAGATAACAGCAGTAATCTGATTATAATAAATCAGATTAACACACTATGGATTTGTTCGAATATGGTGACGTCTTCCTGTATGTGTACAAGTTAATCAGATTTATTTAGTTCATTTACATCTGGAACATGTGTAGAAACAATTAAAATCAAGAAATTTGATAATGGACTGAAATCTCTCTCTCTTGTCTCTTTCTCTCTCGTCTCAGTTCTCTGATGCAGAATGTGCTAAAAAGGCTCTGGATCAGCTCAATGGCTTTGAGCTGGCGGGCGGCCTATGAAGGTGGGTCATGTGACAGAGCACACAGACGCCTCCACAGCCTCATCCTTCCTGGACAGTGATGAGCTCGAACGCTCCGGCATCGAACTTGGAACGACAGGAACGCCTGCAACTGATGGCCCGCCTCGCTGAGGTGAGTGACAGACAATCGACACTGAACGTGATCTGTATCCACTAGACTAGAACGAAAGTCAATGTGAGCTCTAAGGGCTGTGGCTGATTAAGTGCCAACATCACCACAGTAGGAATACATTGATGATGATATTTTTGGGTAGTATTCTACTGTAGTGTTGATTTGTCACTCCCTTTTACAGAAGAACCTGTCGTACAGAGTCCACCATAATACGAGAAATTCACTTTACAAGCCGCGATTTTGAGTATTTTAGTTTAAATGGGCAGAGGGAGAGATGAGGAAACTTCCCAGACCAGGACAGTGGAGTGGAGTGGAGGAGATTTGGCCAGAAATGAAAACAGTGTTTCAAAGTGGACAGAGGAAAAAATCTCCAGTCAAATGAAGTTAAGGTGGTGCAGCTGCTTTATTAAATGACACGTCTGGAGCATTTAGGAACATTTAAAAAATCAGAACAAAACAGATTTAGCTGGATAAGTTTACAATGAAACTACTGTAGAAGCAGATAGTGAAGAAAGTAAGATAGAAAGAACAATGAAGTGAAGAGAGAAACAGCAGAATTCACTACCTGACATTTATTGGAAGAGACTCTCCTTCAGAGATACACTCCTCTTCCTCCTTCTCCTCCTCTTACTCCTCAACCATCTTCCTCACTCACAGATTGTCTCATCTGAAAGGTAATAAGTTAATAAAACTGCTTTATGTTTTATAATTATTTTCTTTGTAACTGCACTTTTTCAGTTTTAAAAACCCTCAAAAAAAGGATTTTTGGTGTTTTTTGAACAGATTAATTATATTTCAATGATGAAAGTTGATTTGTAAAGTAAATAATCACAAATGGAGCACGGTCAAAGACTGAATTAATTCATACTGCGAGGTTCTACTGTACTTTGAATAATTTACTCCTAGAACCTAGAGTGCATCTCATCCCTCTGAAATCTGTGTAAAAACCCTTTCCCCTTCACATATATTTGTAGGTGCCATATTAAGGTCAGGTGTGTGTGCACTCAGACTGAGTGAACAGTGGGTTGAAGGGTGTGTTTGTGTGTTTTCAGGTTCAGGTCTTCAGATCCCTCCTGCTGCTCAACAGGCTCTGCAGATGAGTGAGCCATCGCCATCGGAGCCATGGCTGCTGTGTCAGGTAACACACGAGTAACACAGCACACGTACAAAGGCTGTGTTAATGACCATATTTAACCTTATTTAATGAATGATCTGTAGTTTCTAGAGTAGGGGTGTGGAACTCATTTTAGTTCAGGTGGAGAAGTTCAACAGTCTGACTGAATCCGGGTAGAAGGAGCTGTTCAGTTTGGATGTTTTTGCCTGGATGCAGTGCAGCCTCCAGCCATAGGGGGGCGTAGGGGTGAACAGCTTGGGTGGGTGGGGATATAGAGGATGCAGATGGCCTCTGCATCATCACATGTATGTTATTCATGTACAGGTTTTAATAGACTTGTGTGTGTTTCAGCGGCCATGAATCCAGGTCTGAAACATGAACTCTGCTCTGAATCTGCCATCGCAGCCTCTTGCTACACACTGTTTCCACCTGTCCAACATGTTTCAACCCACAGGTAACGCTCACCTATCTGTCTGTACGTCTTTCTATCTGTACATCTGTCTGACCTCATGTCTGTCTCCTCAGTGAGAACATTCCTGGGTGGGAGGTCGACATCCAGCATGACGTGATTGAGGAGTGTAACAAACATGGGAGGAGTCGTTCATATATATGTGGATAGAACTCCACTGAGGTACAACCACACTCACACACAGAACAATACTCTTTCAGTTGGAATTCTGAGATCATTTAGTTTAAAGTGTGAACTTTTTCTATTGTGTTCTGATTTTCCTTTGAAAATAAAACAAGGATTAAAATTAAAACACTTTTAATCTTAGAATCAGTTTAGTAATAACTCTAGTAATGCTGAGTGTCTCCTCTGCTTCTTGCCAGGGTAACGTGTATGTCAAATGTCCATCGATCCCTGCTGCCATGGCAGCCGTCAACGCCTTACATGGACGATACTTTGCTGGTAAGACTTAGGTCACGTTACCCCTAGGACTGTGAGCCACTGAGAGAGCAGCTCTGATGTATCTCATGTTGTGTTTCAGGTAAGATGATCACAGCAGCCTACGTCCCTCTAACCGACCTATCACAACCTGTTCCCAGAGTCCTGTCACTGCCACACAGCTGCTGGCTCCGCCCCCGCGCCGGTGACCCCACTGTTTGGACACTGGACAGTTGGCCCATCCCCTTTTATACTCAGCATTTTATTGCTTTTTCAGTGTTCCTTCAGTTTCCTGTTGTTGTTCTCATTTGCATTTATGGGCGTGGCATATAATAGCCCTGCCCATTCTGAACATTGTTCAGTGTTTGAGCTCCATGAGCTGCGAGGTGGTCAGCTGATGAAGAGGCTGTCAGCTGATTGGTTGGTTATTTGGTATTTAAGTGTTTTCTAATCCAGATTTCATTTTGTAAAAATTATTAAATTTTATTTTGAAGTTCTGCCTCTGTGTCTTTAGTGTGATAGGAAATTTTTTTCATTGAGTTACACTGTCGTCATGTGTTTTTCCACAGATTACATATAATGGTGACGTGGAAACTTTACACATACATTTTAAACTTTAGTGTTAGATCCATTTTATTAACAGTTTTCAAAGTTTAAGTTCCATCATAGTAGAAAGGACCAGACCAATTCTTAAAAGAATATACAGACTAAGGTAGGCCATTGACTAAGGACAAAGAAATGCAATTTTTTGGCAGTATATACATAAACACAATTCTAATGTGTTTTTCCATTAGCAATAAATGAATCAATACAAAAAGTACAATACTGGCATAAAATATATCACATCCAATGTTACATTATCATTGATCCTGAGGTGAATTTGTCCTGGAGCTGAAACAAACAAAACTGAAACATCAATGTGTTATTTACAGCGGAGGTCCTCATGTCATCACACTGATTATAATATTAATGCCATTTTAACTTATAGGGGATATGTTGAGTTGGTTATTTGAAAATGAAATGTATAGTTTGGCAAGATTTTTGGGGAAGGCACAGAAACTTCAAATGACCTTGTTTGATGTAATTGTCATTGGGATGAGTATATGTTGGTCATCTTCCTGTTTTGAATGTCAATAGTGTCTTATAAGCCTATAGGGGCTAAGCACATAAGTGTATGACACAAATATTCAATCATTCATTCATATAGATGTAAGCAGAGTTAATATTTTATACATTTCTACCTAAAACAAACCTATTTGATAATAATGAACTTAGTCAAAATAAATTTTAATACTGGGTTCATTGTTGATGTGAGTTCTTTGTATCTAATGAGAATAATGAGGCCTAATCCACATATTTATCTGGAGGCTATCTTTTGTTTCTAATGTTCTGTGTTAGCCACTTTTGACCTGAGCTCATTTGGAATCAATTTTCTTGTTACTAATACCATATTTAAGTCTGGTACCAATGCCAGATGTTAAATGCAAGCTAAATATATACAGGCTTAGGGTCTCACAATCCAGTAGTCACCAAAAAAAATTCCAGATTTTTTGTTTTTACTCAATGTGTTGTTTTAAAATTTAAATTTTGTAAATCATCTATAATTGTATTGACTTGATAGCTGAATTATAGGTGATATATAATATTTAGTATCAATGATCCTTGTGTAAGTAGCCTATAGATAATTCATGGAATTATCTCAGATATATTGTATTTAAGGAGAAAGTAACAGTCTACAATTATGTTGTAAGAAGTTTCATTTTTCGTTGATTTGGAAGCTTCAGAGGGATGTGACGTGGAAGCAAAATTATGACTATTTCTATGTCCGATGGCAACAAATTGTTCAGGAGAAAGATCATTTTCATAGCTAAAGAGTATAAAAAATGAACTGAGAGCAACTATGTCTCAAGAAGAATTGTGCTTAGCATCATGTGCATACAAAGCAATAAGTTGTGTTGCATATCTTTTGATCACAAATTATTTTGCTTTTGCGAAATCAAGAAAGAAAATGTTTTAAGCTGTAACTTAGAGGACTCTAATATAATTTTTGTGATCTTTATTATTAAATATTATCAATAAAAATTTAAAGGTAACATATTTTCAATTTTTCATATAATTAAAAAGTATATATATATATATATATATATATATATATAAAAGCTTTCTGAGACCAGCTGGTGTCATTCAAAAGAGGTGGGGGGGCCTCACCAAGTCTAAATCCCGGCCCTTCCATCCATCCATTATCCGGGGCCAGGTCGCGGGGGTACAGTCTAAGCAGGGATGCCCAGACTTCCCTCTCCCCAGACACCTCCTCCAGCTCTTCCGGGGGAAACCTGCTTGGTGCAATTAGAAATGGGAAGGATGTGCCTCATCCTTCTCCGTGTTCCTGGAGTGAATGGACGAAACACTGAGCACAAAAACTTCACATCAAAACACTGGACATCTGAATGTCTTGAAGCCTTCCATTGTCTTGGTGAGCAGCCTTCAGTCTGAGCTGCCCCTATTGGCCTATAAAAACACAGCAACACTCATATGTTCTGTTGGGACTCAGTGTAAAGTCCATCAACTCCACTGGATGAAGATGTAAACATACCTTACAGTGGAGGAACATGGAGGTGATGCATATGACCAGGATGAGGATGATGAGCACCACCCTAATGATCAGTTCATTCACAGAGGCTGAAACAATAAAAAAACACATTCAATGCTGAACCAAAACATAAACCTCCATTTAAAAAACAGTAGTAGCAAACTCACACTGGAGGAGCATGATGAAAGTGTTGACATCTACAAACTATCCTAGCTAACGGAAATTGCCTAAGAAAAATAAGTGCAATTTTAACAATATTCTACCTCAGTTTATTATTAACACGTGTACATTACAACAGATCACAGTGGATCTAGAAATACACAAAACATTTAGTAACAGGCAGAATATTGGTACAATCAGCATTCCCGCTGGTGTAGGTTTTGCTGTAGATGTTCATAGCATAATACATTGTACATCGTTGTGATAAAAAGTGAGAAAAATGATCATGAGTATATGAATTTCTGTAGATATGTATTTGACCCCAGCGATAAGGGACTGTGCTGGATAAATTTGAATTTGACCCTTAAAAGTGCTTAAAAAGTGCTTGAATTTGACCTTGAAAAATCTGTACAAACACTGTATAATAATAAATGGTGATAAACCTCTTGAGAAATGTTAAGTATAGAGAAAATTTCGATTGGGAATTGATACAAAAGAAGCTCTGGTTCTTTATGGGTTAAATGAATATTTGTTGGTTCAAGTTCAACTGGACTATGTTCCCCTGATATCAGGTCTAACATTGTGGTTCTCCTCATTCCTATGGCTGTTGTTGAACCAGGTCATGTGACTGTCACTGATGCATTGTGATTGTTTGCTTATCAAGGAGTTACCTGCGATGGTGAGATACAGGGTTTGGCTCCGAGGTGAGGAGAAGCTGTGGTTGAAAACACCCACATGATAGACACAGGTGTAGTCCCCTCAGTGGGCGTGGCCTGCAGCAGAGAACAGGAAGTGGGCTGAGTGACTGACAGCTGGCAGGGTGCGATTCTGTGGCTTCGAGGTGTCAGAGGTCAGCTAGAAGGAGCCTCCTGGGAACTGTGGTTCAACAGAGCATGTGATGGTGAAGTTGGAGCCCATGAGCAGCCGAAACCCCTGTTGGTAGGCCTCAGACACCCCGTCAGACAGGAAGATGATTGGCTGAAGCAGCAGATCTGTTCACACAAAGGGACGTAATTGGATCAGAAACAACTGGTCATAGAATGCATCATCCTCAGTGAGAAAAAATGAGTTTGATCCAGATGAGTTCTGATCAATACTGATCAATGAAAACATGGAGGAATCTATCAATGAGCTGCCATTAAAAAGGGATTCATAGGTAAAAAATCAGAGTCAGTGTTCAAATTACAAAGGTTCATGTGGGATCTGAATATGACAAAACATGACATTTGACACTATAGTCGACAGGTAAAATGAACGAAATAGTCATTAACCAAACCTCGTTAGAAACTAGCAGCTGGTCATTAACAGGTCAGTTTAAGGTCCAGTTTGTGTCTAGTTTTACCTGAACAAACCACCTCCAGAGCAGATGTATGATTGTATTTATGACTCAGTGCTAAACAGCCTCTGAGTCCAGATGCTGACTTCACACAGGTAGATGAGATGAACCACACTAGTCTGTCTGGAAAATCAGTTCTTCTCTTCACTGAAACAGCTGAACCACAGCACAGCTGCTGACACATAGCAGATCCAGTCTGAAGACTCCAGTGGTCTGAGGTTCCTGCTGGTCTCCAGTGTCTCTGGTTTTCCATCTCTACAGTACCAGCACAGCGACTGGGTCTTCCCACCAACCGGACTGGATCTGAGCGGAGACATGAACAAATGAGTCAAAGAAGCACCATCATATTGTTATTGTTGTTTTTTCCACTATCTTTATGATGCACATTTTTTCTTGCACTTTACTCTCTTGCTGCCTTGACCACTGAATTTCCCCATTGTGGGATCAATAAAGTCTGTTTTCACACCTAATCTAATCTAATCTAATCTAATCTAATCTAATCTAATCTAATCTAATCTAATCTAATCTAATCTAATCTAATCTAATCTAATCTAATCTAATCTAATCTAATCTAATCTAATTTCAAAGCCACGCCCCCTTTGTACCTGCACACGTGAGTTCAGCAGCTTTTCCAGGTGAGCAGGTCTTTGCTGAGCTGGACCTTCTACAGTCCAGTAGAGCAGACTCATTGCCTCCACACTGGAACTTACTGGTCCAGATTGGAGCCTCTCCCTCTCCATAGAGCGCCCCCTGGAGGACTGAAGGAGCCCCACAGCCCAGCTCCCTACAGACCACTTGGGCATCATTAAGGTCCAAATCCTCTTCACACACTGAGGACCAGGACTGGTTAGACCGGACCTCCAGTCTGCCTGAACACAGACTGAACCCACGGACCAGTCTGACAGAGTCTGTGGACACATGGGAGACACGGTTCAGATAAAACACACTGGACTGGACTCATGGAAAAACCACAGATGTCTTCAGTAGAGTTACCTGCACAGGTGAGGACCAGGGTGGAGGAGCTGAACATGTCCCCCAGTGTCAGACAGTTCTTCAGCGTGGATGTGGACTGAATACAGAGGGGGTTGATCCACCACAGAGGACTGGCTGAGACATGACGTCGACTCTTTACAGAAAGAGCTGAGCCACAGTCCAGTCGACCACAGATCACAGCCGCTGCCTTCAGGTTCCAGGGATACAGTGAATAAAGAGTAGAGTCTACAATGTCTCTCCACTGTCCCACGGTGTTCCACCTGGACCGAACCATCACAGTGACTGGCTCCTCCACCAGTCTGACACCAACAGGGTCTGAACAAACACAAGTCAAACATGGCTCAGATCACAGTGATGACTGGCTCTGCCCACCGGCCTGAGGTCAGTGGGGTCCTCAGAGAATGAGCAGGTCTCCTTTAACTACAGCCACTGCTCCAGCTTCACCACAATCAGCAATATTTACAGAATAAAATGACAAAACATACAAATGTTCATCACATACATTATACTCACCAAAACTACTACTTATGTTTTTGTCTGAACCAAATCCATTTACTAATCTACTGTCATGTACACAACTAGAATTATTCACTACATCTGTTTTTTTAACGACAAATTTCAAAGCATCCTTCAAATTTCAGTGTTTTCACTTGATTTTGTGATAAACAAACTGAAAATACGAATTAAAACAGCTGGATGGAAACACACTACTTTTATTTGTAGATTCTTTGAATTTTTGATAAAATTCTAAATGTGTTTATATTGTGTGTATTTGAATACTTTCTTTCATTGAAATCAATGATAATCAATTCATAATCTTAGAAAATAATGACAAACATTAGGTTTTGCATTTCAGAGGTTCAGGCTCTGCAGTGTGAACCCTTTATTTATACAAAACAGACGCACTGTGGCATTCAGAAAATGTTAAGTTGTAACATAAACTGTGATGGTGTCCACCTTTATTTATTCATCTATATATTTTTACCTGTTTGGTTGTTTTTGTTTTCAGCCAGGAGCCCTGCAGACAAAAAACAGAAAAGACCTCACCACCATCATCATCATTGTCGTTGTCATCATCATCATCATCATCATCATCATCATCATCATCATCATCATCATCATCCACACAAGGAAAAAATGTAACAAGACATAACCCGGGTCCTAAACAAGTTTTTGAGCTCTGTGTCTGTCCAGCACGAGTCTTACCTGTTGTCCAGACAGACGGCTCAGACCACCACCAGGACAATGTGGTCCATGTCCAGGTCGATGCTCGTCTCTTCTGTGTCGCCCTCTTTACTGTGTCTTTGTTGTCATCTTTTATCAGGGCTCGAGTCATGTCCCGCCCTCAGTCTTATCTCATCATCATCACTGTAGTTTACATGTACCAAACGCCAACATGAACCTTAGGACACAGATGTCAAACATGTGGCCTGTGGCCAAAACCGGCCAAGGGTCCAATCAGACCTGTGGAAGTAATATGTAAATGTAAAAATTACAACTGAAGATATTAACAAGCAATGGTGTCAAAATCATTTTAGTTCAGGTTCCACATACAGACCAATATGATGTAAAGTGGGTCAGACCAGTAAACTGATATAATAAAAACCCAGAAATAATGACAACTACAGAATTTTGTCTTTGTTTTTGTGTAAAAAAAAAAAAAAAAAAAAAATTACATGAAATGTTTACATTTACAACCAATCCATTCACAAAAAAAAAAAAAAAAAAAAAAAAGAACAACCTTAAATGTCTTAATAGAACAACAACATTAACAGGTTGTTGAATTATCAACATGAACAAAGAGGACTTAAATCTACAAAATAATACTTAACATGGGGGGAAAAGCAACAAAATGAACAAAAACAGCCAAAGTAATTAATAAAATGAACAAAATGGATGAATAATTTAAAACGTTTCACCAGTAAAACCCATAGAGTTGGACCAGTGACGGTGGATGGAAACACTGGGTTTATGTTCAGGTAATGAGAGATTTTACTGGAAAAAGTCATTTTTTCTTTTGTTTGCTTTAATGAACATCTATATGATCAGTGAATTAAATATAAGAAAAAATATTTACACCAAAAAAGTAGAAAATACAGAGGATATATTAGAAAGAAATTTGCTGACAAAGTCACTTTTTCTTCAGTTTTCCTCTTTCTGATATAAAAACCCTCAACTTTAATCCAAGCTTTATGAACATCCACATTATCAATTATTAAATATAGGAAAACATCTGATTTTCTGAAAAAAATGCACAATGTAGAGGATAATATTATAATAAATGATGATAAATCACTTAAGAAAGATTATAGAGAAAAACTATGTTGGGACTTAAAAGCAGCACTGGGTCTTTATGGGTTAATATGTGTTGTTGTCAGTTTCAGACACATGACTTGTCTTTAATTGAATCACATTTGATGTGGGCTGTTTGAAACTTTTGATAAATTTGTGTCTCTCTTTTCTGAACCAATCAGAAGAAACATTGCTGGCATGCGTGTGTTTTACCAACTATTTCCATCTCTTTTCTGATCTTGATGACAGAATGGAAAGACTTTCAGCCAATCAACACCCAGCACTCACTTCCTGTGGTTTCTGGTTGCTATGGTGATGAGGACCTCGTGGCAGAAGATGGACATTAATTTTTAGATTCTGATCTTTGAAACTATCTGTGTGTTTCATAGGTTTTTTTTTAACTCGACACACTGACCACAAAACTTCACAATGTATCTGCAGAACATCGGACATCTCTTTGAAAAGCAAACGATTCTTGAAAAACCTGAAAAAGTCATTTAAAAACTGTGTATTTATGTTGATGCAGACACACAAACCATTTTTTGGACAAGAAAAACACACAAGGGAAAAACTTAATAATTGAGAAAGATGTGAAGCAACAGATGCAAAATAAAACAAGCAATGAGAATAAAATGCCATCAGAGTCAGGTTAAGAAGTAATGAGTAAAATGTACCTCTAGTCTCTGAATTTAGTCCTTTTATTTATTCAGACTCTGGTTTCACAATATTCAGTCTAGATAATGGAGTATTTATTTATTTATTTATAGTTTGAAGATGTGTTTTTATTAACAGAAGCTCTTACAGGATGTTTATGGTTTTTACCAAGCATCTACAGATCATTACAGTGAAATAAGGTGCATTTAACAGAGGGAACATACATAAATGGATAAACTTACAGATACACCACGCAAGGATGATTTTTGAACATCAGAAGAAAAAAACAAAATGGAATATTTATGTGACAATGTGAATGAAAAAACTTGAAAACAAAAGGGATGAATTTGTAAAATGCAAAAATTACACTGAAGATATTATCATTTAATGATGTTAAACTCATTTTAGTTCAGGACATTCAGACCTTTATGATCTAAAGTGGATCAGACCAGTTAAATAATAACAGAATGACCCATAAATAGTGACAACTCCAAACTTTTCTCTATGTTTTAGGGTGAAAAATGTTACAAAATAAAATGAAAACTATCCTGTAAAAAACAAGAATAACGTGAATAACCTGAAATTTTTATCAGAAAAATACTTGAAATTTTAACAATATTCTGCCTCAGTTTGTCATTTCCACATGTACATTAGGTTACGACTTACAGATCACAGTGGATCTACAAATACACAAAACATTTAGCAACAGACAGAATATTGGTACAATTACACTGATTTTTGCTAAGAAATATCAGGTTATTTGTATTTTTTGTGAAAGGACAATTTGTAAGTGCAAACATTTCTATGTAATTTAACTTCTTTTTTTTTTGTCTTTTTTTAACTCTAAAACAAAAACAACATTTTGTAGTTGTCATTATTTATAGGTTATTATAATAGTATTTTACTGGACTAATCCACATTCAATTGGTCTGATAGTAAAATACTATCATAAGAACCTATAAATAATGACAACTCCAAAATTTTCAGTTTGTTTTAGTGTAAAAAAAAAAAAAAAAGCAAAATTACATGAAAATGTTTACATTTACAAACTATCTTTTCACAATAAAATGCCTGAATTGTCTCATTTCAACCAGAAATTTCTTAAGAGAAGTAGGTGTAATTGTACCAATATTCTGCCTGTTATTAAATGTTTTGTATATTTGTAGATCCACCGTGATCTGTACATGTGTAAATGATAAATTGAGGCAGAATATTGTTAAAGCTGCACTTATTTTTCTGGAGAAATTTCAGGTTGTTCATATTATTCACATTTTTTGAAGAGTAGTTTATAGATGTAAATATTTTCATAATGTCATTTGAATTTTTTTCACTGTTATTATTTTACTGGTCTGAACCAATATTGATGACATTGGGGTGAATGAGGACTAGAGTTTGACTGAGTTTGATGTTGTTTGTCTAAACTTTTTACTAATGCTGTCAAACAATTAAATTTTTTAAAATCAGATTAATCACAGGGTTGCTGTGGATTAATTTTGATTAATCACGATTAAATATCATTCTTTTCAATCTATATTAATCACGTTTCATTTTGCATGAGCAAACAGACTCAAGAAAGAAGGGAATATATTTGCACTTAACAGGTTTGTCACAAGCTGGGCAAGAAAACTCCTTCCTGCAGAGTGTGCATAATACTTGATGTCGGTCAACTGTTCCTTCTTGTTTTTTTTGTCCTCATATCTCCATCCAGAGGTCCAACGCGCTGTTTAGTGTCTTCCATCTTTAAGGGTTGGTTCTGCTGCCTGTCACTACTGGATCAACTGTCCATTTGTTCATGCACGACGGTAGCTCTACTTGGACAAACTGACCCAAATGCATTGGCAGAGACATTCAAAGTCATTCTGTGCTGCAGATGGGTTAATTGTGTTAAAATTTTTAATCAGATTAATCATGAGGATGGATTAATCCGCGTTAATGCATTAATTTTAACAGCCATACCTTTTACACAGGAACACACCTGTTTTCCTCTGAAAAACACCTGAGGTTGAGTTGTAATTAACGGCTGTAACAGGTTTACTTGGATGAATCTCAGTGATTCATTTTTTTTCCTTTTTTTTTTTTTTTTTTTTTTTTTTGTAAGAGGGAACATGAACCTGAAATGTGACCCGATCCTCAGAGCAGCTGTGACCTCCCAAAAATGCATGTGGAGAAAGTCCCAACACGCCAAAGACACACCTCCAACACACCTCAGGGGAGGGGTCTACAGGTAACTGAGGGCACGAGGGTTCTGGTTCAGGTTCTGGTCCACAGTCCTGGAGCTAGGTCTGATTCTTGTTTTGTTCTTCGCTCTGGTTTTAGTCCTGGTTCTGACCCTGGTTCTATTGCCAGTTCTGGTTCTTATTTGTTGTCCTGTCCCTTGTTCTAATCCTGGGCCTGTCCCTGGACCGGATGCTGTCTTTGCCCCTAGTTCTGGTCCTGGTTCTTTCAGTGTTTATGTGTCCTGCATTCCTTTGTCCACCCTGCAGATATGTGTGTGTGCAATTTTTTATTTTTTCCCCCTTTTTTTTTTTTTTTTTTTTACAGCTGAGCCCTGTGATCTGGATCAAACTGGGGCGTGGTCCACATTCTAGGCCACATTCCAGGTGTAAAGCTGACAAAGACCCAATACAGAAAGTAGCGCGTCATTATGACAAAATAAAAGCTTCACCATCCTGATGAATATTTGTCTTCATTCAATAAAATGACTGTAAACCTCAGTAAATCTGATTTAAGATGATTGATTATGTCTAATGTAAGTTGTGTATGAATGCATGAATGTATGTATTATACTATGTGTAGTTTGTGTTGTTTGTTGTCAGTGTTTTATTTGTATAATTCCTTGTTCCATTTGTTCATGTTCTATGGAAGACCTTTGAATAGGCAATTGTGTATGAAACTTTCAGACTGCTGTAAATGAACGTCAACCTGAACCTTCCTCAGAAGAGACTAAAAGAAGGTCTTTAATATATATAGAATTAAAAAGACAAAACCAAGACAGACAATATTCTGATGTGATTTGATCACATTTTACTGTGAACATGGTAAACTTTCTTATATTTAATCCTCATTTTAATGTCAGTCTCAAAGTTATTGTCTGAATTACAGTTAGATAGACAGACAGACAGACAGACAGCAACTAACATTAGCTAACTAGCTAATTTAGCCTTTTTTTTTATTGTCAAAGTTTAATGTTTCAACAAACATTCACAAAAATTTGACTGACAAAAATAGAAAACCTACACATAAACTAAAAGTGTCACAAAATCTTAAAGTTAAGATTAATATACTTAAATATGGTTAAAATTAGATAAACAAAATAATTGGTTGTTGACATATCATTAGCTTGAAACCAGCTAATATTGAAAGTAGTATTAGCTAACATTAGCTACAAACTCTCTAAAGTTAGTTAAGATGGAAGATGATTAATGTTAATATAATCTTTAAATGTCTCTCTAAAATCAAAATAGCTTTTTAATTTCTATTCTACAATAACTCTGTGAAGGCAGTAACAAACTCAAGACATATCTTAACATCGTTTTCATTTTGTTTGGTCTTATTGTTTATAGTCTTTTTGTTATTGTCATTGTATGTCATGAATCAGCAGTAAATGGGGTCAAATTCTCCATCTGGATCCTGGATCTGGATCCTAGACCTGGCACTAGATTCTGACCCAGGACCTATTCCCAGAGCCTGGACCTGGTGCTGTTATTTTGGAAGTCAGACCGGAAGTGGGTCCGTGGTTTGACGCAGCGGTGGCATCATCGAGCTGCAGCGGCGGCGTGTCCGTGCGCGTTCTCGTGGAGTGCAACGGAAAAACGGGACCTGTGCAAAAGTGATCAGTTTGTTTGGATCGAACATCGATCAACAGGATGAACAGCGCAGGTAAAAACACCAAACACAGAGCTATTGAGTCCGGGTCCTGGTCCTGGTCTGGGTCTGGGTCCGGGTCCGGGTCTGATCCGCTTTAATGATCCATGTGGAATCCACAGAGGCTTCATGGGAAACCGAGTTAAAACCTGTGATTGACGGCTTTGTTTCAGAGGCAATCAACTGATCAATAACTGATATCAGGACCTTTAATAACTGATCAGCCGCCATTTGACTCGGATCAATGAACTATTGAATCAGATTAAAATCAATGTGATGCAGAATCAATGACCAGTTCCTTATTGATTGGTGATCCATAATTTACTGATAAAGTCAATTTTGCAGTAAAAAGTGCAATAGGCTAAATTGATCACCTTCAGTTCAATGTCTTTTACTTTAATAATATTTTAATATCTACTTATTGCATAATTTGCTTTAATAAAAGTGGATCTAATGTAAAGTGTTTCTAGGCCTCAGTCACTGAAAGCCTGACAAACTTTAACGTAATATTAACTTTGTCTCCACATTCTGGCTTAACTGTGTACATAAATGTTACACAACACAAACCAAATGCATCATGGGATCAGTTTGTGTTGTTTCCTCAGGTTTGTGTAGGTCCTCTGGTTGTGAGTCCGTGTTGTGGTTGTTTGTTGGTTCACAGCAGACCTTTTGTGTTAAAGCAGTAGAAGTCCAGATGTTTGTGCTACAACATGTCTCCTTTCCATTTAACCCTTTAACCTCTGGCATGTCTGTGGTGAGTGTTCTGAATGTATGAGTTATTTTAAATATTCATATAAATTCAACCGTTTGCTCAATAAGAAAAATGTTTAAACATGCTAATTGAATAATAGACCTTGTTCTTTCCATAGACATCTGAGCATGCTCAGTACCCCCCCCCCCCCCCCGCCTGTGTAATGGGGGGTAAAAAAGAGCAGTGAGTGAGACCGACTCACCATAAAAATAGACGGTTTTGGCTTCTTTGTTTTTTTTCTTTTTTTTTTTTTTTTACAAACTTTTCCTTGTGTGTGTGTTTTTTTTCCTGTTGTTTGACATGTGATTTTACTTCATGTTTTTTTTAACTGTGTTTTTAGTGAGTTTTGACCATGACACTTTTTGGAGTTTTACCAGATTCCAAAAAGCAGCTGGACTGATTCAGGAATAAAAAAAGAGCCCAAAACAAAATTTACTGGGCCGAAATTCCAACGTGATATCATGACTCGTGTAAATATACATGCCCTCTTTAATTGGCATGTTATCTGTACCCATTATAAACTTTCTGCATATGTTCACACTGTTATTAGCCCCCTGTCCAACCTGAATCAATGCGTCAGATATCACGCACTGAGCATTAGGGGTGACAGTTATGTGAACCAGAGATCTTGACATAAACTGACACGCGATCAAATGGCGTTGAATAACAAATACTTGTTGTTCAGTGTATTCCAATTCACAGTTTATGTTCAACATCCTAAATCTATTATTGATTTACATTCTGAGTGTCTTATTTAGTAAAAACCTGTCAAACTTCAGTTTCTTTCTTTGTCTTTTTCTGTTATTCCACCCTGTTTTGACCCTAAAACATACAGTAAAACAAAACCACTGAAGAAAAGGAACACAAGCACATACTCACAGCAGCTTTTATGACACTGAAATAGACAACAGTTCACAGCAGCACCTTTACCTGGAATCATGTCTTAGGGGTTAAAGGGTTAAACCCTTTGAGACCTGAGTCTGAACTTGTCTCTTCATCCTCATCATCAGGACGAGTTGAGTTGGACACAAAATACAACCGTGTGTGAATGTCAGCGTTTACGACTGAAACACTCAGATCATCCAACATCCTGCAGATCTCAGAAGGTCCTCCTGAAACCTGAACCATGAGTCCTGTGGCCCTGGGCTTCGTCTGCCAGGGTTTACGCATGCATTCCCACAGGACACTTCTGTACAGTGCAGACCTTCTGACACACAGCACATTTCAGTTAAAACAGAACATTTCAGCCAATATTGCAATCATTAACATTATTTTATAATAAATTTAGCAGAAACATTTCCATCTTCCAATTGCGTTTTAACAAAAATCAGTAAAATGTGATGTCGGTGTCAAACTAAAGCACAACTTCTGTGTGATTGTATTATTTTAATGTGGTGGACTCATTTTCTTCTCAGGTTGAAACTTGTTTGTTCTGTAATAGATAATCTCATCAGGTCGTGTCATGTAGAAGAATCATATAAAATCCCAGTAAAATCTGAAACACATCATTTTACGGAGCCCCTTTGGTGATATGTGAGAAAAAAAATAACGCGTGGCCACATGTTAATAATGCATGACCACAAGACAATTCACCAATGAGATTGCTGTATAGCGTAGCACACCGATTTGATACTCTTACCAACATGGAACACCTCAGTTTGAATTCATTTTATTTTCACCTTGGTATGAACTACCGTTGATATACTTCAAACACTTGCGATAAGGCATGGGGTTTTAGTATGGGGCATTTGTAATTCGTGCCCACACATTAGTAACTCGTGGCCACGCATTAATATTTTTCCCTCACATGTCACCAAAGGGGCTCCGTATCATTTAACCTGGACTGAATATTAAAGAAACAGTCAGCTCCAAATGAATGAATCAGCTGTTCTTCATTCTTAAACCTGCATTTTACTAAATACATCCACACAACAACGCTAGACCGTCTCCAACCGTGTCCTCCATTGGGTCCTGTTTATAGTTGTTGTACATCGATCAATCGATAGATAGCAGCTAACATTAGCTAACTAGCTAATTTAGCCTTTTGTTATTGTCAAAGTTAAATGTCTCAATAAATATTCACACAAATTTGACTGATAAAATTAGAAAATCTACACATAAACTGTCACAAAATCTGAAAATTAAGATTAATTAACTTAAATATACTTAAAAATAGATTAAGGAGATAGTTGGATGTTGACAAAAAGCTTTTCATTAGCTTGAAACCAGCTAATATTGAAAGTAGCATAAGCTAACATTAGCTAAAAATCTCTAAAGTTAGTTAAATCTGGAAGATGATTTATGTTAATATAATCTTTAAATATATCTCTAAAATGAAAATAGATTTTTAAAATTTTTTATTTTGATACAGTGTCAATGCAGTAATTAACTCAAAACATGTCCTAGCATAGTTTTCATTTTGTTCCATCTTGTTGTTTTCTTGTGTCTTTTGTGTCATTGTCATTGTATTATGCATCCTACTATAATGGGCGTTCTGTGTCTGGCGTGTTTGTCCGATGCGTGTCCGACGCGTGTCCTGATGTTGCACCACGGGAGGGCACTATTGTACAATGGCACCATGGGTACAATGCCGCTACTTTTGCATAGTTTATGTTTTGCTGCATCTTTAACCGCGTGTTGTGTGTTTACACTGTTTACTTATTCTTTTGTTTTTTATCCTTTAGGCTATGTCTTGTTGCATCTTTTACATCTCTTGTATGTTGTTGCCTCGTTGCATCATTTATTTCATTTTCATCTTGTTGTGTCTTTTGTATTTTTTTTTCTCGTTGCATGTTTAATGTTGTTGCCTTGTTGTGTCCTTTACGTTTTCATCTCGTCGTGTTTACTTCGTCAGTGTAACATGAGACTCAGTTTCTGATTCTGAATCTGAATGAGATTCTGCTGTTAGAACCAAGAGACAATCCGTCTGATGTGAAAACAGCCAATCACAGCTCACGGATAGAGTGACATCTTGACGCTTCTTCGCAGCCTGATTTGTCTGACTGCAGCAGGTGTGATCAACTGGCGGCCCGCAGCTCAGTTGAGGCCATTTTAAATTCCTCTAGGGCCACTGGGGTTGAGTCGATATAAATAAACCAAAAGAATCTCTGAGCTAATCTGAGACACGTGAGGCATTCACTGACCCATCTGAGGTGGCAGAAAACTGACGATCCACACATTGTTTACTTCCGGAGACGAACCAATACTCTGGGAAAAGAAAAGTACTGATTCAACTAAGTAAATGCAGTAAAAATACACAAGTACAGACTCATTATATGAACCAACCTTTTACCTCTAGGTCCTTCTGTTCCATCTTGTTGACTGTTTTATGTCCTATTTGTATTATTTTTGTTTTTTTAAATTTTATTTGAACTTTTTCACATAGACATATAGTGTTGTCATAGTAACAGGAAAAGTCCAGCCCCCAGAGGTGTCCTTAATAAAAGCTGTTTCCTGTTGTCATTTCAGTTGTGTACCCGCCCCCCACTGCCCCGCCCGCTGACATGTTTGGGACCGTCCCCGGGTACGAAGGCACTGTGGCAGGAGGAGGTAAGAGGAATGGAACCGACAACCCTGCAGGTGTCACAACGACAGGTGTGACTCTGTTGTTGCCATTACAGGAGGATACCTGCCCCCTCCCGTACCGCTGGAGCCTGTAGCCCCGCCCCAACCTGGCCCCGCCCCCGCTGACTGGAGGTAAGACTGACCTCATTATGGACACGTAAGGTAAACATCACATCATAAAAACATGTAGAAGAAGGAAACGAAATATCTGAGTCAACATTGATTCATTATGGTTTTAACAAAATGACTAAATGAACACAAAGATATGGTACGACTAGGAGGCGAGACCACACTTCAGACACGCCCCTTCCTGTCATGTGACGTTAAATGTCCACCTGCTTCCACCTCTTGAATTTGACTAAATGACTTAATGTCACATTACATCTTTTGCAGTGTTTTCGTTTTGTTGTGCCTTTTTCGTTATTTTCATCTAATTGCTTTTTTCCAATGGTTTTGTCTTGTGTTTATTTTTGTACAACTGTTTTTATGTTTTTTCATCTTTTAGAACTTTTTTTTTGTCTTCTTGCAGTTTTTGCATTAATTTTTTTTTTTTGGTTTTTATGATGTTTTATGTCACTTTTGTCACGTGTACTTTCTTGTGTCTTTGTCATTTTTGTCTTGTTGCTTTTTTTCCATTTAGATTTTTGTGTCTTTTATGTCTTCTTCACTTATTTTCATCTTTAACTATCAGTACATTTCCATGACACTTAAAAAAAATTATTGCATTAGTCCAGCTAAAACTGGACTTTTAAAGGTCCATATAACCATGTTCGCTGGACTGAAATCAAAATTCTAATAGTGGGATGTACACTCCCAGATAATGGGATTAAAGTGGATCAACTCCTGCATGTAAACAGACTAGTCCGGACCCAGACCAGGGGTGTTCTGACTCAGGATTTGGATTAAAGAAACAATGATTTGACCTTAATCATGATAATTATTGATCATCGCTAACATTTGTAGCTGCATCACCCAGCGTCTGGATTCCTGTTATTTTTAACAACACCATTCATAGCAGTGTGTGACAGTTGGGTGGGCGGGGCTTGTTCCGAGCAGCCAATCAGCCGTGCCATGTGTGTCCCTGTTTCAGCATCCCGTCTCTGTCGGAGGACGATGCTCAGAAGGCCTTCAAGGAGTTTGCGTCGGCAAACTGCTGCTGGAGTAAAAAACCTGCGGAGGATGGAGTCATCACCAACATGCAGCCGTTCAACACCTACAGGGTGATCAATCACACAGTCACTGACTGATCGATCAGCTATCACTTCATACTTAATCAGTAGTCTGACCAGGTTTGACCCACGTCCTGAGACAATGTCCCACATTTAGATTTAGAAGAAAAAACATTACTTAGGTTTACATCCAAAAGTATAATTTAATTGATTATTTTGTTCAGTATTTAGATTATTTTTGTTCATTTTGTTCATTTTAGCTAATTTTTTCATTTTCTTTTTGTCATATTTATTATGTCATTCATTTTTGTACATTTTGCATTAATTTTAATCGACTTTATTGATTATTTTGTTCATTTTAATTTGCTTTGTTAATTATTCTGTTCACTTTTTTATTGACTACTTTGTTTTTGTTTATTTTTTCAGTCTCATTTTCATTATGTCTAATTTAACACCTGTGGTATTTCATATCAGCGTTAATGTTGCAGTCATTGACAGTTATTTTCTGATGATTATTTCACCGTTGCTGTGTTAAATTCAACACTCAAACTCAAACACTGAGGACAAATAATGACCTTTTTCTGGATCTAATGAAGGTTCTCAGTGTTGACTTTCTCAGAACCAGACTCTGCTGATCATTAAACTCACATCATGTTTAAAATCAGTTCACAGTCCAAGTTTTACTTCTCAGTCAGATTTGAAGCAGAACTTCAGTCTTTTCATCCATGACTTGAACTTCTTCTTGTTATTGGATGTTGTGTAAAATTATCTTTAATAATCACACAAACACCACAGCTTTATTTGTAGATTTTTTTTTTTTAGAAACTAGAGATAAAGTCCTTGCCTGTCTCATAGTGCATGAGGCTTTTTTTATTTATTTGTTTGTTTGTTTTTTGTTGTTTAGTACCGACTGGAGACGTTTACTGAGTCCAGGTCGACTGAATGGGCCCAAAAACCTCATGAAGGTAAAAACAAAGTCGAACAGTTTAGGTAAATTCTATGGGTTTATTTTTCCTGATGCAAAACATGACTGTAAAGGCACAAGTTAAAGCTGAAATTTTTCATTGAATTTTTCTAATTTTTTGTCTCAATGAGTTGAATCCCTCAGTTTTTTAGGGGGGTTTGTTAATGAAATCCACAAAACGAGAGAGGAAACCTGTTAAAAATCAATGTCAACTCCTTCATTTTTAACATCTCTGTGGAGGTGAATTACAGAAAAATTATGAAAACACCATGAAAAATCTCCCATTCATTTCTAATGTGAAGATGATAAAATGTTCATACCTGCTCATCTTTAGAGCCATGTTACTTCATCATAGAAGAAACATGGTGGAATCTTTAAACAGATCTTCAGACTTTAGACTGTCTTGGTGTTGATCAGTATTTGGATCTAGTCCCGAGTTTCTGAAATCACACTTTTTTGATTCAGTTTCTGCGTTTATAATGGAGGATGGCTTCACTAGAGGGAAATATTCAAAACTTGTCTGTTCAACCTGCTGTTACTCTGAGTCCCTTAACATCCAGTTCACCATATTTATCACAGATGTAGCTGCATTTGTCCTCTTTCAGACGATGTGACGACCAAAGCCCAGGGACTTCAGGCCCTTGCACAGCTTGATGATTTAGGCAGCGTATGCCAACCTATCAAAATGTCTCTAAACGTTTGCATAAGCTGAACTATCAATGTTTTGTGTTTTATTTTTTAAATTGTGGGCGTATACAAAGCTTACATAGAATGTTTCGATAACATATAGATAACTTATACTAACAACAGCTCAGCTTGTTGTCTGTATTGTAGACAATAAAAAGGCTCCTAAGACACATGTGGCTCTATCATCCCTCTTCCCTATTATCTTCTGCTGTCGCTGTCCAGAGGAGAGGTGCTGAAACGCTTTGTGTCTGGAAGAGGTGAAAAGAGGTCGTCCAGAACACAGCAAATATGTCTACGTTAATATGCATTGGAGATAAGCTCAACATAAGTTTTACATAGGTTCAAAACACATTACTCATAGGTTAGAAATGCTTAAGAAACAATGCTTAACTTACACCAAACTTACCCATAACTTATTCGATGTACACTAGTGTATTTGCCAAATTTTTCATACGCCGCCATACACTGATTAAATCGTCAAGGTGTGACAGGGCCTTTGCATCCAATTCACCATATTTATCACAGATGTAGCCGCATTCATTCTCTTTCAGACGATGTTTCGACCAAAGCCCAGTGACTCACAGAACCTGAACTATGATCTTCAAAGTGGCAGGAGTTCCATCCTGTTGACCGTTAAACCCGATAATAAATCAGATGTTTGTGTTCAAATCCAGGAAACTCACTCCTTTACATAGGTTTCTCTCACACATTTTTGATCAAAGCTACATAAAATATATCTGAGAACATTCAGCCGAGTCTCCTCTGCCTCATAGTGAATGGGTTTTAGGGATTTGAAGAACCTTGTGCGATTCAGAAGCCTCTGATTAACGTGTTCCCTGAACCTGCCTTGTGTGTGTGGAGGCAGGACCCTCACAGACATTTGATTGACAGGTGTCTTTGTGCTGTGATTGGCAGGTGAGCCCGCTGACTTCTACACTCAGCCCGCCCCCCGGCCATGGGAGGTCCAGGCCACGCCCCCCACAATGTTTACCAATCACACACAGGAGATCCGCGTGCCTTACACCTCATCTATCAAGGTGAATGGTTGTAGGGAGTTAGAGCTGGCAGCCAATCAGAACGCAGGCCTCTGACCATGTGTTTGTGTTCGTAGGACTGCAACACCTGCCACGCCTCTGGGGTGCAACCATGTGGCGCATGTCATGGCGGACATGTAAGTAACCAATTGGTTCATTTATTGATCGTCAGGAGGATGATTAAACATGTTCATGTGTGATTTTATGTGTAATTATATACATCTTAGTCTTTTATTTATGTTTTTAATGTTAGATTTTCGATGTTCTGTTGTGTGATTTTGTGTGTCTCATATGTTTTTATGTGTGTTTATCTCATATGTCTCTGTGGGTTTTATATTTTTTGTATTGTTTCTTTGTATTTCATATCTTTTATGAGTATTCTTATTTGTTTTCTGTGTTTTTCTGTGTTACTGATGTGTTGTTTCTGTATTTGTTTGCGTTTAGAAAGAGTGTTGGCAGTGTCGCGGTTCTGGAACAACTGGCATTGAAACACAATGTGGACATTGCCGCGGTTCGGGTCAAGAAAGGTATGGCTGACAGAGCAGAACATGGACTTATCTCATATTTGCATTGAGACTAGAACATGACAAATTTGAGGAATATTAGAAACCATGGATGGACTTTATGAAAAGAACACTGACTTATCACCGGATCAGTCGGAGTGTTGACCTTTGACCTCTGTGTGCACAGGTGTGACAAATGTGACGGTCGAGGAACAATGGCATGTGACACATGTAAAGGAAAACGACAGCTGCTGGCCTACATCCAACTGAAAGTGGAGTGGTGAGTAAAGAATACTAACAGATACTGCAGTACTGCTGTGATCCAAGTGTGTTCAGGTACATATTGTTTTCCTCATAGTATAATTACCTAAGTCGCACACAAATGGACAAATGTATGTGGACCTGTTGAATTCAGGTGTTTCTTTTCTAACAGGGGTCTGGGTTACAAAACAATAATGACAAATGTCATAATATAGTTTTATATTGGGATAAATATATTGATGATTAATATTGATGTTTATGTGTCAAATCATCATGAACGGGACATCTTACAGCTGTAGAAATGATGTGTACCAATATTTATGTCCATATAGTTTATAAACATCAATATTTCCTTGAAGTTTAATGGGAGATTTTTCTTCCTCAGTGAAACGTGAAGAAAGTAGATTGTTAGTTGTGGTAGATAATTATTATTTACAGTCAGAGCATGACAAATATTTTAGAAATTTAGAGGTACAACATTTAAAATCATATTCATGGATAAAAAAAAATCAGTGTTGAGAGAATTAAGTCAAAACCATCTCTGAGGCATTTTAGAAGCAAAGATAACAATTGAAACCAAACTAACCAATGCAATGATATTTATCCCAATATAAACTATATTATGACATTTATTATTATTGTTTTGTATCCAAGACCGCTGTTAGAAAAGAAACACCTGAATTTAACACCCCTGCTTTGGATGATTCATTGTGTTTGTAGAGCCTGTAGTGGCCAACGGTCTGACCTGTTTGTGACTGTGTGTTAACATTCAGGGTTAATAATGTGGAGGACCATGTTGTGGAGCAGAACTCTGGTCTGAACGTGGCAGATCTTCACTCAGTGACTGGAAAAGAACTGTTCAAGAACAGCCAGTACCTGGTACAAACACACACTTTCATCACATTAAATGTACAATATGTAATACGAGAATGCAGTAATCACCTCCTTCTGTGTCCAGAGGGGGCAGCGTTTCACCGCAAGTCTTCAATTTCACTGGTGAAATTATGTGATTAGATGGAAGAGAAAATCACGGTTCATCAACTGGTCTCAGATCAGGATGGATGGGGATTTTACAGGGATAATACTCAACAACTAATCAGATTTTTCCTGATGCAAACTGTCATTATTATATCAATTATTTCGAGGCCAAAGTTTCACAATAACTGATACAATTACAACTGTATTATTTTAGTGGCTGAAAATGTTATAGTGAGAATTATTTTGACATCGGTCAGTAACCATCATTATCATGATAGATGTCAAATTATTTTTCATTTAAGTCTTAATTGTGATAATAGACTTATAAAACGTACAACAAGCCATGGTTTGATCCTTTAACAAAAAATAAAAACAGTGTTAACCCTTTAAGACGTTTGTGTCTCCAGCGCCACACCTTTCATTCACCGTCATTCAAATGAACCGTTCACGCTATTGACAAAATCCAAACATCCTCTTCTAGCTGAGATTGGGTTCTTTCGGTTGGTCTATAACACATTAGGCTAGAGGCCTGCATTGCCTGATGGGGAGGAGTGGAAGTGGGTGGAGCAGAGAGCAGCAGAGTGCAGTCAGTGAGAGAGATGGAAAATTAAAAGAAGATAAAGATAAAACAAGACAGAAACAGAAGTGTCGTAAAAGGCTGATGTTATGTCTGGATGTAAAGATGTAAAGTTCAGAGTTCATCAATTCTGATTGAAACCCTGAACACATGCATGAATTCACACTGACCTTTAATCCAACACAAACTGACCCTGGATCTGTCTCCAGCTCTACCCTCTGGTCGGGTTCCCAAACCCGGTCATTGCTGAGGCATCGGAGAGGCTGATCAGAGATCACCAGAGCAAGTATGCCCAGACCTCCAGGATCCTGCAGCAGGTAAAGACCACCACAGACACCTGGAGATGGGGGCAGGGGGGTCAGAGGGGTCAGAGGGGTCAGAGGGGTCAGAGGGGTCATAAAGGTCAGAGGTGTCAGAGGTGTCTGAGGGTCTGGTATACCAAGATCAGATCAGGAGACATTTTCATTTTTGTTCTTTTTATTGATTATTATGTTAATTTCATTGATTATTTGTTTATTTTTTATTTCATTTCATTGATTATTTTTTCATATTTTTTAGTGTTTTGTTTTTTATTTTGTTCATTTTGACACTGTTTTTCACAACATTAGATCCAACTTGAAACATGAATCATTTCAATTTTCATTCTTATTCTGTCTATTTTCAGTATCAGGATAAAACACAGTCGCATCAAGTCGATCTGATGAGAAAAAACGTCCGTTGATATTGTGTTTATTTTATCAGTCAGATGTTTGATCCAGCCCTTGTTAATGTTATGTGTAGACGGACTCTGGCTGCTTGGACCTGGTCTGTCCAGGTCTGGACCCGTCGAGTCCGTTTTCATTAGGAAAATTGGAGCTGATGGTTTATATGTGTTTTTGTGTGTGTGTGTGTGTGTGTGTGTGTGCACGCGTGTGTTCAGAGGCAGACAGTGGAGCTCATCCCCATCACCAAGGTCAACTACAAATGGAAAGGAGACACTCATGTCTACTACGTCTATGGCAACGAGCACCAAGTCAGCGGTGATTACCCAGCGACCTGTTGCTGCGTCGTCATGTAGACGCGACGCACGTTGACGACAACAAACGTATTTACCTTCAGATGTTCACTGTTTGATTATCTACAAAGTGCTGTCCATCCCTTTATAAATTATGACCCGTAGAGAACAGACACAATTAAAACCCAGTATTGCATTAAAGATAAAACATAAAGAGTATTAGCATGGTGCCTTTAAAACCCTGAGATATAAGGTGCTTTATGAAAATAACACTCAATATAAAGGCAGAAATGGTCAATTACAGAAAAATATAACAAAAAAAATAATGATAAAAAACAAGGGTATATTGATAGAATTAATGAGTACAGCATGAACGTAACCATACTACAGAAATCAGAGATCTGTTGAATGTTTGTTTAGAAGTGGACTTGTTTTAATATGTACGTTTATGAATTAATGTTTATAAACTATATGGACAAAAGTATTGGGACACATTATGTCTACAGCTGTAAGATGTCCTGCTCATGATGATTTGAGATAAAAATATGATTTTTTCCTTAAAGTTTAATGGGATATTGTTTTTCCTCAGGGGGACGTGAAGAAAGTAGATGGTTAGTTCAGGAAGAAAATTATTATTATAGTCAGAGCATGAAAAATATTTTAGAAATTTAGAGGTAGAACATTTAAAATTATAATCATGAATAAAAAAACAAAAAAACTAAATCAATTTTGAGAGAAATTAAAAAGTAAACAAGAAAAGCACTCGGAGAGCACAGACCACCACCAAGACAGATCTGCCCCCCCCACACCCTTCCTTCAATCACCACCACAATTTAATCAGTTATTCCTTGTGCCAGTATCAACATTTCCTGAAAATTTCCTGAAAATCCGTCCATAACTTTTTGAGTTATCGTGCTAACAAACAAACAAATACGCAAACACACAAAGCAAAGCGATCACAATACCTCCTGGTGGAGGTAAAGATGGTTTTTAGAAAGTAAAACCATCTCTGAGGCATTTTGAGGCAAATATAAAAATTTAACGAAATGATATTTATCCCAATATAAATCTATATTATGACATTTGCCGTTATTGTTTTGTATCCCAGACCCCTGTTAGAAAAGAAACACCTGAATTCAACGTGTCCACATACTTTTGGCCATATAATGTATTTACATATAAGTGTTTTTGCAGGAAAACTAACAACAAAGCTTTATAACAACAAAACTAAAGAGTAGAGCAGCAATCCATTACTTAAGCAAAAAAAAAAAAATCCAAAAAACTCTATATAAAAGTCAAGTGTTTTGACAATGATGTCCAACCACGAGCCTCATCAGACCCTGGTCTTTGGTCAGTCCACCTCATAGGATGCCAAGACTGAAAGGACCTCCGTCCATTCACCAGTGACCAATATCAGATGGTTTTCTAATCACTGATCTGTTATTTGCCTTAAATGTTTAGGAGTAGTGAAACGGTCCAGTTGAACCTGTGGACAGATGAGTATGTTCAGATGTAGAAACACAATACAGTGATTATTACTGGATCTATTCATGGATCAGGTCTGATGCTGCCATCATGTGCTATTGGAATTATGGTAAATACTGGTTACAAACTGGAAAATTGCAAATGGACACCCCCTTATGTTGTATTTTCATCTGGAGAACTGGGGAAAAAAAATTTAGATCCATGAGATGAAAATAACCTTTGACCTTTTCAACATGTGGAGGGCAATGAGGGATTTATGAATAGAATAGAATAGAATAGAATAGAATAGAATAGAATAGAATAGAATAGAATAGAATAGATCGTTATTATCATTGTTGCAGGAACGATGAAAATCAGTTTAGCAGCAAACACTAAAGTGCAAAAGAAGACTGTATAAAATATGATACAAAATACTGAGAAATATTGGCAAAATACAAAAACTACAGAGATAAAATATTAAATATACAAATATTACTAACATACCACTAATCACTACTAAAATATACAAAAAGCTGACTACAGTACAGATTGAGCTTTTTTATGAATGTTGTGCTGCCGTTAGCAGATGATTTTGCACATTTATAACATACACAAAAAAAAAAGATGTATAAAAAAAATTTAAAAAGGCTGTATCAGATGAATGAACACGTCCAAAACTGTTTTACCCGAGTATTAGTTCGTCATAAATTGTGTGTGTGTGTTGGCCATGTTTCATTTAACTACAACAAAAGCACTTGAACACAACGCACTGGTAATTTAGAATTCACAAGTGGAAAGGTTCATCTTCCCAGCAGCCCCTGAAGGCAGCATGAGTCACTGCACAAACAGAGATGAAAGGTCAGGTCGTGATTGGTCGGGTTTTGAGTGGTGTTTTGCTCGGGTTCAGGTGGAGTTGGTGTCGTGTTCTGGTCAGGTTTGAGCGGATTTCAGGTCATTTTTGGTTCATGTTTTGGTGGATTTCTGGTTGTTTGGCTCATGCTTGGGTGGATTTGGGGTCATGTTCTGGTCAGGTTTTTCACACTCTTTCCTCCCAACTCCTCACATGTTCATGTAAACACCTGGATTCTGGACTCATTCACAAACTTCAGAAAAACTGCTTTGCATCGATGAATCCAAGTTTTTCACATTAAAGTCGATTTTTCAGAATCAGAACCAGGATACTTTATTAATCCCAGGGGGAAATTATTGTGTGCTACAGTTGCTCCATTCAAGTATAATAAGAAGTAGCAGGGAAGAAATTATCAATACAGATAAGGTTCCAGTTCTTTCTGGTGTCAGATCAACAGTTAATTTCATTTATGTAAACCATCAGAACCAACTTTTATCGGTTTTCATTTTGTACCAAATTAAAACATATTCCACATCATCAATCTGGTGCTAAATCCCACTTGAATGGAGTTCATTTGGTTTGACTTAGCAGTGTCTGCTGAGTCATGTTTGGTTCCGGTTCGGCTCCAGTTCAGATCAGAGTTGTTTGGCTTCATACGACTCGACCCAGTGTTTAATAACTTAGTTCATCACAAACCAAAGCTGTCAGTTTGTGCCTTTAGCATCAAGAAACAACAAACCTCAAACCTGTCGTTAGCATTTTGGCTTTAACTGCTTTGATCAACCACCGTAATGTGACTTTAATTTACTCTCCGTGTCAGATGACCGGTCACATGACATCTCCCTCTGTGAGCGGCCGTTTACAGTCATCTTCTGAACCAGGGCTGTGTAGAGAATTTAGACCAAAAATAGTGTTTCGACCCATTCAGCTGTTTTTTGTTTTTTTTTTTATCTAGAGCTAAACCATAGTATTTATTTAAAAATGTGAACTGATGTGTTCATGTCATCAGACAGAAACAACAAAACAAAAAATAAATGAATGAACAATAAACCTGTGGAAAACAAAATATGCAAAAACTGTGTTTGATGGTGATTTGGTCCAAATCTCTGACCTGCAGATGGATCAGGTCTTTATTTTAACCAGGTTTGGGTTTTAGAGACTGGACCTGACTCCTGGTTGTATTTGAAAAAAGAAAAAACATCAGATACTGATGTAAATGGTTGTATATTAGCAAATAATGGCCCCTATAATATAATAAAAATCATATATGATATATAATATAAACACTAGTTTTATGACTACAGCTCCAGGTGGAGGTTCAGAGAGTCCTGAACCCAGGACTGGTTCGGTCTGGTTTCAGGACTGACCGTTGTCCTTCCTCAGCGTTGGACGCCGTCAGCCGAGGGTCATGTAATCAGCTGCTGATGGGACGTCTGACTCAGATCCCAGTGATCTGGTTATGGACATTGTCTTGTTTCTGTTTTGCTTGTATTTTAATGTGGTCTCCTCTGAAACGGTTCAGACAACCAAGGTCCATTTAATGTTCTGTCCAACGTCCATCTGGTCAAACTCTGGATGTTTTTCTTGTGGATGTCTTTAGCTTCATGACATCTCTGGACCTGAGCTGCTGCTCTGAAACATCATCAGAAATGCTCCTGTTTCTGCAGGAATCATCCAGTTTTATCTCATCGGCTGATTGGCCATGAGCTGTTGTGAAGGCATCATTAGCAATTTCTTCAAACATCTTCTTCTCTAAATCTACTGGTCCGATTCATTTCATATTTTATCTGTATCTTTCTTGAGACAATGTCTGCAAAGTTTGATCATAGTTTTGAGGTATTTTGATTTTTTTATGAATTTCTTTTAAACATTAGCTTCTCCTTCTAATGGTCCATATTTTGATGGTCTATAATATGTAAACAGATATCAATATAGTTCCTGTTGATCACTGATAGAAGTTATAGATGGACTTTGAATTAGTTGAGTTCTCCTCCAGTGAAAGTGCCATCCACTTCTATTAGGAGATTGATCTCCTGCATCCAGACCACAAGACTCTAACATAGAGACAGAATGTGACAACCTCACACATTCAGCTGGGGATTGTTTCAGATAGAACATGACGCTGACATACAGGGACATTGGTTTTTATTTTTCTTAGATCTTCTCTTGAATGTCAATCCCTTATTTCTTTTAATTTTTAACCTGTGATGCGAGAGCTCAGTGTTACCTGTGGATCAGAGGTCAGAGGTCAAAGGAGTGATGATGTAGGTCTGTACACAGTCGCATCCAGATGACAGATGTGGTCCGGTACCGGTTCTGATCATCTCCAAAGACTAAAACCGCAACTTACGTTGAGTTTGACTTGGTTCAACTGTTACAGAACACCTTGACTGTTATACTCTGTGTACTTATACTCTGTATACTTATACTCTGTGTACTTATACTCTGTTTACTTATACTCTGTGTACTTGTTACTGTATCTACTTGTACTACTTCCTTGGTGCCTCCTCTGTACATCAGTTCTTTAGATTTTCTTTCTGGTTCATATGATGTGGTTTCTTTGGGGCTCATGACACTATAGCAGTGTTACTTTATTTTTGTTTCCAAAATCCCAGCTGTATTTTTTGATATAAAGAACTAAAAGCTTCTCCGCTGCTCGTCTTGGCTCATTTTTATTGTAAAGTTCGGCTATGCAACAGCTTCACATGTGAAAAGACATGAAATGAACAGTGTCTGATGGATTTAAGTGACTTAAGTGGTGTTTTATTCACTGATTCCACATCTGCTCAGTGTTTTTCCTCAGACTGAAATGCTTTTAAATCAGAATGTGATTATTTTTTATTGGATGTAATGTCTCTTTAAGTGCATTGTAAACACATTAAACCAAACCTGTGGCTTAATTTGTGTGTCTGTGTCCATTAAAACACGGACGGTTCATAAAAACCACAAGTGTTGAATGTGGCGGCTGTATATGAGATACCAGAGGTGGGAGGAAGTCACATGACACAGCGACAGGAAACACTAGAGTCTTAAACCAAACAAATGACAATTCAAGTCATAACACCAAGATGATTTTACTGCAAAATTAACACTTCTGACACATTTGCCTCATTATACTGTAGTACTAGTACATAATCTACTATTAATCCATTGAGACCTAGTATTACTTTTGTGGCAATTATAAAAATGAATTTTTCACTCTGACTTGTTTTGTCACTGTTTACTATAATATTATCCTCTGTATTTTGAATTTTTTAAGTGAAAATCAGGTTTCCTACATTCCCATATTTTCCCATATTTAATTCACTGATCATGTAGATGTTAATAAAAGCACAGAATAAGGTTGAGGCTTATTATATCAAAAACAGAGAAAACTGAAAAAAACGTGTCTTTATCAGTATTTTTACAATATTATCCTCTGTATCCTCTTTTTTTTGGGGGGTTGTAAATCATATTTTTTCCTATATATAATTCACTGATCATGTAGATGTTCATAAAAGCTCAAAGTAAATTCAAAGGTAATTATGTCAAAACTTAAGAAAAAGTGACTTTTTCAGTAAATTCTATCATTAACTGAACATAAACCCAGTGTGTCCATCCACTGTCATTGATCCAACTATATGGGTTTTACTGGTGAATCAATGTTTACATGTACTGATAAGATTAGTGGATCAAGAGGTACTAAACAGTTTCTGTTGGTAGATTAGTTTGGTTACCAGTGGTTGTTTGGGTCTTTATGGGTTAACGAGGTGCTGAATTAATGTGGTAATTGGCAATATCGTACTGAGTAAGTAAAAGTTTTGGCTTATTTGTTTATTTGGGTCACTATGGGTCTTAACTTAGATTATGACCTACAGTCAACCATAAAAGTCAGAAAAGGACCAGCTTGAAGAAAAGCTTTTGGCAATTTTTTTGTTAAATTTTTTTTTTAATCTTTTTTTTTTTTTTTTTTATGAGGGCCAGGGCTGTTTGTAGCATCATCTAGTGGCCGTTGGCAGTATTACAACTTCACGATACTTCCACATTGACCTCACTTTGGAACTGAGGTCCTTTCCTAATGGCTCCACCTCGTTCTATATCTAAATGTTTTTCCTCATTATTATTCTTATATAGAAATTTGGTGTAATATTCCCCAGATACAAAAATTGTGATATTAATGCTTCAGGCACTGGAGTTAAAAAAAAAAAAAAAGATTTTAATATCAAGATTTCAAAAAGCTGTATCTTGGAAGTGTTTAGAGATAAATTCATATTGAAAATGACAAAAATATTGGTTTTGACCCAACGTTTATGGTGAGAGTAAATGTACTCATCTATTTTGCATATAGTGATGTCACAGGGCAGCAGAAATATTGAATTAACTTTGAATAAACTTTTAGTAAAACTGAAGTTTGAACTTATTTACATGGAAGTTTTCTTTGTTTTTGGTTTTTGTTCATCTTATCCTTAAAATAAATGAACTTAAACATTAGTACAAAGTAAATGCAGTAAGTTTTAGTATCTTTTTTATCCAAGCAGCAGAGTAGCCAAATCTGTCTTTATCTATCCAAACTAAAACTAAATAAATTTTACTTAAACTTATTAAACCACCTGGGAACCAAGCCCTTGAACTGGATTTTCTTCTTCACTTTGAATAGAACATACCCTGAAATGGTGCTAGGATTGAAGGGGTACATGTCCACCATCTACTGGTGGGAGGTGGTAACAAGATTTGGTAACTATCTGGAGCTGTGGTCTGTTTCAGTCAGTTATGTTACTTGGCACTTTCTCACATTTTCCAGATTCATTATCATGTAACTATTGATGTCATTATTTAGCTCTAATGTGAAGTAATATGTGTACGTTTAACTAAAGCATAAATTAATTAACATTAATAGAAAGCAATAATTTCAGAGCATTTTAAATGTTTACAAATCCACAAATAAGATTTTGTTGATTATACAAAATAAGAGTTTAATCTGGGCCACAACACCAATGGGTCATAACACAATGAATACAATACATACATAAAAACGCACACATTTATGAACCTCCCAATATGGGAGAAGAATCATTCAAGTTAAACATTGCAGTTTCATCAGGATTGTCCTGCAGGCAGTACAGTACAACATTCAACAATCAACAGGAAAACACTGTCATAAATAACGAGTGGTGTGTAGATCATACAAATGCAAATATCAAAGACATGGCTTCAAATCCACACAAGAAATACTGCAGCATTAGTGCCTTTTGTTGGTCCGTGCGTTTGTTTTCCTAATAGGCAGTGGATTCTAATGTTGTATCCAGAAGGTGGAGTATTTTCACAGAGATGAGCTTTAAAAGTCCTTGGTTGTTCCTGATTCTGCAGACGCTTCATACATCCTGCTTTGGCATTAGTTAGTGCAGCACCAGACCCTGTGTATTCCAGTGATACAGCGCCTTAACAGTCTCTTTAGAAGTAGGTTACCTGCTTGATAAGTTGCCTGTTTTCCATTTGGGAATGTGATAGTGATTCCAGTTGGTCCTCTGTCCCAGGTCTAGGCTTCAGAGGAGGCTTGGGGTTTGAGGTGGGCCTTCTCCATGGTTGTACCATAAGGATCCGACCTTTTAAAGAAGCCCATCTGGAGCCAAACGGGAAAGTAAATCAGATAATAGTCTGTCTGACACGAGGGGCTTAAAACAACATAGACTGACATTCAGTTTTAATGAGTACATTGTGCGTTTGTGCAGCTGAACTGTTATTGGTGGTGTTGTTACCTTGTACAGCAGATATATGAGAAGTGCGAGCAGTAACAGCCCTGCGAGGACGGCCAGGATGATGATCCACACAGGAACCAAGAACAGACCATCGGGTTTACCCCATATGACAGCAGCCGAAACCTGGACAACAGCAAACACACCAGTGGGTACATCTGCCCCACCTGGTACTGACAGTATACCTGCAGAGTTATGGACCTGTAGAACTCAGATGTTACCTTTTCAGATGCAGAGGGCTTAGATTTGGGAGGAATAGAATAAGGCATCCTCCTTGCCTTGTACTGAACAGAACATTCCATAATAAACTGTTTATGGGCTCTCTGTGGAAAAGGAACAGACGTTTTATTACCGGCTGGATAATACTGATACGACCCCCTAAAATAACAGAGACAGTAGTTTGTCCTTCATCATGTATTAAATCAGCTTTAACTCTAGAAAACAGAAACATAGAAAATTCAACAAGATGCTGCTATTAATGCGAAATAGAATAGAATAGAATAGAACAAACACTTAAATAAAAACATTAATTAAGTTCCACTCAAACTATGCATTTGACCATATTATAAACACTGAAATGCATTATCAGGGCAGTATGTACAGTATAGAAACACTAGTTTTACTCTTTGTTGTCCAGCAGAGGGCAGTAAAAATACACAGATTTTATCATGGGCTATGTTGATTATCATAGAATAGAATAGAATAGAATAGAATAGAATAGAATAGACTTTATTCATCCCAAGCAGCAAATTCCAGGTGACCTGCAGTTCCCAATATATGCTAATCACACACACACACAAATACATACATACATATACATATATATATATATATATATATATATATATATATATATATATATACACACACACACACACACACACACACACACACACACACACACACACACACATATATATAATATAAAAACAGTGTGTATCTGTGAAAGTCTGTAAAAATAATGCATTTGTATCGGAATAAATACGGATTAAATATTGCATTGTTATTGTTGAACAGAGGATTTGAGACCTATTGCACATAATTCACATTTTGCAGGGTTACTGCATATTATTGGATGTGTTTGCATGAGGAGACATTGAAGGAAGTGAGTGAGATTACTTTTTGTAGTTAAATGTGGTGAAACTGTCTGAGTCTACTTGTCCTTGTTCTGATCGACCTGTAGCATCTGCCAGAGGTCAAAGGTCAAACAGATGGTGACCAGGGTGGGATGTGTCTAAGATGATATGTGTTCACTGTGGTATAAACCTCCTTGTTCTACCTGCATCGACCCGTAGCCTCACCTGGATGAAGGTTCGAGCCCAGACCCGTGAGCGAACGGTCAAGATGACGCTGGCTCCTCGGTCCAACCAGCCCACGGTACACTGGAGAGTCCAGCAGTCCACAGCAGGACAGGTCTGAGAGTAAAACACAGGGTCAGCGTTGGACGCCTAACAGATCATCTAAACAGGTTTAAACATGGTTGTTGTTGTTTGGACTCAGTACAAGTATTTACTGGGTCCAATACTGTGTGGAAACATCTGTAACATGTGGTTGGATCTTCCATCTGAATACCATCTCTGACAGACAACATGTCAACATTAAAGTCAGTGACGCACAGTCCATGAGCGCTGCAGTAAATCACACAGATAATTAACTTAATCTCACAAACAATTAGAGTAAACATCAGGGGACACTGACCAGAGCTTGTTAGATCTGCTCACATTTCCTCTGTTGACAGACAATTTCATTAGAATTTCAACCTCTGTCTTAGTCCTGAGTCTACAGTCAACAGTCTGATGGGTATATGATGTCTAAATGTAAGTATGTTTAAATGTCTAAATCAAGGGGTGCCAAACATGCAGCCTTTGGGTCAAAACTGGCCCACTAAAGGGTCCGATCTGTCCTGGTGGATGAATGTGTGAAATGTAAAAATTACACTGAAAATATTAACAATCAAGGATGTTAAAATCTTTTTAGTTCAGGGGTCACAAACAAAATAATTCAGTCTAAAGTGGGTCAGACCAGTAAAATAATAATTTAGTGTAAAAAAGTAAAATTACATAAAAATTTGAGCAACCAGAACAAAAATATACAAACTGAAATAAGCACAATGTGACCAATATTCTGTTATTAAATATCTTGTATATTTGTACATTCACTGTGATCTGTAAGTTGTAATGTACATGTGGAAATGATAAACTGAGGCAGAATATTGCTAAAGTTGCTCTTATTTTTCTTAATAAATTTCAGATTGTTTGTGGTTGTTCATGTTATTCAGTTTTTTGAAGGATAATTTGTAGATGTAAACATTTTAATAATCTACTTTTAATTTTTTTCACACTAAAACATAGAGAAAAGTTTGTTTTTGTCATTATTTATAGGTCATTATATTATTATTTTACTAGTCTGACTCACGTTATATCATATTGGGCTGAATGTGGAACCTGAGTTTGACACCACTGATCTAAATGTACAAGTGGAGAATCAATAAATTGAGAATAAAAGGCATAGCGTTGTTCAATCAGAGCCACTAACTAATGAAAACCACCATAATAAACCCAGTGGGACCGAACATCTAATGCAAGAGCCTTTTAAAGAGTCTTTGTTGTGGTGTGTTTGGAGAGAACAGATCTTCACCATGACTCTGTCCACATGTTGAGTCAACAAAGACAAAGGAAAACAAACGTCCTCTCTGGTCTTTAGAGGACAGACAGGACACATTAGAGTTCTGCTGTAGAGATAAAGTGTCCTCAGGTTAGAAAAGTCCAACTCATATTAACCCTTTATCAGGCAAGAGACTATTTTTGGTAATTTCCGAATACATTACAAGACAGTGACAGCAACAGTTCCAGTGAGGACAGTGAGTCAACAATCTCAGGTCCAATGTGGTCTTCAGGGTCTGTAAGGTCCACCTCTGTATGAACAGTGACTGTACCTGATTTGTTAGGTACCATTAAGTAATGGTACTAATGTAAGGAATGATGTTCAAAGGGATAATGTGGATGTGGACAGGGCTCTGGATCAGCACTTAAGTTGGTCTAATGTTCTAAAAGTGATGTTCTAATGTTCTAAAATACATGTTCCTTTCAGATTACATGTGCGTTTCCTATTTTTGTATATATACTTCTTGGATTTTTTTTAAATTTGCCACTTACGGTATAGAACCAAATACAGTAACTTCATTGACCTTGATTTTCTACATAATAACATTATTTTGAAAAACTTCAAAAAAAGTAACAAACTCTTGTTATGTCCCCCAATTACACACTAAGGTTGAAATTTAGAATTTCAGAGTATTTCTATGAGTGACCTATATAGGGTTAAACCTGACCATTTTTTCATTCATCAAACGCAAAAATGAAAATGAACATTCATTCTAGTGGCCCCTTGTGGTGCACATGTTCCTAAATAGCCAAAGGGACCACTACTTTGTGTAACTGTAAACCAGAGGTGTCAAACATGCAGCCCGCGGGCCAAAACTGGTCCACCAAAAGGTCCAATCTGGCCCCTGGGATGAATTTGTGAGGTTATTTAAGACTTCTACACAGGACTGTAGATGGAAAAAAAATCTGCATATTTACTGTAAACTATCCCTTTGAGTCTTACAGTTCTTTAATCTTGTCTGTTACAACCTCCTGTTTGTCCTCCAACAGGTCTTAATGGTGGACTCCGTCTGTCCAATGTGTTGTGTATTTGTTTGATGGACATGTTCTGTATTTGCAAACCAAACTGTGTTTGTTAGTGCATCAGAACATTTGTAAACTATGCTTTGTTTGTTTGGTTTTGGCAGGAAGTTAGCTCCACAGTTTAGTCCTTAAAGATTAGAATATGGTTTTGGAAGTTTGGATTAAGGTTTATGGAATTAATCAATTAACAGAGAGGAAGCAATTAGGTGTAAGTATAGACTTGTAAACAAAGGAAAATAAAAATACCTACACATGGAGCATTATTTAAAATGTTTGTCCAATTCTGTTTCTTATCCAGACCCATTAGAGCTGGGGTTTTTTGTGTTGTGTGTTTTCTCACCAGGTTTCCTAGTTCCACCAGTGGGTCTCTGAACACGTCCCTCCTGTAGATGCGGTGGACTCTGCCTGATCCCAGTGATGTGGCTCCGTCCACAGATGGACGCTGAAGCTGCAAGCGTCCAAACAGCGACCGACGCATTAGCAAACACCATGAAAAGGCCTCACCGAGCCGTGTGCTTATGTGTGTGAGTGTGTGGGTTCACCTGGAGTTTGAGTGCGTTAAAGGTGTGTTTGGAGGAGCAGCTGAGCGGCCCCTTGGTGACCACCTCCACAGGGTAGAGCAGCTCCAGGCCGTGGGCCCTCAGGGGACAGCGCACCTCCACTGTGGACTGGCTGATCACACTGGGCCCGTTGTTCACCAGCTGTAACACAAAGGCACACAAATCTACACAATGTCCAACAAACACACAGTTTTAGGGCAAAGAGGCATTTTATACATACTCTTTATATTGTTGTGATTGTGGATTTTATGTGAGCTGCAGGTCACCTGGAATCTTCAGCATGGGGATGAATGAAGTCCTATTCTATTCTATTCTATTCTATTCTATTCTATTCTATTCTATTCTATTCTATATCTGTCATAACTCGGAGATGAGTCACTGAGGATGAAAACCAGACACCTTATTAATTTTTTCCTCATGTTTGAGCTGATGTTAAAGTTATGTTATATTTTAGCCTGATACTAAATATTTTCACAATTTAAAGCGTGTGTCCTTTCAGATGGAGCTTTGTACATATATATTTTGCTTTACATTTCATCTTTTTACAACCTTTTTTATCTGTTTTTGCCAATAACAAAACAAGAAAAATGATGAAGCAAAGTTACAAGGTCCATCATAGGTGAGTGTGTGAGAGTTTGTGCAGTAAATACATAAAACTCCCATCTGTTAAACCGTTGTATACAGATGTCAGTGTACCTCATAGACCTGCTGCAGCTCGGGGCCCACATCCTGCTCATCTCTCAAACCCTGACTCATACTCCAGTTGGGTGGAGGAAAAATAACTTTATCAGGCCTCGAAACCCTGCAATACAGAAAATGCACCGATTAGCTGTTAGATGGAGACTGATATGACAGAAAATAACAGACAATAACTGTTGAATTATGGGCTCACCCCTGCAGAATGACCTCAGCCATGGCAGCCACTTCCAGCTCATAAACCACCACTTCACTCTCTGAGTTATTGGCATTTTTACTGTAAAATACACAATACAAAGGTTACAACAGTGATTTCTAGAACCACGTTTAACAGACTTTACTAAATGTTAGATATTTTTTGAAGCTGAATTTGTTCAAATTGTAACTGACTGACTGACTATTCATTTTTAACATGTGAAAGTAGAGAAAATTAATTATAAAAAAGTTATTAAATGCAATATTTTAGTCATATCAGTAAATTAAGTCGCAGTTATGAGATGAGAACAGAAACAGCTAACCTAATGTTGTCCATATAGTTGGAATACAATATTTTTCCTTCTTCTCATGAGATGATTGTGATAATGTGATTTACTGTTGATGGATAAAGTGTAACTGGGATCATTACACCTGGTCAAAGGTGATTAATGACATGTAGAAATAGGAAAAAAAAGAGAAATGTGTCTGAAAAGAAAATTATTCCAACTTTATGGGCAACAGTTTATATTGAGCAAAACAGATAAAGATTTAGCAATAAAAAAATCACAACATTTAACTGCATTACGCTAATATTCATATACATAATATGTATATGTTTCTAATTTAATCTAATCTAAGTGTCTGAAATGTCAGTTTATTGCTGTGCTATATTATTGAGAGTCTGCATAAAGGTTTTAGTTGGAAACAAAGACTAAGATGAGGACTTTTATCTGCCATCTTTACCAGTTTTGAAGTGTTAAGATCCGTTTTTTTTCCAACGTGACCAACCTTCGTATCTGAAGCTCAAACTGTACAGTTTTATACGTGTCCTTCAGTCGGGGCACAGTGAAGCGAAGGCCAGCCCACAACTAGGAAAATATAAAACAAAAACAAAACACACAATTAATCACAGGAGAATCTACATTTAATATATCAATATAAGTGGGATGCTCACAGATTTTAATTTTGATTTGAAAATTGAGCTGTCACTTTGAAAACATGGAACGTACATATATTTACTTCAGTAAATGTATTTCAGTTAGTTTCATATAAATGGTGCAAACAGTTCTTATTATTAGTGCATGATTAGGCTTAGGCACTTATAATCAGATTTATATATTCAAATATAATGTAAATATGCATACAATATTTATTAATGTTTTTAGTATCTATTTATTAAAATTCATCTAAACTTAATTCATACAATAATGTGTGTTCATAGTTTGTGCCATAATTTTTCCATTGTACTGTTATATCATTGTAGCTGTGTTTTCATTTGACTCTGAAGCAAATTTAAAGTAATCTTCTGAAATTTCACAGAACAGAAACAGTATTTAGTAGGGATGTCTGATAACATCGGCCCACCGATATTATCGGCCCGATACTGGCATAAAAATGTAATATCGGTGAATATCGGTATCGGTTTTTTTGCCTATCATTAAAACCGATAAAATAATGCCTTGATTTCACCGGCATTTACCGACGTGTAAATGAAGCATTGTTTGTAGCTGAAAGAAATGTGCAGTTTTCAAAATTGTACAGTAGAGTTGCCACACTGTAATAGAATCATGGAGGAGGGGAGAGAAAATAAATAAATATGGCATTTTTTCCATAACTTAACTCTTTCTCCGCCAGTGACGAGACTTTCCATCAGACCGTGTTTTCACTGTTATACTGTAGTTGAAGCTGTTGCGGATCATGTGAATTACTTTCCTTAGTCCAAAAACAAACAATTAAGCAGCTTTTTCGTAAAAATGACGGACTGGGTTTAATGTTTTCGCACTGGAGTCTCTGTATCCCATGGCAACACATCCAGCAGCAGTCACTGAATGAGGAAATGCAGACTGTGCAGGAACCACGCGCAGTTTCAAAAGCCTTAAAGATGATTATGGAGACAGAGTCTGACAATTCAATATATGATGGAGCTACAGAAGAACCATTTAGAGACAGGAACGGAGAAATAGAAGGTGAGGGAGACGGACACGGAACACGGGAAACACGGAGCAGCTCAGGCCCGACATGAAGTAGGGGGGTGGGGGGGCATGGAGCGACACGGAGAAAATGACAGACAGGAGGAAGAGAAAAGAGACATTTATAGAGGACATTCAAGGAGAAGACAGACACACAGACATGGGACAAGACAAAGGACAGCTAGTCTGCATCTGTTAGAGTGAGTTCAGATTCAGACTGAGGACACAGAACAGATTCAGCTGTATAATGTCAGCAGGGACACAGGTAAGACACTGTTTATTTGGCTTTAGTAGGAAATAAATAATAAATACATAAATTCTACATAGATAAATAACTAGATGTCCATATAATTATTTCCAGATCAAACACAGCAGGTGGTCCAACAGGAGGACATAGTGCAGCCAAGGAAGGGCCAGAAATCTACAGTATTTAGTGCATTTGTTTCTTTTTTTCTTGAAAATGAGGAATATTGAAGTGTTTATATCAAAAAACTAAACTACTATGTGTTAGACTTATAACTGATGTATGTAAATGTGATAAGTTTAGAAGGAACCTGGTGCTTTAGAAGATGTTTGGTCTAAAGTTTGGTGTAGATTCCTCTAATATTTTGTGGAATGATGGGATATCTTAGAGCTGTTTGTTATTATTATTGTTGTTGTTATTATTATTTTATTTTGTGATTTGGAATACAGTGTTACTGTTGGTAAATGAGAAAGAGTCAAAAATGTAAATAGGAAATCAATTTTATCTTGAAAATCAATATCTTTGGAAAAAAAATGCAGTTTTCTCAGTTTTTTGCTCAAAATTCAGTTTTTTCCTGAAAATGACCAATATTCAAATGTTCATATCTCCCGAATGAATGAAGATAGAATAAAATCGTTTCTTGTGTTTAAAAGTTGGAGTTCTGTTCTTTCTTTTGATGTATTCAGTGTTCACATACTCCTAACACAACATTTTCAGTGAGCCTCCAAAGATTAGTGAAAATGACCAAAAAGGCTGGCGCTGGCTACCAACTCACTGGAAAATGCTCTGGCAGGGAAAGAGTTAAGTTGAAGTATGTATTCTTTGCACAGACAGTGTTTACATTTTGAAAGCCTTGTTGCATTTGAGAATGTCTCAATAAACATCACATCACAATAAAATTAGGCATGATGTGTTGATTCCATGACAGGAGATGTGTGATGTTATCTAAAATTAGTTTAATATCCCACATATATCAGCAGTGATATCGGTAGATATCGGAATCGGAAATTAAGCGTTGGACAATATCGGCATATCGGTTTTTGGCAAAAAAGCCAATATCGGACATCCCTAGTATTTAGGCATCAACTGGTTTGGAGGGAGTAACGTAGAGCAGGGGTGTCAAACACATGGCCCGTGGGCCAAAACTGGCCCACCAGAAAGTCCAATCCGGCCAAGGGATTAATTAACAAAGTGCAAAAATTACACTGAAGATATTAACAACTAAATGTGTTCTATTCTATTCTATTCTATTCTATTGAATAGAATAGATGAATATTCTATTCTATTCTGTTCTATTGAATAGAATAGAATAGATGAATATTCTATTCTATTCTATTCTATTCTATTCTATTCTATTCTATGTAAGCAGGTGTATTTCCAAAATGTTAAACTATGTGTTAAACCACACCTATTCCAAACCTTATGTAAGTCTACGAAAGCCCCTCAGATGAAGTATTAAAGTCCTACTGATAGATTTATATGTTTCTGCTCCTAATGACGCCCACAGAGATTTGTTATCTGACTACAAACACATGGGAAACAGTCATAAATACAGCTCTGATTGGTCTCAGATATCTCATATTTTTAGAAATGTAGGATAAGAGTATGAGTAATGTTTGCGTGTCTCATTATTTCTTTGGGTTTGCTTGTACATGAATTATCTAGACAGGAACAATTTGCTTTGACATATTTTTACCAAAGCACAAAAACTGTAAAAGGCCAAAACCAACAGGTGGACAGTGTGGGTTGGGTTCTTACACTGGTACCAGACTTCATGGGGTTTCCCAGATCGCACAGCAGATAACGTGTCTGGTTTTCTGCATCATAGCTGCATGTCAGCTGAGTCAGGCTCTGGAACACACACAAACATCGCATATTTACAACTCTTAATCTGAAGTATCAACAGTATGATTTCTGCTTGGCTTTCAGTTACCAAGACATCTCAGTGTGTGTGAACAGAAAAGTCTCAAATCAAACACAGTGTATTTTCTGCGACTGGATGAGTCCTGCAGTTCTTCTGTAAAATATCCTCTGCTCAGACGCTGGTGGGAATGTCCACAGTGTGGGTTTTCCACATCACTGTTTAAGCTACTCTCTTGGAAAACCAAACAGAATCCAATGATAAGCAAACAGCCTGTACATTATTATGACAGTAGATGTTTGCGCTGGAGAATAATATTAACCCTTTAACCCCTGATGTGTCTGTGGTGAGCGTTCTGAATGTACGATTTATTTTAAATATTCATAAAAATTCAACTGTTTGCTCAATAGTTAAAATTTCAAAATGTGCTGACAGAATAGACCTTGTTCTTTCCATAGACATCTGAGCATGTTCAGTTCAACCCCCGCCACCCATGGAATGGGGATAAAACAGAGCAGTGAGACCGACTCACTATAAAAAGACAGTTTGGGCTGTTTTTTACACTGTTTTCCTTGTGTTTTTTTTGTTTTGTTTTGTTTTTACTGTTGTTTCCAGTGCTGTGGTAATTTTCCTTTTTTTTTTTTTTTTTTTTTTTTACTGTGTTTTTACAGAGTTTTGACTGTGTAACTGCTTTCCGAAGTTCAACCAGGTGTAAATCCTTATTGTTGTTCAGTGTGTTCCAGTTCACAGTTCATGTTCAACATCCTAAATCTTTTATTGATGTACATTCTGAGTGTCTTATTTAGTCAAAACTTGTCAAACTTCAATTCCTCTCTTTATCTTTTTCTGTTATTCCACCCTGTTTTGACCCTAAAAAGCACAGTAAAGCAAAACCTCTGAAGAAAAGGAACACCAGCACATACTCACAGCAGCTTTTATGAACCTGAAACAGCCCATTTTGTTGAAATAATGTCTCAGGGGTTAAAGAGTTAATTCAGTGATGGACAAATAATAATAATTGCTGATGGGGAGTTTCAGGAGCTGTGATTGTGTGCATTTAGGTAAAATAAGTCTGAGTATTATAAATATTGAAATAAAGACTGTTCTAACCACATTGTTTCGTGCGATCCCACTGTAGTCAGCGTCTGGGGGAAGTGCCACATAGAGTTCAGCCTCGTACGCGCCTCCTTCACCTTCGTTCATGGCGTTGAAGATCAAGGTAAAGGCATTTTCATCACCCAGGTAAGCAACACTTTTGTCACTGAGAGAAAAGAAACCGCACATCATCATTCTATTTCTTTTAAAGTCACATCTGAATGAGTTTCTCACATTAAGCATCACCTTTGGTTATTTAAGACTGAGTTTCAGTGTTTTTTTACAAGCAGGTCTATCTATCTATCTATCTATCTATCTATCTATCTATCTATCTATCTATCTATCTATCTATCTATCTATCTATCTATCTATCTATCTATCTATCTATCTATCCATCCATCCATCCATCCATCCATCCATCCATCCATCCATCCATCCATCCATCCATCCATCCATCCATCCACATAGTAGGGCTGTCAAAATTTATGCTTTAACGCAGATTAATCCATCAACAAGATTAGTCTGGTTAAGAATTTTAACACAATTAACCCATGTGCTGCACAGAATGACTCTGAATGTCTCTGCCAACGCCTTTGGGGCAGTCTGTCCCAGTAGAGTTAGCGTTGTGCATGAACAAATGGGCAGTTGATCTGGTAGTGACAGACAGCAGAACCAATCCATAAAGATGGAAGACACTAAACAGCACGTTGGCCCTCTGGACGGAAATATGAGGACAAAAAAACTCACAGTTCCTTCAAGTTATTTTGTTTCAAGTTGTTTTGTTGAAACTGTTGACGGTGTTTAATAAACACGTTATATATATATATATATATATATATATATATATATATATATATATATATATATATATATATATATATATATATAAACACATATATATTCCCTTCTTTCATGAGTCTGCTTGCTCATGCAAAATCAAATATGATTAATACAGATTAAAAATGAACGATATTTAATTGTGATTTATTGAAATTAATCCACAGCAACCCTGTGAGCACTAATTAAACAATAAAAGTCAACCTCTCACACTGAGTTAAAAGCCAAAGAGAAAAAATATGTTTTAAGACAGGATTTCAAACACAGACATTGAGTGAAAGAATTGAAAAAATGTTATAATCAGTTTGGAAATGAACTGGAAACCAGTAAATTGATGTTTAAACTAAGGTGATATGGTCTGGTTTTTTGGCTCCAGTTAAACGTCGAGCAGCAGCATTTTAAACCAGCTGCAGTTGAACCAGTGACGTCTGGATAAACCCAACATCAAGTGCATTACAGTCGACTAAATGAGTTGTGATAAAAGCATGGATTAAAATCTCAAAATGATGCCAAGGAAGAAATTATTGAACTTTGGAAAAAGCTGGACTTAACCACTGATTTAATCTGTGCATTAGGTTTTCATCGGTATCATAGTGTTGCTTGAGTATTCATTAGACCAAGGTAATTGCCCTGTTCTTCTGTTGTTGAAAAGCTCATTCATCTACAATCAAAGTAACTGGAAACAGCTACTTTCATTAACAACCTCAACAACCTGGCATCGTTCTTTTTTTTTTACCTTTGCAGTTGCTTGAAGTCATTTGGGTGCATGACCAAAAATGCCCAAGAACCAATTGTAAACCTTAATGAAAAGCAGGAACGTTGAGTCCTTTCAGACAATGTGACTCTGTTTGAGACGGTCCCCAAAGGCCGTTTTCTGCCTCATATCTGTCCATGACCGACCTGGGAAAACACCCAAATCTGATCACTGGGATTTGTCTCAGGAAACCCACCCCCCTGTATTCTGCACGTTGACAGCGGCATCCCCCCGTGTACGAACACACTCTCAGCGTCGTGATAAATCCTCCTGACCCCCACCGATTCCAACCCCCCCCAGCTACACTTCACATCATGGTAGTAAATTCATGTTTCTATTGAGCAGAAAGGAGGGAACGCCGTCTGGTTGATGGGCCTTGTTCTGTTCCCGCCTCCCCTCCCCCCTTTTTTTTTCAGAGGGTCTGAACGCAGTGACCCCTCCCTTGGTACGACAACCACCAGATGATTTTAATTATGCAACTTTAGCGACTGCAGAGGAAGCAATGCTGATACGCGAACACTGACGATCACAATGGACCCATGTTTAACCCATAAAGACTCAAATAGCCACCACTGACCAAAAGTATCTAATGATGCAACTGTTTAATACCTGCTGATCCACTAATCCTATCAATACATGTAAATAACTGGTGGCTTTTTATGGTCATTAGATATGACCCATTTGGACATTCAGATCCTCCATAGTTACCATGGAAACACCACCATCTTCTACAACATTGATTCACCAGTAAAACCCATGGAGTTGGATCAATGACAGTGGATGGAAACACTGGGTTTATATATATTAAATAATAAATAAACTGAACAAAAATGAATAAAAAAACTTGCAAAAAAAGAAGGAAAATGAAAAAATAGGCTAAAAATTTACTAAAATTATGTAAAAGAGAATAAATAAGCAACAAAATGAACAAAAACAGCCGAAGTGATCAATAAAATGAACAAAAATCAATAATGAATAAAAAAATAAGTCGTAAACTTAACAAAATTGGTAAAAAAAAAATTATGCAGTGGTAACAAAATGTAAAGAAATAAACAAAATAAGTAGCAAAATGAACAAAAACAAGTAAAATAACTAAAAAACCAACAAAATAATAAGTTACATGGACAAAATAAACCACAAACTGAACAAAACTGAAGAAAAAAATTAATAAGAGGCAAGAAAATGAACAAAAACAAATAAAATACTAAATAAAATGAAGAGAAAAAAAAGACCTTTTTTTTTTTTTCTCTGTTTTGATATAAATAACCTTTGAATTTACTCTGAGTTTTCATGAACATCTACATGATAAGTAAATTTAATATAGGGGAAAATACATGATTTGCACTGAAAAATGCCAAATACAGAGGATAATATTATAATCAATAGTGATAATCACTTAAGAAAGGTAAAGTACAGAAAAACATTTATTTGGGACCTGAAAAAAAAGTAGCTTTGGGTCTTTATGGGTTAAAATGCAACTCTTCTGATTAGCTGGAGAAACTGAACAGCGGATCATGACACTCATAATTGAAGCCAGAAGATACGAGTCAGACACAGAGCTCCGGGCTCGCAAATTTTAAACATTCCACAGTTTGCAGATTCCTCCCTAGCAAGAAAAATGCTGCGTCTTATATGTCAAAGAAGGGAAATTGTGTTTAGTGAAAGTGCTGAATCATTTGCGTTGGGTCCTGTGGCGACTCCAAATGCAGATGTTTTCATGGGAAACTTTTAGAACTGATTGTATTTCTGCAGCTAAAAGAAATCACATGGGCCTGTAATACAAAACACACCTAACAGAGCTGGATGGGAGGAGAAACTCTGAGAGGAGGGTTGTGAATGGACTGAGATAATGCCAAATATCTGTCCAACATCCATTTACAAACAAGGCTGTATGATTAATCACCTACAGAAGTAAGTCTGAGTCTTCCTCTAGAAAACTTAGAGATCTTGTTGTTTATAATATTCTAATAAAAGATTATCCATGACATGACAGAAGTCACTCACGGGAACATATCATTAGTCTCATAGCACAATTGCCCAAGTCATACATTATATAGACAAAAGTATTGGGACAAATGTCACAATAGTTTTATATTTGACCAGTACAGGTACACTTTAAGTGAAACTATAGCTGTTTTCTTCATTCAGTCATTTTCAGAAGTGTTTAATCCACCCGTTTGAATACACAATTTCACTGTTGTTATTAACCCATAAAGACCCAGACAGCCACTGAGGACCACAACCATCTACTGATCTAAAATGTTTAACATCTTCTGAACCACTAAACCTATCAATACATGTAAATAATTGGTGTAAAATACAGTTATTCATCTTTTCATGGTCATCAGATGTGACCCATTTGGAAGTTCAGAGGCTCCATATCTACCATGGAAACACAGTCATCATTTACAACATTGATTCATTAGTAAAAACCCATGGAGTTGAATCAATGACAGTGGATGGAGATACTTGTTATACATTCAGTTAATGATAGATTTTGCTGAAAAAGTCACTTTTTCTTCAGTTTTCTCTGTTTTTGATATAATATCCCTCAAATTGAATCTTAAGTTTAATGAGCATCTGCATGATCAGTGAATTAAATACCAGAAAATACATGATTTTCATTGAAAACACAGAGGATAAAATTATAATAAATGATGATAAATCACTTAAGAAAGGTTAAATCTACAGAAAAATTCATTCGGGAACTGACACAAAAGTAGCACTGGGTCTTTATGGGTTAATGGAAAAAAAAAAAAAAACACAAAAAATGAGATATTGTCTACATAATAAATAATGGGGGTTGTGGAATTGTTGATGATCAAGAACACTGATTTCATTGCATTAGTGTTTTTTCTATGTCAAGTCAAATTTCTGCCCTGGGCCAAAAATGTACAGGTAAAAAAAAAACTGCTATAAAGTCATCATATACCAACACATTGTTTCTGCTTTTTCTGTATAAATCTCTTAAACCACTTCATGTCATCAGCTGAAACAGCCATAATTGTCTCCAAATTGAAAAAGAAAGTGGCCTCAGGGGTTTGTAGGGGTATTGTTGGTACATATTACTGTCTTTTTATAGTCTGAGCATAAAATAAAGCTAAAAGAACATCATTCCTGACTTGGTCTGAACATAAAACACAGACATTTAAAACCATAACTTTGTGTTCGTACTGGACAAGATGAAATAATGCTTCACTGTGACATGGTTTCTGTGTGGTTCATCTATGTGTCGTTTATTTAGTCTCCTCTTGCTGCTCATGCTAACTGTGCCATTTTATGTTCATTCCACACTAACCAGAAACATTAAAAGCATCACTTCATGTGCATCACAACAGAGGCCCAACGAAACAATGTAAAAGCTGACTGTACCGTCTGAAATCACTCAAAGCCAGAAAACTGAGACAGATTAGCATTGCCTGGCTAAGGCTTTAGTTCAGGGGTGGCAAACATACAGCCCGTGGGCCAAAACCGGCCCGCCAAAGGGTCTAAGTCGGTTATATATGTATGTATGTATGTATGTATGTATGAATGAATGTATGTATGTATCTATGGATGGGTGGAAATACACTAGAGTAAATACACTATACATAATAAATGAGAAGTATAAAAAACACATAAATGGCAGAAAATTCAGGTACAATAAAACATAAATGGCAACAATAAAATGTAATGTGCTAAATAAAATGGGATTTTTCAGTAATATTAATTGTTAATGTACATGTGGGAAAGATAAACTGAGGCATTGAATTGTTCAAATTGCACTTATTTTTCTTAAGAAATTTCAGGTTGTTCATGTTACTTATAGTTTTTAAAGGACAGTCAAAATTTTCATCATGTAATTTTACTTTTTCCCACTATTACTTCCACTTGAGATCATATTGAGTTGTATGTGGCCCCTGAACTAAAATGACTTTGACGTCCCTGCTTTAGCTTTTGTTCGCAGAATCAGGTAAAGTAATAAAAAGGTGACTTCCTCTCACCCATCGACGGCCAACTTCAGGTCAGGGACACAGATGTTGTCCTCTCCACAGTCCAGTTGAATCTGAGCCTGAGAAAGACAGGATAAGAGATAAATGGAGGAAGGAGGAACCGCGAGGGATGGATCTGATGGGTGAATGAGAGAGAACAAAGCCCAAAGGTATGGAGAGGGAGGAGGCATCTGAGGAAGAGGATGTTTACACAAGCCACAACATGAGATTCATGCTTTAATGAAAGGATAAGGGGATAGATTCTATACATATACTCCATATATGTGCAAATATCTGCCACAACCAGGCTGTGTGAACGCAGTACCCTCTCATGTTTGGAGGATAGCATATATAATATAATACGATAATAGATAACTCAATAACTCATCTATTTAACTCTTTATTGTCTATTTATTGTCTCCTCAACCCCCCGCTGTTTATAGTTATATTGCATTCTTTTTTTTCCTGCTATGTTCATTATTGCACCGTGGGGCCTTATAGTTTTATAATTTCAGTTTTCTGTATGCAAAGTACATACAGCAAAACTGACAATAAAGCTGACTTTGAAAATGTGCGTTACATCTGGGAGAGAAGAAAGGGAAGAACAGAGAAGGTTAAAAGGATGATGAATCTAAACAAGCACTACATTTTTGTGGAAAAGCCACCATCAAAGAGTAAAAACCTCACATTTGAAAGAGGACAGGGCTTAATCTGCTCTTTAGTCTAACGTGACAGACGAATGTACAAAAACCACAGTCAAAGAATCATTTAATTTGACGGTATTGTCTTTTCCTGCATGTCTCTGGAGCTTTTCCCTTATTCTCTCCTTTCTCCGATGTAGTTTAGTCGACCATACTGTCATTGTTACCATACCCTCATCTCTCCAACATATGGGAAGCATTAGAATCCCAAAGAATGTTACAAAGGGCTCCAGAGAGCAAAGAATCAGCCTGGCAATGGTTAACAGCGTCTCAGTGGAGATTCCTTCTTCATTCTCTGCTCTTACCTTCAGTCAGGACTGGAGAAGCTGGTGGTCGTAACACCAAACGCTCTGTAATAACCTGACTAAGATCAAATGATGAGTCCCAAACTTCCTCCTAAACCCTTTTCATCTCTTTTTCATTTTCATCTCTTTATCTTCCCACTCATTTGATCCATGTGACCCATGTTTGCCCCTAGTCTTAACCCTTTAAAACCATTTGTATCATATTTGCTACGCTAGGTTTGGAGACCTTTATCTTATCAACAAGATCAATACTTTCCTTAAAAACTTGTTGTATGTGACCCGACATAGTGGATTATCATCACACTACAACCAATGGAAAAGCTTTTTTGTATGTCCTTTTTAATATGGCTGCTAACATTAAATCATCCAACACACATTTTGTATAAAGTGGTAATTTGCAAAAAGTTACGTTAAGCAGAACGTTTATATTGTTATTTGGTTGAAAACTGAAAAATATTGAAATTTTTGTGCCATTCATGGGAAATAAAAAAGCTGTATAAACTTTTATGTGATAAAACAAACACCTGAAATGTTCTATGTTTTCAAAATGTTACTGGTAAAATGTACTTTTGTATCTAAATTTAAAGTTGCCAAAAATGCCCAATGTGGCGAATGTGATACAAAAAATACATCATAAACAACGTGATATGGCAACATTTTTTGTTTGGATTATGTTCAAAGGGCTAAACATTTCAATTCCAAAAAATGTAAACTTTGTGGCTACTTTTTAATGGGTCTGATTTTACAGGGTTAAAAGAATACAGCACAGAGCTAGTGGCGGGACTACAGGTCAACCTGAAGACACAAAGCAGTGAAAATACACATTAAAAAAAACTATCATATAAAAGTACGAATACATAACAGGAAAGCACAAACCTCCACTAAGGCAGTTACGTTACCCACAACTACATACAGTATATTCCCTGCAAACACACTGGAGATAATAATTCATAACAATTCCCAAACTTACTTACTTTTATTTTTATTCTGGAAGACTACGGTCCACAGATAAAGCAGTAAAAATCTGAAAGAATAATTTTTTAAACTGTATTTTAAGAAAATAATTTGCTGTAACCTTGACCTTCAATATTTCAAGGTTTTTGTGGCACTACCTCTTGACATGAAGATGTTAAATTAGAACCAAATGAGATGAGGACTTTTGACCAGGATGTGATTTTTAAAAAAAAAATAGTCCCAGTGTCCCTGTATGTCAGTGTCATGTTCTGTCTGAATCAATCCCCAGTTGAATTTGTGAGGTTGTCAGAGTCTGTCTCTATGTTCGAGTCCTGTGGTCTGGACTCCCAGTGGAAGTGGGTGGTACTTTCACTGGAGGAGAACTCAACTAATTCAATTAAAGTCCATATATGACTTCTATCAGTGATCAGTAGGAACTATATTGATATCAGTAACTATTTATATGTTATAAACCATCAAAATATGGACCATTAGAAGGAAAGGCACATTTTTAATTTAAAAAAAAAAAAAAAAAAGCAAAATTTCTCAAAACTATGAACAGACTTTGTAGACATTATCCCACAGAAGATGCAAACATTTTTTAAATGAATCCGACCAGCAGTTTCAGAGAAAACTGTTGAAATGCAGACATTGGTGAATTGAGTTTGACCCTTATAGAAAAGAGTTATAATAAACAAGCATACAGTCTCTACTAGTAATTGACTGTTTGGACTTGTTTTATAGCACCATGATATTAGACTTTACAACTGGATAGCAGCATACTGTCTCTAAATATGTATGAACACACAAAGTCACTACCCTGCTAATTAGTGCTTTTTACATGATGTAACTTATGTTAATAGCCCAAACCTACACATCAGTTTTTTCATGTACCACTTCCTAGTTAGTGGTGCATCCAATACGTTAACAGCTGCATTAGAGTCAGCTTAGAAATATCCACTAATTACTCTTCCCAGTGCTTATGTCCAACTATGGTCACTTCTGTCGACATAAAAAAACAAAGCGCCAAAAGTTACAAAAATGTTATTCCACAAACCACTGGTGACTTCACGGTGGCTACGCACAGTTCTTTCATCCAGTCTTTGGTTTTATCAAAGAGTAAACAAAAATCATCATTAAGTGTGTAAAGCTACTTTAATCACCTCCACTTTCCACTTCTTGGTTATGATTACAGTCTTTTAGATCGAGCAGATACAAAGGGACTCTATGGGAAATTAGTCTTATGAATTACAACTTTTAATGTTCAAAGGAACCATATGACATTTCTTCGAAAGACTTGGACAAGATGATTAATACCATTTTCACATCTGTTTGTGTAAATAAAAAACTAATTGTGGTATAGCAGGCAGTTATGTGTTGGACTGGTTCTTAATGGAGAGAAATTAACTTTCCAAAGTCTCTGCATGAAAATCTTGTGTATTATAACTCTAATTGTTAATGTGGCTTGAATGGCTGAACTCAAAGTGCACTACCAGAACATTTAACTGTCTCATTACATTTATTTTATTGTATTAATAAACTTCAGCTGCTCAGAAACTGGAACCCACTCCCCTCCAGTTAAATGCAAACATACCAGTGGAGTGACAAAGCGTCAAGTCTGACCTCAACTATGGTGCCACTCAAGGAGTACATTCTAATCTATCAGCATAGAGCCCTGTGACGTGCTGTAACTTGTAAATTACAGTGCTGGCGTGAAGCTCCGAGGCCCATATGGTTTATTACTCTGTTGTGCTTCTTTGTTTTTAACAGCTTTTCAACTCTTTGTATGTTCTCTACAGCTGATGATAAAGTTGATTTGACTGATCAGTGGATCAAAAGCTTGGCCTTTCACTGAAACAGATGTCAATCACAGTGTACTATTTAAGACCAAAAAGTTGGTGTCTGTTAACCCTTTAACCCCTGACATGTCTATGGTGAGCGTTCTGAATGTATGATTTATTTTAAATATTCAGAAAAATTCAACCGTTTGCTCATTAGTTAAAATTTCAAAATGTGCTGATAAAATAGACCTTGTTCTTTCCATAGACACATCTGACCATGCTCAGTTCACCCCCCCCCCCCCCCCCCCCCCCCCCACACACACACACCTGTGGAATGAGGGGCAAAACACAGAGCAGTGAGTGAGACGACTCATTACAAAAATAGACGGCTTGGGCTTTTTTTTTTTTGTTTTCCTTGTCATTTTTTTGTTTTTACTGTTGTTTGTAGTTTTGTTGTGATTTTCCTTTTTTTCTTTTTTTTTTTTTTAACTGTTTTTACTGAGTTTTGACCGTGTAACTGCTTTTTGGAGTTCAACCAGGTGTTAAAAAGCGGCTAGACTGATTTAGAAAAAAAAGAGCCCAAAACAAAACTACTGGGCCTAAATTCAGGCTATTTTCAGATTGGGTATCCTTGTCCAAGTCCGTTGGACCCCAAAGTCTGCTTAATTTTATTACTGTGAATGCAAACATTCCATGTGCAAATACTGTACCCAAGTCCAGCTGAGAAGGTAGTCCTGGGTACAGACTACATGGATTCCAGTACGGAACGCTGCAGTGTGAAAGCAGTCTTTACCTGAGACCAGAAGTGACCTAATCATCATACCAGTCTTGGATCCGCAAGGCATGGGCTGGCCTTATCGACCAAACCACTCGGTGATATATCAGGCACACCCATGGTAGCTCTTCTTCTCTTTGCCTCAAACAGGATAACAGATACAAAAGTATTGCCTGTCTTGCCACCACTGTAGACAAATGAACAGAACAGATGCTCAGTTGATGAGGGTTTGTCACTTTCGTGTTTGTTGGATAGCTACACAATTCCTTCTACACCACCACCTACTGTTTTGGCCCTGTAACACCCGCTCATTCTCGGGCACGGGCCACGGTACTTGCTTGTGAATGCAAAATCTGTAGGAATAGTGTGAGCGTATCCAGGTACGGCACAGATCCGGATACCCAGTCTGAAAACGCCCTCAAATACTTGTTCAGTGTGTTCCAGTTCACAGTTCATGTGCAACATCCTAAATCTCTTATTGATGTACATCCTGAGTGCCTTATTTAGTCAAAACCTGTCAAACTTCAATTCCTCTCCTTGTCTTTTTGTTATTCCACCCTGTTTTGACCCTAAAACACACAGTAAAGCAAAACCACTGAAGAAAAGGAACACAAGCACATACTCACAGCAACTTTTATGACACTGAAACAGATGATAATTCACAGCAGCACCTTTACCTGGAATGATGTCTCAGGGGCTATAGGGTTAAAATGCTAACTTACAAGCACGAGATGTCCACACGGCACCATATCACCTTATATCACTCACATAAACTTGTGCCTGCTTCCAGCCTGGTGCAGGAGACCACTGGCAACGTACATAAACAAACCACAACCAGATGTGTTGAGTTGCTGAGCGCCGCCCCACCCAAACGGAGCTGTCAGTCCTCCCTCTGTTTTTTTGCAAAGCCATGACTCGCCAGTCCTCCATAAACTCTTCTTATAGAAACCAAAAAGAAAAAAAAACTACCAGCAGAGACCAGAGAGCAGTAATCAGCCCTTGCTCTATCAGGCCTGACCCTCAACCTCCAACCATATGGGGATCAACACTTAAAAAGGCCCTCTACATTTGATGTTAATTTGGAAATGGCTGTCTCTACTCTCCGTCTTCGCTGTTCAAATAAATTTCCTGCATACCAAATGTAAACAGGTTTAGGGGCTGAAGTTAGACCAGCACTGTATGTGTGGAAGCAATGTGTTTCCAATGCCCACTTGCACATGACTGCTGGGTGAAGTGCTGTGAAAATATTCATGGTACCATCTGTTACGATCTCTCTCCACTGGTAATCACAGTGGTGAACATCTGCTCGCTACACAAAACGCATGACATGAGGCTGTATAAACGGTGTGGTCTCCAGTGGATGTTTGCTGTGGTAATGTAATATATAGATGCACTTTACAAGTTTACACTGAGATACGCTTCATACACTCAGAGATTTACAAAGAGGAGAAATAAAACAAAGTAGAGCTTTAGTGAAGTCTGGTGAAGAGATAAGACCCACCAACATTGATGGGATCATTTTTTATTTATTTAACCCTTAAAAGACCCAAATATCCACCGATGACCAAAGCCATCAACTGATGTAAGATGCTTAATACCTGTTGATCCATTAATCCAATCAATCCATGTAAACAATTGGTGTAAAATACAGTTTGTCCTCTTTTCATGGTCATCAGATATGACCCATTTGTAGTGAGCATGGAAACACTGTCATCTTCTACAACACTGATTCACCAGTAAAACCCATGGAGTTGGATCAGTGACAGTGGATGGAGACACTGGGTTTATGTTCAGTTAATGATACATTTTGCTGAAAAAGTCACTTTTTCTTCAGTTTTCACTGTTCTTAAATAGTAACAGTTGAATTTGAAGGCTTTGGGGTGCCTCAGGGTTCTATTCTGGATCCTGTTTTCTTTGTATATGCTGCCCCTGGGTTCCATTTTTAGAACGTACAACATTCAATTTCATTGTTTTGCGGATGCTGTACAAATCTACTGGCCCCTTAAAGTAAATAATGGGCATCTATGCACAGCCCCACTACTTGCTGAACTTCAGGAGGGTCCTTTATTTCCTGTCTTTCATTATTAGACACACTGATTAATCCAGGTGTGCCTGCTACTTCTTGTGACTACTGATTAATTAGGCACAACTGGATTAATCAGTGTGTCCAATAATGAAAGACAGGAAATAAAGGACCCTCCTGAAGTTCAGGAAGTAGTGGAGCTGTGCATAGAGTCCATTAAGCCTCTGTTCAGGTCCTATTGGACTATCTACAAGATGTCATCTGTCATCGTCTGCAACATTGATTCACCAGTAAAACCCATGGAGTTTGATCAACGACAGTGGATAGACACTTGGCTTTTGACGATATATATATATTAAATAGTAAATAAAATGAACAAAAAAAAAATTACGATACAATATGTAATATGAAAAAATAAGCAAAATAAACTACTCAAATGAACTTAAAAAAAAAGCAAGAAAATAAACAAAAACAGCCAAAATAATCAACAAAATGAAAAAAAAGTGACAAAAAATAATAAGTGACGAGAACAAAATAAGCCACAAATTGAATGAAATTGAAGAATAAATGAGAATAAATTTGATAAATGACAGTGGATGGCTGACACTTGGTTTATGTTCACTTAATGATATATTTTACTGAAAAAGTCACTTTTTCTTCAGTTTTCTGTGTTTTTGATATAGTAACCTTTGAATTTAGTCTGAGCTTCTATGAACATCTACATGATCAGTGAATTAAATATAAAAAAAATACATGATTTACAGTAAAAATAAACACATAAATAAAACACAGAGGATAATATTACAATAAATGGTGATAAATCCCTTAAGAAAGGTAAAACATAGTAAAAAAAAAAACAAAAAACAATAATTTGGGAACTGACACTAAATTAGCATTGGGTCTTTATGGGTTAAAGGTCCAAGCCTTGAAATTTATAGTTCTGTCAGTTTTTTCTATGAAGCACCTTCTGAATCAGGGAATAAATGCAACATTAACAGTATATGAGCAGTATCCTGCTGTGTGGCCCATCATGTGAATGGAGTATTATGAGTTAATGTACATACCTTCTGCTGTATAAGCTGCTCTGTCTGATAATTCAGGATTGGTCTGAGGCCATGCTGGTCCACCGGGGCTTCAGGATCCAGACTGAAGTTGAGGCTGATATAAATGGGAGACAGTTTATCCCGAAATTCCTCCTCACCCTGCAACATATGGAAATCAAACGTCAATGGTGTGTTGACTTCTTAAATGTGAAGGTACAAGATGTAACTCAACAAAACCGCCAAGAACGTTTGACGCAAACTTCTGAAATGTTGCACAAAGGAGCAAAATCAAAACAAATGCAAATTAGGCTTCTGTCAACAAACCCTGACGTGTCCGTGGTGATTGTTCTGAATGTACGATTTATTTTAAATATTCATAAAAATTCAACTGTTTGCTCAATAAGAATTTCCAAATGTGCTGATAGAATAGACCTTGTTCTTTCCATAGACACCTGAGCATGCTCAGTTCACCCCCCGCAGCCTGTGAAATGGGAGTAAAACACAGAGCAGTGAATGAGACTGACTCACTATAAAAAATAGAGGATTTGGGTTGTTTTTTTTTTGTTTTGTTTTTTTTACACTGTTTTCCTTGTAGGTTGTTTTCAGTGTTGTTTCTAGTGTTGTGGTGATTTTCCTTTATTGTTTCTTTACTGTGTTTTTGCCAAGTTTTGACCATGTACCTCCTTTTTGGAATAGAATAGAATAGAATAGAATAGAATAGAATAGAATAGAATAACCTCTATTGTCACTGCAAAATTCCATTGTACAGTGCAATGAAATTAGATTTTAAGCTCTGTAAAGTGTTAAAGTAAAATACACACATCAGTTATAAACAGTCAACAATAAAAATCCTTCTTAATCAAAAAATTACGATTTGGACACATCCTTACTTTGCTTGTTTGCCAACTGCTAAAAAAACCAAATCTTGAAGAAACTTATCACTATCTAGAAGAGAAAAAAGCTTTAGTACTTTATGCAAATTTCTAAATATGTTTTGAACCTTTTCTTCTTTTGTCTCCTAAACAGTCTTGTTAAATGTTCACTTTTTCCACATGAAGTTTTTCCTATCTTTTATGAAGTGAATTAACTCTTGGACAAAAAGAAAGAACCTTCAACTGTTTTGGTGGATGTTTTTTTCCAAATGTTGCAAATTTCCTCCAACATTTTTCTAATGCAATACTTCAAAACGTGCAAAAAACACGCTGATGGAAATGCAGCTACTGCAGGTTTTGTCTGTGACATGAACATGATTTTTAAACAAAAAATGGGAACTGCTGTGAAAAAAACCCCAGAGTGACAGCCGAGTGCACGGTTGAAAGTCAAACCATCTTTCATCCTGTCAAACAGGAAAGTGCTCTGATTATTATGGCTTTACAGTGCACATCTACACATATGTGCTTCTGCAGGGTTTTCCCTTTGATCCGGTCACCAGTGAGTGATGAGAAGATCGGTGGTGTAGTAGTTTCTCCTCTGTCTTCAGTTAAAGGTACCTCCCAAAATAACACTTCAAACAGCTCTGTCTATTAGGAAATGACTTTAACCTCTGTCATACTAACTAGTTAATAGCATTCACCTGGAGCTGCAGGTGCAAAACAGCCTCTGATTAGATGAACAGAATTAAAACCAGCAGGACTCAGGTTCCCAGGGGCTGGGATTAAGAACCGGAACATTTACAGAAGATGTAAAGCATAAAAGCTGAATGCTTATTGCACAGTAATTAAAGACTGTAAATTATTTCTCTTTTCCTTTGGTCATGTCAACATGAAATATGGTCAAAATTAAAGGAAAATTAGTTTTGTTTACAGTAGTTTTTTCATAGTTTTGGACATGACCACTAAAAGTTCCAACCATCCTGCAGTGAAGTATGGGATGTGGCAGACTGTAGCTAGTGCAGCTTAGAAATTAAATGAAATGAGTCATCTGGGAACAGAAAGCAGCAGCAGGAACAGAGAACACCCCAGGGTAGGAGTTACCAACCAGGAACTCCTAGAAGCACCGAGGCCTGGTCTGGAACCAGAACGAGATCTCCAACACTCACATAAGGTGCTGGGGTGGGATTATCATGATGTCCCTGTATGTCAGCATCATGTTCTATCTGACTCAATCCCCAGTTGAATTTGTGAATTTGTCAGGTTGTTAAATATAGGAAAATACATGATTTACACTCAAAATTCAAATATCATATCAAAACACAGAAAACTGAAGGAAACATGAATTTTTTAGCTAAATATATCATTAATTCTGTGTAAAAACAAGCATCTCCAACCACTGTCATTTATCCATTAAGGGTTAAACATTCAGTATATAATATTAAATGATATATTTTGCAGAAAATGACACTTTTTCTTCAGTTTTCTCTGTTTTCATATAATAACCTGTGAATTTACTCTGTTTTCATGAACATCTACATGATCAGTCAATTAAATATAGGAAAATACATTATTTACACTGAAAAATGCAAATTACAGAGGATAATATTATAATACATGGTGATAACTCACTTAAGAAAGGTTAAATAGAGAGGGAACTGACGCAAAAGTAGCACTGGGTCTTTATGGGTTAAGACCAGTTTTTCTCCTGTGTTCTATGTAAGTCTCAACCTGCACCGGGACCACCGCTGAGAAGAAGTCTGGAGCCTGAGTATGACATCACATGCAGCAGCTGTAGGAAGTGCTGCATTAATGAAACAGCAAGGATCCTGTACAAGAAACTAATGAAGACCAGAAACACTAACACCGAAGCGGATCACAGCATCGAGTGGTGGTCACAGTGGACGTACAGCTGCAGAGACATCAAGGAGACATGGACAAAGACCATCTTTGAACGCTCTGGGGTTCTTATCTAACTATGTTCTCACTGTATATGAGTGAACACCTGCTGCATGTGACTGGAATCACACACTTTGGCCACATGATCAAAACTCAGCCACTTTCATTCACTGATGAAGTCCACAAACATGCATCCAAGTTGACCTTTTCCACATTAGACATACTATAGTGACTTATTTTAAAGTGTAAAGGACCGTGTTAGAGATGTTTTTACAGCAGATGAGAGAAAAACACAAACATTCATAACATTAACCCTTTATAGTTCACTCACAGAAATACTCTGAAATTCGAACCTTTTAACCTCAGTGTGTTACTGGAGGACATAACAAGACTTTATTACTTTTGTGAAATTTTTCAAGTTGTTTATTGTCATATAGAAAATCAAGGTCAATGATGTTACCGTTTTTGGTTCCTTTCCTGTATTATTTAAGGCCAAACCTAAAATATTCAGAACAGAACTAATGTTTGAAATAGAACTTACTAACTTAGAAGAGGGTTTTACTTTTTTTTTTTTTGAGAAAATTGTTGTCATGAACTGGTCTAGATGAGTTTGTGTAGAACAGAGCCTCACCAGTTATTTTTTTCTGTTTCCAGTCTGATGCCCTGTCCACCCTAATATGGAGATTTTTTTGAATAAGTATTTTCCCTCAGTTCTTCCAAAAATTTCAAATATGGTTCAAAATGATGTATTATTTTTGATTCATATCTATGTAGAAGTTTTCATGTTTTCTTGAAATCTGTTTTATTTTTTGGCACTAAAGTGGGATTGTTTTGTTTGTTTTGTTGCATATTTGAAATAAAATGAACTAAAAAAAGTTGCATCCACCCAAGATTTGCTTTACAAAATATCTCTGTACAAGTGACAAAATGAAACAAAATGACTATACAATGGTACAAACATACAGTTGGACTTTAATCTGTGGACCTTCAGCAGACACAGAGGCTTCATTCATGAAGCTGAATGCAAACAGTAAATGAAGGTAAGTGACCTTAACTGTTGTATTCTTTATAGATTTCCCCGAAACACTAGAATGTGCTAAATGTGTCAGTGCTGAGTTTTATCTATCACAGGTAAAACACTGACTTATACAACTATATGACCAATATTTGATGTTTCAGGTGCTCATTAAACAACAATAGGCTTGTGTAAACAGGGGTGTTACTCCATTGTTTTCTAAACCCTTCATTCTTCTTCTCCACATGGATTCACAGAAACCACAATTCTTAGAAATGTTCACCCTTAAACTCTCTGTTTTTACAACCTAGAGGACTATGTTTGTGTTGACGACAGGCCTGAACAGAGAACATTTTGTCAAATATCCTTAATAATGTGGATAGGAAGAAATTAGTGCTGTCAAACAATAAAAAAATTTAATCAGATTATTCACAGGGTTGCTGTGGATTAATTTCAATTAATCAGGATTAAATATCATTCATTTTTAATCTATATTAATCGTGTTTCATTTTGCATGAGCAAACAGTCTCACAAGAGAAGGGAATATATATGCACTTAACGTGTTTATTAAACACCAACCGTTTCAACAAAACAACTTGAAACATCTGTTCTGTCTGGGGTTTTTTTTGTCCTCATATTTTCATCCAGAGGACCAACGTAGTAGCGTCTTCCATCTTTATGGGTTGGTTCTGCTGCCTGTCACTACTGAATCAACTACCCATTAACACATGCCCGACAGTAACTCTACTTGGACAAACTGCCCCTAATGCACTGGCAGAGACATTCAGAGTCATTCTGCGCTGCAAATGGGTTAATTGTGTTGATCAGATTAATCATGATGATGGATTAATCTGCGTTAACACGTGAATTTTGACAGCCCTAGAAGAAATAAATAAGTTCCAAGTCACATAGACAAATTATTCACACATAGAGGTGGTTATGACTACAGACAGACATTTCACCACAACAAATCTTAAACAGATGTGCATTTCATGTTGTGGAGTGGTTTTGTGGGATAGAATAAAACTAAATATCAAACAGCGTGAAAACATCACAAAATCTAAGTTGAATAAAACCTTATTTTCCACAGATATAGCATCAATGAACGGGAGTAAAACTGTAATAGTTATTGATGGAATGTTATCATTTGTTCTCTTTTTCTGTAATTTAATGACTGACCTATTCCTTATACGGACTGTATATATTAGCTTATTATCCAAGTCATGTAAAATCGGGATAGAACGATATAAGCTTGGCTTCTCCTTACTCCGTTGTGGACATAAAGTGTTGTTAAAGAACCACAATGAAATAGTTATGGGTTGTGTGACATTTGTTGTTTTTTTGGGGGTTGATTTATTTCCTTCAAATATATTGGAGAGTCCTGTTTAAATTGGTAATTTCTTTTGCCTACTTATGTCCAAAATAAAGTCTATCTATCTATCTATCTATCTATCTATCTATCTATCTATCTATCTATCTATCTATCTATCTATCTATCTATCTAGGCTTCTTATCTCTTAACATTTAAATACTGAAAGAACAGATGAATATGAATGGACTCTATCATCACAGATCTCATTCAACTTCCCACTGGAAAAGAAATGAACACGTCTCCCAAATGGTCACGGTATTCCTTTAACTTCACCAACAACTTTCCAATTTTTTGCAGAGAAAATGTAGAATTTTAGAGCAGTTTGCTTCCAATCTATTTGACAGTGTTGAAAATGCGACTGACCAGGAGGTAGATCTTGGCATCATGGCACAAACGCTGTCCGTTGGTGAGATTGAAGCTCTTCACCAGACTGGGCTGATGGGTTTCCAGGAACACCGTCCTCCTGATGGACTCCTTCTGATGCTGTTTCACACTGTCCAGCTGAACCTCCACCACAAACCCTTCACACAACACACACAGTAAAACCAAACACCAAGAAAACAACCACTATATGGACAAAAGTTTGTGGTTCTATATCCCAGACCCATTAGAAAAGAAACACCTGAATTCAACATGTCCACATACTTTTGTCCACATAGTGTATGACTTAGGCAATTATGCTATGAGGCTAACAATATGCATATGCATGTCAGCGCGTCTGTTTTACACTCTGACATACAACACCGCATGCAGCTTTCACCACATGCAAATCCACACACACATGTACAGCAGTAAACATTATTATGGTGAAGTGCCTTCATACAGTAACAGAAACACACACAGAGGCCAATGCTGCAGCCCATATGACAACAACTAAGCACCGAGCCCAGACAATACACACCCACACTCTTAAAATAAACACACACATACACACACACACACTTCTCTAAACTGCCTGAGCCCACCAAGTTACCCCGTATTTACATGATTCTTCTTTTATCTTGATCTTAACTGCCAAATTGACCACAGTGAGGTCCAGCATAGTTGTGGCCACACAAAGAAAGCAAGGTAATAGGGACCATGTGTGTGTGAGTGTGAATGTGTGTGTGTGTGTGTGTGTGTGTGTGTGTGTGTGTGTGAGCCTCACCTAGATGAGAGGGGAGGTGCTTCCCATTAGCCAGCAGGCAGAAACTGATGCTGACACTGGAAGTCGGAGAAAGACAAAAACACACACAAGATGTTAGATTTTTTTTTTTTTTTTTTGCATTGAATCTTTCACAACCTTCCGAGGGAGGCTGAACGATGCCAAATAAAAACCTACAGTTACAACCTTTTTCCAACCTTTTCAATGTGAATTTACTCCACCCTTTTCCCCACTTCCTCTTCCATTCTGCTTTCATCCCCTTTTTTGTTTCCAGGGGCAGCAAAAACACCAACAAACCCCAAAAACAAGAACTCCTTGTATCATCAGACTTTGGCAAACAGCTCTCGGTGCAAAAATATTCCACATTAAAGAGGATGGATAAACTTAACTTGTGGAAAGAGCTTCATTGACATTAAAAACAGGGTAAATTTTCCCTTTTTTTCCACTGGAGCTAAGAATAAGGGTGTGTAGTTAAGAGCAGCTCAGAGAAGAAACTGGCAAAGGTGAAGTCATTTGACGTTCTCGTGAGGTAAATGTTGGAAAGCTGAAATTAAACTAAGATGTGTGTTACGCAACTTATGCAAGACTTTCCATGTTCTGTAAATGTCACAGACGACTCTACAGTCAAAAGGTTACTTCAGATCATTTGAAGTGGAGGTGCTTTTCCACAGCTGGTGCATTTCTACAGTAGCATGGTCCCAGTTTGGAGAAGCACATAGGAGGACCGAAGTAGAAGCTAAAGAGTGAACGGTTGTGGACACCAGATTATAGCCACATAAAAAATATGATAAATATGAAGTCAGATTCAACTGTAGTTTGTGTTAGAGACTCTGAAAATGAGCCTGTTTACATTCACACTAATACTCAGATCATTATTTAATTTCTGGAGTTATCAGATTATTATTGATCATGCTAACAGTATAATCTGATCTGCTTTATCTGATAACAGCAGTAGTCTGATTATGAGAAATCAGGTCAACACACCTGGATTTCTCCCCAATAGTATTTTATTGGTCCGACCAGTGGCGATTTCTCATAGACTGCAAGGGAAGCCCGGCTTCCCCTAAAATTACAAAAATTAAATGGTTAAATATGTACGGTTGTGTTGACATTTCATTGATTACAATTGTGTTAGAACATGTTCATCTCACAGACGAGTTCTTTCAGAATCAGCTTCATCACAAATCAACAGACTCGATGTTGTTCAATTCTCATACATTCCCGTGTCTCTGTTTTCTCATTCGATCTCTGCTCAGTGCATTTGCCCATAGACGCCGGGCGTCTATGGGCTTCAATGGGGCTGAGTGGAACAGTTTTTTTCATTGCCTCAAAACTGGACAGTAATTGGATAAATGCCACGATGTTGTCCCGCCCCCAGACGCCGGGCGTCTCTGGGGGTGAATAGAGCTGTGGGCGGAGCTCGGCTGGGCTCGACGCCAGAATCCCATGCTGATTGGAGGATCAGTCGAAAGGCTGAATCCCGTTTGATTGACAGCTATTTTCAGATCTACTCCTTCACTGACAGTTCAGTTTAATACCGCCGCGCATTCTGCTGTGAAATGGAGAAAGAAACCACTACGAAATTACTCGTTCATTTCTTGCACTGTAAAACTGTAAAACACACTCATTGGACTTCCTTGTTTCAATTTAACATAATTTCAGCGTTTTCTTGTTTCAGTTACATAATTTAATCATTTCTTGTTCGAGTTTAATATCGTTTTGTAGATAGTTAAATCAATCAAACTGTCGGCTAGGTCGGAGTGAAAGGAGTATCTCTTGTTTAAAAAGGCTGAAGTCCCACAACACAATGGGCCAAGGCAATCTAAGCAGCCTAGCTCTGCTGGACATTCAGAGGACACTGGTCCAGTCCCTGGAAAAGACGCCTACTTAGTATGATAAGGTCACTGACCGTTTTCTTAAAAAGGAACAGAGGGCCAAATTTATGTTTAAATAACTTGACAATGTTTTTTTGATGTAAGCCGACAATGAGCTTCCTCTGTCTGAAAGACAAGCAGCCCCCACTGGGTCCTACCCATCTGAGATCAAATTGGTCTGAATGTGGCATTTCACATATTCCTCCCATGGGCCAAATTGGACCCTTTGGCAGGCCGGTTTTGGCCCATGAGCCGTATGTTTGACATCCATGCTTTAACTCATAAAGACCCAAACAGCCAAGACCAAGACCATCTACTGATCTAATATGTTAATACCTGTTGATCCACTAATCCTATCAATACATGTAAATAATTTGTGTAAAATGCAATTTTTCATCTTTTCATGGTCATCAAATATGACCCATTTGGACGTTCAGAGGCTCCACAGTGAACGTGGAAACATCGTCATCTTCTACAACATTGATTCAGCAGTAAAACCCATGGAGTTTGATCAATGACAGTGGATGGACACACTGGGTTTATGGTCAGTTATTACTATATTTTGCTCAAAAAGTCACTTTTTCTTCAGTTTTCTCTGTTTCTGAGATCATAACCCTCAATGTCAATCTGAGCTTTTATGAACATCTACATGATCAGTGAATTAAATACAGTAAAGTATCTGATATTCACTGAGAAAACACAAAACAGACTGGATAATGTAATAATAAATGGTGATAAATCACTTAAGAAAGACTAAATGGAGAGAAAAATTAATTTGAAAACAACAAAAGCACCACTGGGTCTTTATGGGTTAATGTTGGATCTAAATCAACCTTTGAAACTTTGGATTAAATCATAAAAGGTATTTTCACTACAATTCCAAAAACATGTATAAATTAATTGGACTGATTCATTAAAGGAAAAACAGTGTGTATCCATACCAAGAAACCGCTGTGGTTTGATTCCTGGTGGACAGCGTACAGGACTTCTCCTCCTGGTTGAACATGGTTGGTTGCACCGTTAAAGAAGCGGTGGCACTGACAATGGGACGAGCTCTGATCAAAAACACACACTGTTACAAATCACAGCGGCCTACTCACTCATGAGTCGTTACAGTACAGGCTGCTTTAACGAACCTGTACAGAACTGCTTTATCCACCCCAAATGCACCGACCATCAGATCTGCAACAGGAGGGAATGAATTAACTGGTATCAGACATGATAAGGAATAAAAACCAGCCTGGACATGGGCATTTCTAGTCAGTACCTGGGTAACCATTACGATCCAAATCTCTGTTGCTACGAAGAGTAAAGCCAAAGCTGGCGGGAAAAGAGGTGGTAGCCCATTGGCCAGAGAGAGTCTGAGTGGGTGTGTCCTTCAGTCCTTCCTCATGACCGTTATAGATAAGAACCAATCCCTGCTGGTCGTCTCCTCCATAAGGACAGCCCACAGCCAGGTCTGATAGGAAACAGTGAAGAGGTGAATGATATGAGAAAATGAACACAATTAACCCTTATGTTCTCCTCAAATTTACCACCCTCTGGTTAAAAATGTACAAGCACAAAAAACTGCAATAAAACCCTCATACATCAATTAATTTTTTTGGCTAATTTTTCAGAAAAGTCTTAAACAATTTCAGCCCTGTTTAAAACTACCAAACATTCAACAAATGGTTGAAACTTGTGGAATACAGTACAAAAGTCAAATATCACTAGTCTTCTTCTAAATAAAAATGTGACATTAGAGAATGTATGGTTATAAAGTGTAATGGCAATGAAATTAAAAAAATGTGGTTATAATGGAAGCCAATGGGGCATTTTTGTCCATGGATGGTGTACATTTTTGCCATGTAGGTAACCAGAGGGTGCCAAACGCATCATGGGAGTATAAAAATACATGTAAGAGTAAAAGACACTGGATTTCAAAAATATAACTAAAAAGAAAAGTTCTTGCCAAAAGGCAAAATCATCCAAAAAAAAAAAAAAAAATCAGAGAAAAACATCCAAAAATGTCAGAGGACCTAAGGGTTAAAAGAGACACACTTCATTAGAAGTCTGTGATGCATTCTATTGGCATTTACCTACCATTGAAACCATCTTGGTTGAGATCACCGAGCGGAGCCAGGGAGGATCCGAACCGACTGAAGGCCTGAAAACCGAGGAGGTGGGACGGGGCGGGGTCCAGCTCCAGGGGCCCCCTCTGGAGGTACACATACACTTTACCCAGCTCCTCCAGCTGCCCACCAGACCCCCGACGCATAAACAATGGAGCCCCCACCACCACGTCATCCAGACTGGAAGTATAATATGAGCATAGACAAAAAAAGTACATTCATCCCATTGGTCTGGATGTGGCCCCTGAACGAAAATGACTGTTAATGTCTTCAGTGTAATTTTTGCACTTTGCAAATTCATTCCTCTGGCACAACCTCTGGTGACCTGGTTTTGGCCCACGAGCCACATGTTTAACACCCCTGGCATATAGAATCATTATTTAAGATTTAAAAAGTTAGATTTAAAGTTGATTTATTTGCCAATAATGACTGACAATATCACAGTTAATACAAGGGAAGAAATAAAGTTATATTTCCAAAAAGCCTCAGAGTTGGTTTTTTACTTAATTTCTCTCAATATTTATTTTTTTAAATCCCTGACAGTGATTTCAAATGTTCTACCTCTAAATTTCTAAAAAAAAAAAAAAAATTGTCGTGCTCTGAGTAAATAATAATTTTCTACCACAATTAGCCATCTACCTTCTTTACATCTCATTTAGGAAGAAAAATCTCCCATTAAACTTTGATTGAATATTGATGTTTCTAAACTATATGGATAAAAATATTGGGACACATCATGTCTACAGCTGTAAGATGTCCTGTTCATGATAATTTCACATATAAACATCAATATTAATAATCAATATGATATTTATCACAATATAAAACTATATTATGATAGTTTTGTATCCCAGAACCCTGTTAGAAAAGAAACACCTGAATTCAAAGTATCCACATACTTTTGTTCATTTGTATACGAGTTAGGTAATTATACTATGAGACTAAAGATATGAATAGAAATTTCATGGCACAGAAACTTAAAGAGTTCCCGCGGGAGTAAAAGTATGATTGTACTGGTGACAAGGAAGTGAAAATAGCTTGAGATGTCACAATAAGAGGAAGTAAATACAGAATGAGAGTTAAAGATATTTCCACTGAAGGAAGGGAAATTTTGGTGATTTATTAGAGTGACATATGAGTGATGGTCATGGTGAAGTCACACTGATGACCTGTGTTGCACTGAGGTCACGACCTTTCACTTTTCTTCTCCTGTTTAAGCTCACAATCGTCTCCCTTTTCCCCAAAATCTCAGCTGAAGTCTTTCTTATCCCTGAGTTCGTGTCAGTGTCACTCTGTCCACTCACCCGTCGTTGTTGATGTCAGTCGCTGCCACTGCATAGCCGAAGTAGGACCCCATCTGGAACCCATTACAAACACAACCCAGTTAGCCTGTAATCACACCACAGTGCACACATCTCTTTTCTTTTTGTCCCTTTTCTTTTTCATATACTCCATCACCCGCAGAAGCTTTCCTCTTCAATCTCTCAATCCCACAATCCCCTGGGGTCTGGTCCTCTCCCTTTTCATGGAGCTTAGTGTTAAAGCTCCAGTAAGCCTGAGCAGAGGTAGGGGGTCCGGGCATCTGGGACCCAAACTCCTTCAAAACGCACTCAGGGTTTCCGCTTTAATTTCATACCATCTATGATAAATTAGGGTCAAGTTACATCCTTGGGTGACTACTTCAAAGTGATTTGTGGAGTTTCTATGAAAGTTTGGAGACCCTTGTGAAAAACAAACCTCAGAATTGGAATTGTCTTCCGGTATCCCACACTGAAAACAACCAATATCACCATAAATCAAACTGAGATTCTGGGCAAAGTTCATTTCCTATGTTACCTGAGGAGCTATGCTTTGCCATGAATTCACACTGTGAGAAATATGACCTCTCCTACAGATTCAAGCAAGAAGAAAGGTTTAGCAGAGGTGTGATGTGTTCCCAAAAACCTGACAAATTTACGCTACAGCTGAGGCCAAAGCTCTAAAACATCTTCAACTTCCTTTGCTACATGGCAAAAACAAGTTAGTCACACACTATGAGCTTTGCAGATCATCCAGGAGTTCTATCAAACATTAGCTAGTAAAGGTTATGCTAGTAAAGGAAGTAATTTATTTAATTTAACATCTACAAAGTTATTTCCTTCAGGGTAGAGGATGTAAAGATAGATAAAGCTAACAATAAATATTGAAATTATATTTGTTCAGTGGTCAGAAACAAAGCTCCAAATCATTGGTGATGTTTCATTGTGGCTCCTGTTTACACACATAACTCTTACCTAGTTCGCTCCATTTCTGAGAGGATAGGTCACTGCTACTATGAAATTTGCTCAGTTAGCATTAGCTGCCGTTGTATTAGCTTGTTTACCATTAGCTACTTTATCATTAGCTTGTGTAGCATTTGCTGATTTATCAATAGCATGTTAAGCATTAGCTGCTTTATCATTAGCTTTTTTAGCATTAGCTTCTGTATAATTAGCTTCTTTAGCTGGCTGCACTGGCTAAAATATGTGATAAAGTGTAAATTCAATTCATACCGAGTACAACATTAACACCTGTTATTACCTAATTTAGTTTTAGCTGCTGTATCATTAACTAGTTTAGCATTAGCTCCTCTATAAAATATGCTTCAGACCAAAGGGGTCTTTAGTCAGAAAATCATTGCTTGTATCATTAACTTGTTTAGTATTAACTGATATGGCATTAGCTTGTTTAGCAGTAGCTGCTGCGTCATTGGCTTTTTCTGCTGACTAAAATCCCTGCTAAATAGGAAATACCTACATATATATTCAGCATAATAGTTTTTTTTTCCTTATTTTGGAATTATTGTACAAAAAAATACATTTAGTGATACCATAAACAACATGACAGATATTGCTAAAAAAATATATATATATCACTTACATAATATCCAAAAAAATGTATGACATAGAGGACATGGTATCAAACCTTCACTATAATAACATGAAAATTATAAAGATCAAGTATAGATTAAAAATGTTAGGAATTCATTACATGAAGATCTGTGGGAATGCAATGAAAAGGACTACAGACATTCCTAATGTTTCATGGTAACTTATGTATATGATGAATATATCATATTACCCATCCCTGTTTGTCTGCAGTTTACACAAAACAAAAACAACAGGACACAGAACAGATCTATTTCATTATGAGCCATCAGTACATCAGTGACTAGTCCAACTGTTTAACAAATGACAAAATATGAGGTTTCTTTTGCCACATCAGCAGGGTCTCTTGCACAAAGACGCTCTGGTGTGTTTTTGCAGCTGAATTTGACAGCGCTGTCCAAACACCCATGGTTCCTCCACTCATGTTTACCCACAAAGAGCAGCAGCTAGGAGTTTACCTCATCACTCTCACTATGACTTGACAGTTTATTCAGCGCCCTCCACCCTCAGACTGACACCTCTGAGCCTTACTGATGACCCCCCACAGTGGAAACACTGAGACACAGCCACACACACTGAGACCCATGTTGTACCATGTGTGCATGATTACACACTTTACAATGCACTGTTGCAATATGTAGACAAAGATGCCTTTTTGCAGATGGGACACAACTTAAGTATCCCATTTAAATGTCAACTCTTATTTTACAATTGCAGTTTCTCTATTTTGTTGAACATTTTAGTTTCCACAGGAACTTTAGCTGCTGGTCAGTGGGAGATGATTCACAGAAGGTGTGAGTGATATTTCCTTTTAACCCATAAAGACCAAACATCCACCGTCAACCCAAATCATCTATTGATCTAAACTGTTTAATACCTGTTGATCCACTAATCCTATCATTATATGCAAATATAGTATATGTATGTGTGTATATATATATATATATATATATATAAAATAATATGATATGATATATTACACCACTAGATGTAGGATAACATGTCCCCCACATAATAAAAGGGTCTATTTGTAGTATTTATACAGTCAAATATTTAATTAAAAAAAAAGCTAAAATTATCCTCAGAGTGTTTAGAATAAAGTTCTATGAAGTTCTACCAAAGATACTGAAGTACTACTGGATGGTACAGATATGAAATAGATTTATTTATGTTGACAGGCCGGGCAATTTATGTGACCACTAGAGGGAGTAGTGAGTCACTCTACAGGTCTCTCATTGTGGCGTTTAACCAAAGCATCAGAAAGTGACCAGGTGGAATGAGAACCATGAAGAAACAACATTAGGCTCATATAAAACAAATGATAAAAACAGAAGCTGATGTTTTTCACCATTGAACACAACTGTACAACATGTACATGTAAATAATTGGTGTAAAATGCAGTTTTTCATCTTTTCATTGTCATCAGATAAGACCCATTTGGACGTTCAGAGGCTCCGTAGTGAACATGGAAACACTGTCATCTTCTACAACATTGATTCACCCATAAAACCCATGGAGTTGGATCAATGACAGTGGATGGACACACTTGGATTATGTTCAGTTAATGACAAATTTTGCAGAAAAAGATACTTTTTTTCAGTTTTCTCTGTTTCTGATATAATAACCTTCCACTTTAATCAGAGCATTAATGAACATCTACATGATCATTGAATTAAATACAGGAAAATGCATGATTTTCACTGAAAAATAAAGTAAAATAAAGAAGATAATATAATAATAAATGGTGATAATTCACTTAAAAAAGATTAAATATAGTGAAAAATTCATTTAGGAACTGCCATAGAAGTACCACTGGGTCTTTATGAGTTAAAATATCATCTATGGGTTATATTTTAAGCAACGTGACACCAACACCGGTTAGTGTGTAGCTCCTTAACTGTAACTTCTCATTTAAAACACACACATGCTGAATCAATACAATGACAACGTGAACTCAATCCCATTCCACTGTTTCTGGGTTTAATTTACAGCTTCTAGAAACCGTGAGCTGTGCATACTGTAAGCCCAACCTTTGACCCCAGTATAGGCCTCATCTCCACAGGGCAAAATTCCTTCATCTTCTACCCTTTTCTTTACACATGCCACTTTAAATATGTGCCCACATGTGAAAACAGAGGAAAAAGTACAGAAGATCTTAAGCCAGATGTGAACATACCTGCTCCCCCGTCAAGTTGAGCAGATACGTCATGTCCTTTCCATCGAATATAGACACCTAGAATGAGAGGAACAGTGATGAACATAGGTGCAAACGAGATTATATGGGGTTATTCATGTATAGCTGTATACACTTCATGTAAATAGCCCTTCATTTTGGCATTTTATATTGTAAAATGAAAATGTGAGGAATGCTTACTAAACCATACAGCAGGAGTCCTTTAGGAACTCCCGCGATGAAATCTGTGAAGGACAGAAAGGAGCAAAAAGGGTAAAAAAATCAACACCAATACTAATACTGATACTACAGCCCTATTCACATAAGACCAGAACTGCCTGTGAAGTTATGGTAATTTGCAATAACTGCATCATCTGTAACTATAATCCTGTATAAATCTGCCACTTTAACAAACACATAGGTCCTATGATAATATTTGGATAATTTGGAGTGATTTTTTGTCATTTTTGTTGACATTTTTTGTTTTCTTGGTGCTTTTTTTCTGCATATTTCCTGATCAAACTATGAAGATTGTGCTTGTATTTATAAATTAGTATTTTTTGAGCAAATTTATGTTTATGTTTATGTTTATGTTTACGCATTTGGCAGACGCTTTTTTCCAAAGCGACTTACAGGGGAAAACCAATTAAATCACTCAATCAATCAAATTTTATTTATATAGCGCCAGATCACAAAAAAGTTATCTCTTGACATTTTATATATAGAGTTGGTCAAAACCAGACTCTAAGTCAATTCTACAGAAACCCAACAGAATCCTCCTGGAGCAAACACTTGTGACTGGTGACAGTGGCGAGGAAAAACTTCCCTTTAACAGGCAGAAACCTCGAGCAGACCCAGACTCCTGGAGGATGGCCGTCTGCCTTGACCAGTTGGGGTTAAAGAGAGAGTAGAGAAGGGGAAAAAGAGAGAGCGATAGAGATAGGGACTGGGGGAGAGGGGGAGAAGGGGGGAGTAGGGGGAGACACATGGAGGCGGTTGAGGATAAGTGAGTGGTGATGATGAGGGCAGGGAAGAGGCCGGACCACCGCAGCAGGTCCAGAGATAATCGTGAAAGAATCTGTGGTTGTCCTGGGAAAAACCTTATTAGAATATTTAAAATGGAATGTTTGAAAGTGCTAGGACAGGAGGTGCTCTCGGAAGAGCTGGGTCTTCAGGAGCTTCTTGAAGATAGGCAGGGATGACTCTGTTCTTGTAGCACTTGGTAGAGCGTTCCACCAACGTGGAACGACCCATGAAAAGAGCCTGGATTGTCTTGTACAAGGTCTGGGGACCACCAGACTACGTTCCCCATTCCCCAATTTACTCAGACACAGCTTTATTGTCATTCGATCAATAATACATGATAGAACAAAATATAGTTACCCAGGTCTCAGTTTTGTAGCATGAGAAAAGGATAAAATACAAAATAAAATATATAAAACGTAAATAGAATAGAATAAAAATTGCTATAAAATATGCAAAAAAAAAAAAATAAAAAGAATAACAAAAATAACTTCTTAATATGTACAAAATTACACAGTGTGCAGAAACAGTACAGTTAAAGTGATGGTACATGTAGCAGCAGTGGCAGTAGTGAATTAGGAATCTCATGTTGGAATGAAGTATGGATATTTGCTGAATGACAAAAATGTAATTATTAAATTCTGAGACAAATCTTAAAAGATGATGGGATGATGCATGACACCTACTGGAAGAAACATTTTTCTGTCTTTACCAGGATCAAGAGTTATCTGTAACTGGTATCATATTGGTAATGAGCCCTGGGGTCAATTAACTATGTGTAATAACCATAATCAACAATGTGCAATAATCACAATCAGCTATATGTAACAATCAACAAAGTGCAACAATTAAAAAAAATCTGTGTAATAACTACTGTATTTACCTGTCACTGTCCTCTGCACCTTAACTTGGTATGAATGTGTGACTTGACTGAATGGGAGAGGGGTGGAATGTGTTTGTGTGTGTGTGTTTTGTTTTTGTTTTGTTTTTTTACTGTTTTTACTATTTAATACTATTTAAATATTTTGCATTGTATATTTACTTTTTTTTTTTTTACTCAAGAAGTACCGTCTCTATAAAGCTCATTAGAATTTCATTGTGTATGCTCTGTGTATATAATGGCAATAAAAGGAATCTTGAATTTCTATTATTAGTAGTAAATTTGAGTAAAAAATACGTTTTGTTTTCGTACAACGGTTCTGTATAAAACACAGCTGTGGAGGATTCATTTCTATATCACCGGAGGTCTCTAGGTTATGCTACTGCCATGTGAACAGGGCTTAAGAGACTAATGAAATCTCTGTATCCAAGCAGCAAGAATTGTTTACACAGCTATGAGGTTAATTCTTTAATCTTTAATGTTTTAAATAATCATGCTTCCTTTGTAATCCATTTCCTGCGATAGCTGACTGTACACAATCGACTGAGCAGTTAACTATTAGACAGAGGCAAAAGGAGGTTAACAAACTGCACACTCAGCCATGCGTTTTGTTCTGCAAATATGACCCTCACCTTCCTCATCATCCCCGCTGAACTCACCACCAGCCACAGAGTATCCTACAGGAAGGAGAGGAAGATGAAGAGTGGAGATAGAGGGAAAAACAGAGATTAGGATCGAGGTGGTGCTAAATTTGATCATACTTTGTTAACACAGATTACCTGAATGTTCATTAACAACTGTTTTATCACTGGAGTACTTTAATTCCACATGTTTATTTTGAGTTTAAGATATCTGGGCTTTTCTGCGCCCCTGATTTGACCTGATAAAAGCGAGTCTTAATGCAATCCAGCGATTAGTTTTCAATGTCTTTTGTTTAAATGGATAAGTTAACCCTTTAACCCCTGACACATGATTCCAGGTAAAGGTGCTGCTGTGAATTGTCGTCTATTTCAGGTTCATAAAAGATGCTGTGAATATGTGCTTGTGTTCTTTTTTTTTTCTTCAGTGGTTTTGCTCTACTGTGTGTTTTAGGGTCAAAACAGGGTGGAAATACAGAAAAAGACAGAGAGGAATTGAAGTTTGACAGGTTTTGGCTAAATAAGGCACTCAGAATGTACATCAATAAGAGATTTAGGATGTTGAACATAAACTGTGAACTGGAACACACTGAACAACAATAAGGATTTGAATTTAGGCCCAGTAGTTTTTGTTTTGGGCTCTTTTGTTCTGAATCAGTCCAGCTGCTTTTTGACACCTGGTTTAACTCCAAAAATTGTTGGAGTGTTGTTTGCAGTGTTGTGGTGATTTTGTTTTTCACTGTGTTTTTACTGAGTTTTGACTGTGTAACTGCTTTATGGAGTTCAAAAAGTTATTCAAAAATTCAAAAACTGCAGAGCCTAAATTCAAATCCCTGTTCAGTGTGTTCCAGTTCACAGTCCATGTTCAACATCCTAAATCTCTTATCAGTGTACATTCTGAATGCCTTATTTAGTCAAAACCTTTCACACTTCAATTCCTCTTTTTGTCTTTTTCTGTTATCCCACCTGTTTTGACCCTAAAACACAGTAAAGCAAAACCACTGAAGAAAAGGAACACAAGCACATACTCACAGCAGCTTATGAACCTGAAACAGACGACAGTTCACACCAGCACCTTTACCTGGAATCATGGCTCAGGGGTTAAAGGGTTAATATTTAGCTTCACTGGTGACATGGGTTTACAGCTTCAAGTTCCCTTTGGTTCTGCCAGTACACAAACATCTCCTCAAAGTACGAATAGACACTTTATATTGGTTTCTGTACAGACTCATAGACTATTGTTCTCCACGTTGTCTTCCTGCGCGTTGCTAATAGCCACATGGATTTTTCTCAGCAGTTCAGTCAATTGATGAGGATTTGATGTTGTTATTGTTGTGTATCAAGTTGCAAGCGACACAAAAGACACTTTGAAAACATGATTTGTGAAGTCAGAGCATCTGGACTGAGATGCATCTGTAAATATCCAATTGGAATCACACTTCAAACCACCTCCAAATGTAATTTGGATCGATTGAAAAAAATTGCATTTCATGTGGTTTTTGCTCTCCAGACCTTAAAAAATCAATGTGGAAACACTATGGATAATGCCAAAAAGAGAATGGAACTGGCTGTCTGATCAATCCAACATGGTTTTAAATCAAATACAGTATTCCTTTCTTTTTTCAGAATGATGAGTCTGAGCAGTCATATGGGAATTCATGCAACTTGTTCATCACTCTAAATTGACTGAACATTTTTTCATAATGCTGTCAGTCTATGAAAAAGTATGTCTGTCTTTCTCCTCATCCTTGTCCTCTTTATCATTCGTCTCACATTCCCTACTTTCTGCTGCAAATCATCTTACAAATGAAGCTGTAAATGCTGACTTCAGTCTATGTTTACTTCCATATATCAGTGTGTGACATCTATGTTATTATTCATTTGTGCATGCAGGTCAGTTCAAGACCAGTTCATATTGAAACATGATATTGGACACATTTAAGAAATAATGTGAAAAACCAAACAAAAATATATCTAATGCAAACTGAGCTCTAAGGTTTGCTGTGTGAACAGAGCCTTTGCAAGAGTCACAGTAAAACCACCCTAAGGTTAATGACACCTACATCATTACTATGTCTGACGTCGACATTCAAATAAATGCACAGAAATCCACAAAGATTCAACTAAATGACATTAGTGGTAGTGTTTCCTTTTAATTACACAACATTATCCAACTCAGAGGTGGTTCCTCACCCAGGTAACTGTCGTCATAGCTCCCCTGCACCTGTCGAGTCTGTAACTGCCCGACCACCGACAGCAGAAAGTACGAAGGATAGTAGGCTTTAATGATTTCTTCTGTGGTGGCTGAGATCACCTGACCTGGATCACAAAGGGTTAAAGGTCAGGTTTTAAAAACACTTCATGTGTGAGCTTATTCGCTGACAATAAAGATAAATAGATTTTCTCTCAAAGCAAAAATAAATAAATAAATAAATCCCCAGCAGATCCACGTTGTTCCACATTCCTATGAGCTCACCTTGCCAGTAAAAGCTGCCTGGTCCTCCAAGTACAACCCTTCCATCCTGTAACACACAACAGTCGCTGAGCTGAGGAATCTGTGTGTCACCAACTTCACTGTGAGTTTCAACAAACTCTGTAAATCTGATGTACACAGTGGAACTTCGACTGCTTACATCAGCCCAAACGGAGAAACTGGGACTATGTGATTATGTAAGAAGCACAAAACAGACTCCAAATATTTCTCTTACCTTGGTGAAGTCTGCACTAAAGCCCCCCTGACAATAGCCCTGTCCAGCAGGTCCATGTCTTTCTGCACAAAAACACAGTTACAAATCAAACTTCAGGGTGATTAAACATACAATACTTTAGCTACATTTTAGGACATGGGTGTTAAACTCACTTTATTTCAGGGGACAGGTATATTCTGATTTAATCTCAAGTGACCAGTAAAATATCAAGCATAATAACATATAAATAAGTACTGTATTAGTGTGGAAAAAATAAAATTACATTATGAAAATATGAATAACCTGAACAACCATGTACAACCTGAAATTTTTCAGAGAAAAAAGTGCAATTTCCACAATATCACATCTCATCTTATTTATAACACAATTTAAGAGATCACAGTGTATCTGAAAATGAATACAACATTTAGTAACTGGCAGAATATTGTTCAAGTTTCACTTACTTTTCTTTAGAAATTTTAGGTTGTTCATGTTTGTTCAGGTTATTTACATTTTACTGCGAAAATTTTATTTTTTTCACATTTAACCAAGGACAATATTTTGAGTCATTCCTTAGAAGTTATTAAGCTATTATTTGAATTAAGATCACATCAGGGCCCAGAGCTAAAACTAGTTCGACATCCTTGATGTTTAATGTTGTCAGTGTAATTTTTTTGCTCAAATTCATCTTGTGATTGGACCATTTGAGGGACCAGTTTTGGCCCACAGGTCGTATGTTTGACACTCCTGTTTTAGCATATTTGGCTGTGCAAATGAGTTTAGAGCTAACCTGACCTTTACTAATTAGTGAACCAAAACAGAAAGTCTATTAATTACTCAATGGTAAGATTAGCATTAGCGTAGTATTAGTTAGAGGGTTTCTTCAGAATATTTAGCACAGAATACATATAACAGAAGAAACTCAACACATGATGAAGATAAATCCTTGCATACAACTCTGACAAATTGCTAACAGATAAATACACACATATTTTCAATGTGTGCAGCATAAAACCAAATGTAGTGTAGTTGTGAACACTATCCCACACTAAATCCAACATATGTGTTAGCTAGCTTTTTCTGTTTTATGTGCTAACGGTTAGTGGATGAAACAGCAATCACCATGTAGCTTTAAATTTAATGAAAGGTAGCTGTACCTGTCCGGCAGGGGGCGTATTCCACAAATGATTTGAGGCTATCTACAGAGAGGTAGCAAGTTCCTGTAACATCAGCGAAAGGTGTGTCATGTTCGGTTCTCCAGTAATACCTCGGAGCACAAGCCTGGAAAACAGACACCTGATGAGAGCTGAACTGACCTTTAGTTAAGCCTTTTCTCTTAACAGACTATGAAATTACACAGTTACTTAGAAAATGAGCGAGAAAATGAATGAGCTGTCAAGGTCTGCCAGGATTTGGAGACTTCTCATTTTGCCAGGATACTGGATATTCAGAGAATTAGGAGGGTTTTATTTTGGCCAAGGGCGGCACAGTGGTGGTCGCCTCATAGCAAGAAGGTCCTGGGTTCAATTCCAACTCCAGGGACCTTTCTGTGTGGAGTTTGCACGTTCTCCCCGTGTTTGCATGGGTTCTCTCCAGGTACTCCGGCTTCCACCCACCATCCAAAGACATTCACTAATAGGTTAACTGGTCAACCTAAAATTGCCAATAGGTGTGAATGTGAGAGTGATTGGTTGTTTGTCTCTATATGTCGGTCCTGCGATGAACTGGTGCCATGTCTAGGGTGAATCCGCCTTCACCCATAGGTAGCTGGGATGGGCTCCAGCACCCTGCGACCCTCTGGGGGATAAAGCGATTCAGAAGATAACTGTTTTGGCCAAAATACACAACAGCAAAATCAAAAAAATGAATGAAACACTGCCTGTTAGCTAATCACCTACAGTAGTGATCTTCCTTCATGAGAAAGATGAAGCCTAACATCACATCATTATTCAGATGGAAAGCACTCTACACCCTACATGACAAACCCAATTCAGAACTGGCACATCCACTCTCAGACCAAGTGCCTAATCCCAACCTGGGTCTTTGTGTTGTGGACATTCTGAGAACTGGTTCTTGGTTTGGCAGATTCAGGACTGCTTTGGTGGTCCACAATCAAGCCCTGCTTACGTCAGAGGTTGTTGTGGGATCATCATGACCAACAACCACAAGGACAATTCTGACCATGAGCCAATGTAGCATCCAGTCTGCTTTATCCAAAATAGAAAACCAGACCATGAGTATCACCATTGTGTTTGTGTTGCTGGAGCTTGTGTTGTTGCAAAAATACAGTAATGATTTGAGTTTTGCAAATTTAACCAACTCAAAACTGGCAAAAGCACCAGCTCAGAACTAGTGCTAGGTTTTGTGCTGGTACAGAGGGAGTGGTAGAGCTCCAATTCCAGTGGTAATTTTCTTCCAAGGCCAAGAGGAACATTTCTTTAACATTAATTAATCATTCTGTGGGATTATACCCTGCACTGAAAACAGCCCTGATCACATCTGGTGCATCCACATTATGAAAGGCAGCCTCAGATCCTTAGTATGCATGAGGAGATGTTTGGTAAAACTCCCATAAGCATGAGATTTATTACATGGAAGCGCCAAGAATTGATAAACAATAACATTAACAATCTGCTCTTTTGTATATAAGGAAGGGGATGCACAAATATAATAACTTTATATCCAGTTTCTTACCAAGATGTTGTTGCCATGGGAACGTATGGTCGCTCCAAACCACTGATGGGACTTGAATTCCACGCGAGTTTTCACATCATTTATATAAAAATATCGATCACCTAGAGAAAAGGAGAGAGAAATAAATAAAGTCCTAAGTCCTACTCACACAGAGTTGTAAGCAGCTCTTCTGATTGAACAATTTATGGTTCCCAGAAACTTGGAAATGATGTCAGAAGTTGCTATTCTAACTAAGTCAAAGATCCCCTTGTCATCAGCCTTTGATTTTTTTGTGCTGTCAGGGTTTCGTTCGAGCGCACTCCCCACATGTTCTTGGCTTTTTACACGGATATTTTATGGCCTTGTTCCCGGGGTCTGCAGTCTTAATCCGTCCTACGTTCTATGGCAGACATCAAACAGCTCAAAGGGACTTGGACCTTGTTGTTACTGTAACCCAAACGGCTGTACTTCATTGTCAGGGTCTGTTTTAAGAAGAGGCCCCTGCAGTATGAAAATGGGGGTGGGGTGCACTAGTAGTACGAGCCAAATTGGAAAACCTTTTACTTTTACCACTTACGCAGTACTACATTCACTGATGCCTACTGTTATAATAATTAATCTGAAAAAAACTTGACAGAGATATCTTTCAATGGGCTGCTATTCTTGAGCCAAGTACGTGAGCCAGGCCCTGAGGAACTCCACAAAACTCCTGACTTGGAAATACTACTCACATGCTCACACAAAGCAATAAATAAAAGTTTGTCTCTTGAGTCTTTGTTTTCATTCCTTCAATGAGTAAACAGCATCCTCTAAACATGCTTCAGTTGTGTATCTTCAAAGTGTCAATATGTAAGATTCACAAGCTTCCATGAGTTTGTTTGTTGATATTAGACTCCATTTCTCCAAACTCCATTTTTTAAGTGAATGGTAGCCAGTGCTGCGAAATGTTAAGGAGCTCTAGCAAAGAATTGAATGGAAACAGAGATATTTGAGGAAAAACCAATCAGTGTCTCCAAATAAAATACATTTTACAAGCTATTTTCCTGGATGTAAGCAACAGAAACATTAGATCAGAAAATGGAGTTTGCTGACATCATTAAGTACAAAACAGACTCCAACACAAACTTCATGTAGCACATGAGCAAATGTCCAAATGTTACAAAAACTGCATTTCAATCCAACTGTTTTTATGTGTATTGTCAATTTGCACATTAAAAAAAAGATGAAACACCATAACTTGTATTGCAAATGTTTTTATAACGATTCAGTGACTATGACAAAAATGACAAGACTGTGATGAAACCAGCAGATCGTTAGTCTCATAGCATAACTGTCTAAGTCATATTTTTTTCAGAAAGTACCCAATGATGCAAAATGAAGCAGCAGTGTTAGGAGAGTAAAGTTACACAGATATCATTATTTGGCGAAAATATTACTTTTGCAATTATGCTGAGGCTAACGAGATATAAGACATTAGATGGAAAAGATTGGAACAATTTACACAATAAAAACTCCATTAAACTATGAATGAGTTCAATCCATGAGAGCATATATTTTGTAACACTTATATGAAGCATTGTGTTTGCAAAAAAGCACACTGCATTACTTTTGACATCACAAAAGTGTGTGAATCAAAACAAGGTTTCACGTTAAATCTGATTCATTTCTGCTTATTAAAAAGAGGGAATAAGAAATAAAGACTTGACTCTAAAACAAACCTCCTTCAAATAAAGCCCTGGTACCTTCTGAAGCCAAAGCAACTGAAGGCCCTGGAAATTATTTAAGGAGATACGATATATTGCACTTATGACACCACATCAATTTATTTCGAGCCACTTGGGGGCAATCAAATAATCAACTTACACCACAGAAACACATGCCATTCCCTGTTAAATTTAACTAATTTGCTGGTTTCCACACAGGACGTGTACTGAAATATTAGCAATGGCTGCAGGTTGGTTTCTGGCCACATGACAAAGGTCCAATATTTATTCCCTTCTTAGCACTAATATAGACATTCATATTGCCTCGTCCTTGAGGGAGTTCCTGTTCTTGTGTTACCAAATTAAACTGACATTCCTTAAAGGCATAGTTTTCATTAGCTGATGTTAAATCTCACATATTGAACCTGAATGTTGAATATTGAACCTGCTCTGTTAACCCTTTATCAGGCAAGGGACTATTTTTGGCCATTTCCACACACATTACATGACAGTGACCAGCTACAGTGAGGATAGTGAGTCAGTCTCAGGTCCGATGTGATCTACAGGGTCTGTAAGGTCCACCTCTGCATGAACAGTAAGTGTACCTGCTTTGTTAGGTACCATGAAGTAATGGTACTAATGTAAGGAATGATGTTCAAAGGGATAATGTGGATGTGGACAGGTGTCTGGATCAGCACTTATGTTGGTTTAATGCTCTAAAATACATGTTCCTTTCACCTTACATGTGTTTTTCCTGTATTTTTTTTTATACTTCTTATATTTTTTTTTGCCACTTATGGGTAATGAACTAAATACAGTAACTTCATTGATGTTGATTTTCTACATGACAATAGAAAAAATTTTACAAAAGTATTAAAGTCTTGTTATGTCCTTTAATAACACAGTTAGGTTGAAATGTTGAATTGAGTATTTCTATGCGTGCCCTATAAAGGGTTAAAGCTCTAAATATAAAGTTAAGTGTGCGTGCTACTGTTCAAACCTGGCTGTGGTATATTTTTTGATGTATGTTCCTTCTGTCTGTAGTTGAGTGGTGACATTAAACTCTCCTGGCCGGAGCTTCGTGAGCCTGTCGGTTTAATGGAGTCTGGCCTGCGTCCTTAAACACACCATGAATCCTGAGGCCTGTAATGGGAAATGCAAGGCTACTGAACGTAAAAGCATGAGTCAGTGTGTGTGTGGAGGGCTATATTTGTGTGTGTTAGAGTGTCTTTGAATGGACTAAATTACATTACAGAGGCCGTCTTCAGGGATGGTTTGTAAACAGTTTCTAGTTGTGTATTTATGTACGTAGGTTTACGCCATCTGATATCGGCATAAACAACTGTACGATAACTTCAACCCTGTGATCCTCAAACGGTGGTCCTTATCGCTTCCTGCATTTTTGATGGAGGGGATTATTTTCCCTGCTGTACCAAGGGCAGCCTTTGGGGTCCTTTGGGGTCCTTGTCCCTGTAATGACTCTGCCTATAATTAAAGAGCCAACACAACATCAGGCTCAAGTCCAGCTACAAATCAAAGCTCTGTGGAAACTTCTGCAAACAGACCCCCCAAAAAATGGAGACCTCACAAGGGGCGGGGCAGAGGAAAGTCTGGACCACCATTAAAATGCAGGAGAGACATCAAAAGACGACCTTAAAGCACAGCAGAGAACCAAGGAACAGGAGTTATAAGAGGCAGGAGGTCAAGCACAGCAGTCATTAACCCATAAAGACCCAAAAGCATCTGCTGATCTAAACTGTTTAATACCTGTTGATCCACTAATCCTATCAATACATGTAAATATTTATGGTATAATGCAGTTTCTCAGATGTAAATTATAATCAGATATGACCCATTTGGACTTTCAGAGGCGTAGTTACCGTGGAAACACTGTCATGTTCTACAACACTGATTCACCAGTAAAACCCATGGATTCGGATCAATGAGAGTGGATGGACACTCTGGGTTTATGGGTTCAGTTATTCATATATTTGCTGAAAAAGTCCGTTTTTCTTCAGTTTTCTCTGTTTCTGAAATAATAACCTTCAACTTTAATCTGAGCTTTTATGAACATCTACATGATCAGTGAATTAAATAAAGGAAAATACATGATTTTCACTGAAAAGTCGCAAAATGCAGAGGGTAACATTATAATAAATGGTGATAAATCACTTAAAGGTTAAATATAGAAAAACATTCATTTAGGAACTGACACAAAAGCAGCACTGGGTCTTTATGGGTTAAGTGGAGATGCTACCTATAGCTTCTACTTTTACAGCTGGTTACACACAGACGACTTTACTACACAGCCCCGTCCTGACTAACAGGGCCATGGGGAAAAGTGACATTTTTACATCCTGGAACAATGTGAATTACCGGCTACTGCTGTGATTATGATGTAAGGAAAATTGTCTCCCTGAGTATTCTACATCTTGAGGTTAATTTTCTTTTTTTTTTTTTTTTGTTTCCAAAGAGAACGACAGTCAATCCAGGTTAAATGAGACACCCTACCATGCTTGTCAAAGTTGATAATACTGCAGTTAGGTTGGCTCCAGGGGCACGAGTAGACGGCTCCTCCTTCGGTGATGTCGGGTTGACTGGTGTTGGCTTTTGGAGCGCCGATCAAAATACTGATACTGGAAAGCAAAAAAGGAAAAGAACATGTTGAAAAACTCACTTAACTGAAAAATAGATAGTTAGAAAATAGAATAATTACACCCAGGTAGATTTTTGACTTATGACATCAGTTTTTGGTACAGACAGCTTAAAATCTACACTATCAAACCAAATGCATTTATATTAACCCTTTAACCTCTGATGTGTCTGTGGTGAGCGTTCTGAATGTAGGATTTAATTGAAATATTCATAAAAATTAAACCATTTGCTCAATAGGAAAAATTTCAAAATGTGCTGATAACATAGACCTTGTTCTTTCCATAGTCATCTGAGCATGCTCAGTACACCCCCCACCACCTGTGGAATGGGGGGTAAAATACAGAGCAGTGACTGAGACCGACTCACTATAAAAATAGTCTGTTTGGGCTTTTTTTTTTTACACTGTTTTCCTTGTCATTTTTTGTTTTTACTGTTGTTTGCAGTGTTGTGATGATTTTCCGTCATTTTTTTTTTACTGTGTTTTCACTGAGTTTTGACCATGTAACTACTTTTTGGAGTTCAACCAGGTATCTAAAAGCAGCTGGACTGATGTAGAAAAAAAGAACCCAAAACAAAAATTACTGGACCTAAATTCAAATCCTTGTCGTTGTTCAGTGTGTTCCAGTTCACAGTTTATGTTCAACATCCTAAATCTCTTATTGATGTTCATTCTGAGTGCCTTATTTAGTAAAAACCTGTCAAATTTCAATTCCTCTCTTTGTCTTTGTCACACAGTAAAGCAAAACGACTGAAGAAAAAGAGCGCAAGCACATTCTCACAGCAGCTTTTATGAACCTGAAACAGACAACAATTCACAGCATTTTTTAATGGAAAAACTACTGAAGGTGTGAACTGCCCTGTGTTACAACAGCTAAAATCTGTCCTGCACTTCTTTTATTCTACTATATGTTGTTTTATCCATTGTTTTATTGATTGTTGAATAGTGTACAATCACAGATCATGCTGATTATCTTTAAGGTGGTTAAACCTAAAGGAAATGATGAATTTTCAGACTGATAATTTCAATTAAAAAATCTAATGATGCACATGTAATGTAGTGACATCACTAAATTTCTTGGCCAACCTTGAAATAAAAGTCCAAATTCAAGACTGAGAAGAGACCAAGACCAGCCTCAATGATAATTTAATGATACCCATGAATGCAGCAGATCATACAGTGAATAAAAGCTGCATTTCTCTGCATCTGAACATCAGTGAAAATATTTGATATATGTACACAAGTCAACAAAATCCACAATATACACAGGCCTAATCAATTTCATAGATATTTTAATGGTGAAACATTATAAACTGTGCTTTTAAATCTAACTGCAAAATGCAACGAGACACAGTTCTATGATTGACGTCTCCTTTATCATCCTCAGTTCCTGTTTATGGGGGTAAGTAAGGGTTGGGTTTAGGTTTTATACAGAGCATGCTGTTTGCACCTCCAACCTCAGTGACCGTCTACACAACGCCATCATTATCACCTGCAGTGAGTCACAGGTTTTCAGACATAAACAGGAAAAACAATCAGTGATTAACAAAAACTAGATCACATCAGTGCAATCTCAAGGCAGCATCACAGTCCACCGTTCATCCACAATGAAAAATAATAAGCCACATCAACTTTTTATAGTGTGGTGTTTGAGTAAGTAAATGTTAAATATAAAATTCAGAATGATGTCATGTCCTGTGTAATGACTTTAGCAGAGAGGAGATCATGTTGTGTCCTATTTTGTGCAGTTTATGGTGTTAATTCCAAACCCAGACAGTAAGACAAACAATTAAAATGCGTCTACAAATTTGATACACTATAAAAGGTTGAACATATTTTTGACACATTTTGCCTATTGACACATGAAACCACACCACCATCCATCAGAAGCAGTGCTAAAATACACCTGTTGAAGACAACAGAATAGAACATGTAAAATATTTATTCTTATTCAACTGTTTATGCTTCTGTTCTTTATCTCCAGACAGAATAATTATTTTTAAGCCAAAATTCACAATGTTCATGTGGAATTTTCTAACTTGTGAGTCAGATTATGACAATATTTTTGCTGAAACAAATACTCGTTCTGATGAATGTTATGGAGTTGACAATTAGATTAAGGACAGTTACACAATTTTTGGTCATATTTTTAACTAAAGATCAGTGGTTTTGTACCTATTTGATCACTGAAAGGGGATTTCTTCCTGCAATCACTCCTCATGTTCATGCTGACGTTCAGGTCCTTCATAATGCCATTTCAATGGAAGTAATGGGAAACTGAATGAAGCTTCCATCAACAAAAATATAATCTAAAAAAAAAAAAAACAGAATTTGAGGCATCTGATTGAGTTAAGAGTTAGTGAGTAATTTTTTTTTGGTACTATTGAATTTTAAAAACCACATACAAACAATTAGAAAGTCAGCTTACTATCGCCTCAAGAATATTTCTAGGATTAAAGGACTGATGTCGCAGCAGGACCTGGAAAAACTTGTCCATGCATTTATCTTTAGTGGCGTTGACTACTGTAACAGTATCTTCTCTGGTCTGCCTAAAAAGTCTATCAGACGACTGCAGCTGATCCAGAATGCTGCTGCTCGAGTCCTCACTAAGACCAAGAGAGTGGACCACATCAGCCCAGTTCTCAGGTCTCTACACTGGCTCCCTGTCTCTCAGAGAATAGACTTTAAAATTCTCTTGCTAGCTTATAAAGCACTGAATGGTTTAGGCCCAAAATACATTAGAGACCTTCTAGTCCAGTATGAACCATCCAGACCACTCAGGTCATCTGGTGCAGGTCTGCTCTGTGTTCCCAAAGTTAGAACTAAACATGGAGAATCAGCGTTCAGTTTCTATGCTCCATATATCTGGAACAAACTACCAGAAAATATCAGGTCTGCTGAGAGTCTGAGTTCTTTTAAGTCCAGGTTAAAGACTCACCTGTTCACTGCTGCCTTTGACTAAAAGGCTTTTGACTTTTTGAACTTTATATTCTCTTTTGAAACTCTGCACTGCAAATCTTACTTTAATATTTTTGGGTTTTATGTGTTGTTTTCTTACTTGCTGATTTTAATCACCCTTTACATGTTTGTTTTAAAATACTTTAAATGTGTTTCTTTTTCCCTGTCGTTGTATTTCAATGTCCTGTGTGAAGCACCTTGAATTGCCTTGTTGCTGAAATGTGCTATACAAATAAACTTACCTTGCCTAGCCTTACAAATTCCCTTTTTTTTGCCATCCCTCAACCACAAATCAGTATAAATTCTGTTCAGATAAACAAAAAGATTTTACTATTATAACTTGGAAAGTTTCCATCTTTTTTTCAGGCTCAGATTAATAAAACCAACCAGCTTCAGACACACTTATGACTAGAAACTACATACACAGAATACAGAGTATGATTTTTTACTTGCACATCAAAAAAACACACAAAAGAACTAAAAAAGGTTCTTTCTGTGTTCAGATTTGAACCTGAATGTTGCTTTAGGACTATGAAAGTGCACTTTCATTTTGCATTTTCTATTAATATTGTTAAAACTGATTAAAATAACTTTACATTGAAGCTATGACAAAAGCAGACTAAATGACTATCTATGAAAGTATGAAACTTGTGTTGCTGACATTATATTGCAGGAGTACAATTACTGTGACTTTTTTTAGTCCACAGGATGACAATCATCCACCTGAAAATTAAAGTCTGGTGATGATTATAATCCTTGGTTGACACTGGCTACTAAATAAAGATGGAATAAAATTGATGATTTTTACAATCTTGTTGTGCTATGACTTCAAAAATTCTACGATGTAAAAAAAGATGGAGAAACTGACATTTGCATTGAGGCTAGAACATGATAAATTTGAGGAATGCTGGAAACCATGGATGGACTTTATGAATATTAAAAAGGAACAAAACATGACACCCATTGTTGGTTAGGTGCTATGTTACTGCTGTTTTTAATTACATTTTTATTGTTCTGTTGTAAGAAAAAAAAAAAAAAAACAAAAAAAAACAAGAAATGAAGGCGAAAATACAGATAGATTGTTTTGTTCTTTTCTAGATAGAAAAGGAAAAAAAAAAAAAAAAAACCACTGTAAACACTGTATTATATACACACACGTGAATATAAATTCTTCATTACAAAACCAAATTTAAAAAAAAAAAAAAACTTCCTCACTAACTTGTACTAAAGCTATCACACTCAAAAATGTGTGGGTCATGGGTGAGTTTAAGGTTTTTAACCCTAGTTAACCCTGTTTACACCAGAGGTTTCGGCAGATGTTTCTGGACAAGATAATTGAAGAAGCTCTAACCCTGACTCAGGGGATGACAGAGATGACATAAAGCAGAGGATGCAGCTAAATACATGAAATAATGCTGTATTTGTTTGAGCAGGTCTGTGTTTGAGTCCGTGTACAGTGTATTTATACATGTGTGTATTAGAAAACAAACTGCTTTGAAGGTTTTCAGAGAGATTTGGTGAACAGGCCAGTGCAGAGACACTGGTGACTGATGACATTAACAGATCAGACCAACCCCCACAACGTCTGCACAGCACCACAGGAATATTTACATGGCTGGATTAGCTTTCTTTATAAACCACTCACTCTGAAACCACTCAGCCGATCAGGGTGCAGGCTTTCAACGGCCTTTTATGTCAAAGGTGGCTTCATATGTGTACAGATCTAACATACATACCCTATGAGTCAATTAAAAAGCATAAGTCGACAACAATAACCTTCTAATGTGTAACAGTGGGATGACAAACGCTTTTGTTGAGATGAAATCCGGATTCCTTTCTTTCAACTCATGTTGAACATGAACATCTGCAAAGGCAAAATGGCTTAAAGGCACAAAAAGGTCAAAGATACAACTTGTAATTTGTACTTATGAGATTTATGAGCTTCACTAAGTGTGTCTGAATGGACACATTATTCTGCAACAAGTCATATCCTAATACGCCCCCTAACCTTAACCTGTTTATGTCCAGAGTCAGTCACTATTAGGGTTTAAAAACAGTATGAAATGCTCCTAAAAACCTGAGCAGTCTTTGCATTTTTGAAATAAAATCAAAAATAGGTCCCTTCCCCATAAAATAAAAGGTAGTTTGAAGATGTTCTCATTCTGACCTCTGAGGAATAGAAACATAACTCAGGGCTGGTCATATACAGTATGTTGCAATCCCATGACTCATGATCACCCACTTTTAACTGCAATGATTTCAAAAGGCAAAATAACTTTGGCTGAACTGCTGGTTTTATTCATGTACATCAGCCAACAAAACTCACAACCAGCTTATCTCCAATAATAAGAAACAAACCATGAGCATGGAAAGCAACAGAGCCACTTTATCCAAACCAACTCTGATCATCATCCTCATGATTTTAGGATGGATTTAATAAACAGGATGTGATGCTCACACACAAGCCCAGTATCTGCTTCACTTGTTCATGCATTTATTAAACCATTGCAGAAGTGGCTACACAGAATTATCCCATACAATGCTTGTTTCCTGCCATCTCAACTATGAGTTCATACATTCATTTCTGTGTATACACTGGGCTGAATTAATGCATTTTAGACAAAGACACTATGTTGACTTTGTCTCCATTAAAGTTGCAGTAAATTACAGCTGCAATAGCGAACTGTCCAGTCTCTACCCGCCCCTAGAGTGGTCCTAACATTTTAACAAACTGCATGCCCATTCACACATCCACAAATTAAGTCACTGTACTCAGTAACATAACACTGAGCTTGTTATTAAAATGAAATATTGCAAACTTGTAAATGTAAAACATCCCCCAGAGTAGCCCAGCTCCACCGACACACTGGATGCCTGCATCCTAAAGCAGGCCTTATTGACTTAACCTGGCCATGTGTGCGCCGAGACAGTGAAAACAGAGATGTCATGGTGAGTAACAGGAGCTACATTTAACAAGGCTCCCTGCAGCCAAACAGTGCAGTAATTGTCAGAATGCATGACAACCAGCAGAAACAATCCCATCAGCAGAGGCAAAAAACACAGTTCACTCATTCAGGATCAGCATCCTTTCCTGCTGAGCTGTTTACCCACCACAAAACACCAACTACTGGGTTCACATGAGCGTGTTCAAACAATCGAACGCATTCACTGGTCAAGAATAAAGTGCAGACTGGTTCAGTGCAGGCCAAAGCAACAGAAGAATGAGAAGGGTCTTAATTTGAACGAACTGGTTTAAATCAGCATCTCAGTAATGACTCAACAACCTGTAACCACCAGGGGCTTAGTTAAACAAACTGAACCAATCTTAACCAATTTCCTCACAGGAACATATCTCGAAACATTAGAAAAACGTGTCTTTGAGTCTGTGAGCCCTCAAGGGTATTAGTGAGGTTAAGAGATTTACAGTACATGACCACAATCTGTGCAACTTAACCTCATATTTCACATAGATATGCAGAGTAAACCTGAATATCAGATTAAACCAGAGAGTCCCTCAGCTGTTCGGTAAGAACTGTTGTCCAGAGCAGGTTCAGATGGCTTTTAGGTTGAAGATGTACATGTCGAGGCCCAAAACGGAATCTGGCCCGATTCAGAATCGGGCCGGCCCAGAATGGAATTCTATTCTAGGCCGGCCTAGAATGGAATCCTGCTGCTATAATGTTATTTTTATACCATGTTTAATGCAAATGATCTAAATTATTACAAAAATCAATACATGGAATTTGCAAATATGTGAAAAAAAAATGAAACAAACAACATTTTAATTGTAAACTATAATACACTTTATTTACAAATAGAACCTAGTGGCACTCCCCACCAATATATGGTACAGTGAAATCGACTGAAATTGACAATAGTTACTCAAGGTATGTAAGACTGAAAATGTAAAATTATGACAAATTATGGAATTATGGATCATTTGCATTAAACATGGTATAAAAATAACATTATAGCAGCAGGATTCCATTCTAGGCCCACCTAGAATAGAATTCCATTCTGGGCCGGCCCGATTCTGAATCGGGCCAGATTCCGTTTTGGGCCTTGACATACATATCGTTAGCCTCATAGCATAATGGCTTAAGTCATACACTACACGGACAAAAGTATGCGGACACGTTGAATTCAGGTGTTTCTTTTCTAACAGGGGTCTGGGATACAAAACAATAATGACAAATGTCATAATATAGTTTTATATTGGGATAAATATCATTGCATTGGTTACTTTGGTTTAAATTATTGTCTATCTATCTATCTATCTATCTATCTATCTATCTATCTATCTATCTATCTATCTATCTATCTATCTATCTATCTATCTATCTATCTATCTATCTATCTATCTATCAAGTCATCATGAACAGGACATCTTACAGCTGTAGACATGATGTGTCTCAATATTTATGTCCATATAGTTTATAAACATCAATATTTCCTTAAAGTTTAATGGGAGATTTTTCTTCCTCAGTGAGATGTGAATAAAGTAGATGGTTAGTTGTGGTAGAAAATTATTATTTACAGTCAGAACATGACAAATATTTTAGAAATTTAGAGGTAGAACATTTAAAATCAGAGTCATGGATAGAAAAAAAAACAGTGTTGAGAGAAATTAAGTCGAAACCATCTCTGAGGCATTTTGGAAGCAAAGATAACAATTTAAACCAACTAACCAATGCAATGATATTTATCCCAATATAAAACTTTATTATGACATTTGTCATTATTGTTTTGTATTCCAGACCCCTGTTAGAAAAGAAACACATGAATTCAACGTGTCCACATACTTTTGTCCACATAGTGTATGACTCAGGCAGTTATGCTATGAGGATAACGATGTAATTAGACTGTCCTGGCACTGAGATTAGCTTTGTTAGCTGCTTAACTGTATCTGATTTAGTCAGAACTGTCTTGTTATGGTGTAAAAAAACAGTTCAGTACCAAACAATACACTATGTACGACAAGTAAATGTAAGAAATAATTTGATAGCAGTAAAGCAGACTTTGATTATTGTAATCACCTATTTTAATTTCACCAGGCAGGAGTCTTAATCAGTCTCCTGGCTAATTACAATAAAAAGTAAAATAATATGAAAATATTTACGTTTACAAACTATCCTTTAACAAAAAATGTGAATAACCTGAAACGTCTTAAGTGTAATTTTAACAATATTCTGCCTGTTACCTAATGTTTTAGGTATTTGTAGATCCACTGTGATCTGTAACTTGTAATGTACGCGTGTAAATGATAAACTGAGGCATAGTATTGTTAAAATTCACATGTTCAGATGTTCAGATGTCTATGGAAAGAACAAGGTCTAGTCTATCACTGCATTCTGAAAGTTTTCTTACTGAGCAAATAGTTTAATTTGTATGAATATTTGAAATAAATCATACATTCGAAACGTTCACCACAGACACATCAGGGGTTAAAGGGTTAATAAACTACCGACACTATATAAGTAGTTCAGATAAATTCAACCTTAAACATCTACATCAGAAAAATGCACCAAAAACACATTAATGCAGCCATTAAATGAACGAAAAACATCAGATATAACCATAAAAAATTGATAGGGACCATTTTACTGCTTTTGATTTTTTGTGTATATATTACTTTGACTTAAGTGAGTCCTTGAATGCAGGACTTTTACATATAGTGGTGGAATAGTTTCACTATGTGGTTTTAGTAGTTTTAAAGGCTCTAAATACATCCTCCACCACCAGTCTAGGTTTAAATTAGATGTTATCTCAGTCGCCAACATTTTGAGACAAATCCACCCTGTAGTTATTACCCACACTGAACTTCTACCTGAACTTTCTCTTCAATATAACAGTTTTCCACTTCAGAAAACTGTGAAAATGACCCACGCAAACATGACGAATGAACCTGCCACACAACAAATACCAAACCACAAAAAATTGTTGGATGACTCGAGTCGTACATCACCCCCATGTGGCATTTAACCCTTTATCGGGCAAGTGACTATTTTTGTTAATTTCCACCCACATTAGAAGACAGTGACAGCAACAGTTACAGTGAGGACAGTGAGTCAACAATCTGAGGTCCAATGTGGTCTACAGGGTCTGTAAGGTCCACCTCTGCATGAACAGTGAGTGGACCTGCTTTGTAAGGTACCATGAAGTAATGGTACTAATGTAAGGAATGATGTTCAAAGGGATAATGTGGATGTGGACAGGGGTCTGGATCAGCACTTACGTTAGTCTAAAAGTGATGTTCTTCTCACTTTACATGGGCTTTTTCGTTCTATTTTTTATATACACTTCTTGGATTTTTTTTTTTTTTTTGCCACTTATGGGTAAGGAACCAAATATGGTAACTTTGTTGACCTTGATTTTCTACATAACAATAAAAAATTGTGAAAAATTTTACAAAAGTGATAAAGTCATGTTGTGTCCTCCAATAACAAACTATGGTTGTAATGTAGAATGTTAGAGTATTTCTATGAGTGCCCTATAAAGTGTTAAGGACAAATTTATTAGTACAACTGTTTTTTTTGCGCGAGGCCCAGTGTTTGCACCAGACTTTCACATTTCACTCAAATCCAAGTCTCATCTGGATCAGAACTTCATGTGTGTGTTCCAGATTAAGGCCAAAGCAGGTGACATTAACAGCAGTTTGACTTAATCTGCTCAGCGGTTCCTCATCTGTCAACAGAAAAGCAGCAGGAAACCCCTACTGTCCCCTAAGTCTGGATCCACAAGAAGATTAGCATTTTTTTTTTTTTTTGGGGTTTTTTTTTTGGTCTTGGCTGGAGTTTAACCCCCTCCTTTCTGAATCCCCCCACGAATGCAGACTCCTGTTTCCAATCATAGAAGGGCTGGAATCCAGAGAGAAAACAGCGATGACTATGAATGTGAATGTGTACTATGACTTTAAACTCATACATGCATGCATTTCAATCAGACATGTGCTCAAAACATCCCTCTTTAACAGTTAAAATCAGTCTAAAATGCATTAAATACATCATATTCTCTTTCTCATTTACTGAGAATATCAATGATGTTTAATACTAGGGCTGCAGCTACGCTAGGAATTATTTTATCACGTATTATTTATCGATTAGTCTAGTCTAGCTCTGCAAAAAGTCAGGAAATAATCCAAAAAATGGGAAGCACTGTTTCCCAAAGCTAAAAAAAAAACCATATTCTCAAGTGTCTTATTTGGTCCATAAGCCAAACATACTCAGTTTACAGCACAGAGGAGGGAAAAATGGGAAATATTCCAATATAAGGGGCTGGAATCAAAGTGTTGAGACTTTTTTCTTGTAAAAATGACTGAGATTGATTAATCAATTGAGAAAATAGTCACCAATTAAGTTACTAGTTGGCAACTAGTCGATTAATCATTGCATTTCAAGTCAATAAAGACAGAAAATACAAATAAGTTGTAGCAGATGGACAAACTTTCTATTATTGTACTGTTACTGTTAGAATTATTTCATTTTAGAGCCCAGACAACTGTATTTATGCCCCTAAAATAATGATAAGAAAGAGAAAAAGTTAAAATAAGGGTGTGGTTTTTTTAATTTCTAAGGGAATATTCACATTCTGATTCAAGGATCAAATATGTAGTTATGGAGTTTAATGTGCATTTTTGGTATTTTTGTGGGGGTTTTTTGGGTTTTTGTTTTTTTTTTTTGTGATAATATTAAGCTTCATGGTAATGTATGACAGTCTTACCTGGATGAATTTCCGAAAAACTCCACAGAATATCCGAAGTAACTTCCCGGAGGTCCCGTGAAAACGACGCGCTTCTCCGTGTCCAAGTTAAACGCTGCGTAAAGTTGGACCAGAAACCCCAGCACTAACAGTACAGGTCCAACGACCGACACGCCGCGGGGACTAACGCATTTCCCCCACGACCCACGGAGAGGTGGAAGTCCATGAACGGTGCCCATGTGTGTCTGTTCTGCACGGATCTGCTTTCATTGAAGAACCGGAGCGCAAAACGCGTCATCCGCGCTGCTCTTAATGGAGGAGGTTCTGGTCATAAGTGTGCGTCCGACAGGTCCGAGGTGGATGGGAAATGTGGAGAAATGCTACAGAGAGGGGAGAGGAGAGGGGGAAATACTAAAACCAACACATGGGGTGGAGCCTTAAATATGAGAGGAAGGTCTGGTCCTCACAGAGAAACAGGGCAAGACACAAGAACTCAAGTTTCACTAAAAACATAATTATAGTCTCACAATTAAGGAAAATTAATAAAGTAAAGGCTGAAGGTTCTATTCATTATCACTTATTATACCATATTGACCCTTAAAGACCCAGTGCTACTTTTGTGTCAGTTCCCAAATGATTTTTGGGAACAGAAAAAACTGAAGAAATAGTCCAATAGGACCTGCACAGAGGCTTTATGATTTATCCATCCACTGTCATTGATCCAACTCCATGGGTTTTGCTCAGACTAAATTTAAAGATTATTGTACAAAACACACACACACACACACACACACACACACACACACACACACACACACACACACACAAAATGAAGTAAAAGTGACTTTTTCAGTAAAATATCACTTTGAGTGAACATAAACCAAGTGTCCATCCACTGTCATTGATCCAACTCCATGGGTTTTACTGGTGAATCAGTGTTGCAGAAGACAATGGATGACATGCTGTAGATCTGGGGTGTCAAACTCATTTTGGTTCAGGGGCCATATTTAGCCCAATTTGATCTCCAGAGGGCCGGACCAGTAAAATAATAGCATAATAACCTATAAATAATGACAACTCCAAATTTTTTAGTGCAAAAAATAACATTAGATGATGAAACTATTTCTACCCAAAACAAAAAAGGTGTGAATAACAGGGGGAAAAAAAAGAAATTTCTGAAGAAAAACAAGAACAGTTTTATCAGTATTCTGCCTGAACTTATGATTTCTACATGTGTATTACAGTTTAGATCTACTGCGGCACAAAACAGGCAGAATAATGTTAAAATTGCACTTATTTTTCTTTATACATTTCAGGTTGTTCATACTCGTTCAGGTTATTGATGTTTTATTGTTAAAGGATATCAGAATTTAATGTTCTTTGCAATAAATCAAAGAGAAATAGATTGGTGTCGCCATTATTTAGAGGCATAATATATTATTTTTGTCACATTAAACCAAGAAGAAAATTTGGAGTCATTATTTCTAGGTTATTTTTGAGTTTGATGCCCTTGACTGTTAATATCTTCAGGGTAATTTTTGCAATTTCGCACTTTGTAAATTCATCTTGCTGGCCAGATTGGAACCTTTGGCAGGCCGGTTTTGGCCCCCGGGCCGCGTGTTTGACACCTGTGCTGTAGATAGTCCAATAGGACCTGCACAGAGGCTTTATTATTTACTTTAAGGGGCCAGTAGATTTGCACATCATCTGCTAAATAATGAAACTGGATGTTATTCTGGAATATGTTTACAGGAAATGGAATTATTCAAGTACTTTCAGTTTGATTGAAGTTAATTGAAGGCTTGAGTGAAAGTCCTTAGTTATGTTCCACCTCTGTAAAGTACCATGACTTGTGTATAAACTCAGAGAAACTGTCCATTTACTCAACATTCAACTCAGACAACCTTGATGCATTTTTCTTACACCTCCCCAACATGCTCACAGTCAGAAAGTCCCAAAATACTTGACATGTCACGACAGAAAATTAGTGACTAAGCAGAGGAAATCCCAGAGGCGTTCATCCATCCATCTGCAGGTCTGTCTGTCATCACCACTGGAACTGAACTCACTGTCATAACTAACTGACATGCAGCCGTAGATAGGATTATTAGGTCTCCTCGTAGATGAGCATCTGTAGTCGACAGGAAACCAGGCCTCAGGTCTGCAGAACTGTGAGTCACGATGCGTAACCTGCCAAAGGCAACAGAATTTGGACAAAGAAAGTGTTTCTGTCAGTGAAAACGCACATTCACATGGCATAGACACAACACAGTACAGTGTGTGTGTGTGTGTCTCGCTGGGCTGATAATGAAACTGTTTCCCCTGGAGGGAATAAATGCCAACCAGCTGGTGCAGTAATGTTCTGGATTCTGGACAAGGCTTTAAATGGACACTTACTCATATTCTGACAAGTGGTAAAAGTTGTAACGACTTTTTAACAGCCCTCTTTATAAAACATCTCTTACTCTTCAGCCTTATGTTTTCATTTATCCTCTATTACTCAAAATATGTAAGTAAAATCCAATATTGTCTGCTCTCTAGAAACACTGGAAGAACTAAGCTGTCCAAAAAAACACAGAACATTAATAAGGACAATTCACACCCTGGACACACACAATACAGGACAATAAGACAAACACAAACAGATTTAAGAATAGTTTTTACCAACAGCAGTCACAGCACCCTTTTTTAAACTATTTATTTTACCCAAAACCTTTTTATTTTAGCTGCTTTTAGTTGTCTTTTTAATCGCAGGTTTTATATATGATGTACGGATTGGATGTCACTTTTAATTTTGTTGCACTTCAATGACAATAAAGATATTCTATTCTATTCTATTCTATTCTATTCTATTCTATTCTGTGTAGACTGTCCTTACAAAACATTACAGGAGGATGTAAAATTGGAGAAATATCCCATGATTTGCCCAGAGTTGAATTCAGTTAAGAACAATGTCAAGCAATGTGTGACCTCTAATGGCCCCTATTGGCGACAAGTGAGAACTGCAACATGGAAATGCACAAAATAAAATACTGTCACTGCTTGATAAATAAAGCTTTAAGTCAGTGCAGTCAGAAACATCATTATAAATACTATTATATGTGGAACAAATATCCATTTTCTTGATAATCTTCACATGAAAGCAACAAAAAAAAGAGTCATGACCAATAGTTAGTTAGATAGATAGATAGATAGATAGATAGATAGATAGATAGATAGATAGATAGATAGATAGATAGATAGATAGATAGATAGATAGATAGATAGATAGATAGATAGAGATAGAGAGAGAGAGAGAGAGAGAGAGAGAGAGAGACTTTATTTCAAACATAAGTAGGCAAAAGAAATTACCAATTTAAACAGGACACTCCAATATAATTGAAGGAAATAAATCACCCCCCCCCCCCCAAAAAAAAAAAAACAATAAATGTCACACAATGCATAACTAGGAAAGAAAGAAAGAAAGAAAGAAAGAAAGAAAGAAAGAAAGAAAGAAAGAAAGAAAGAAAGAAAGAAAGAAAGAAAGAAAGACTCCAGAGGGGGCAAAAAAAATGCAAGGAAGGACATAGTGCAACAACAAAAAGTGCAACAACAGCCAATAAGAGTCAGTCATGTGACAAAATGTGAGTCCATTACAGTCATATCATGTAAGATAAATATGAGTTCAATAAGCGTTAAGTAATAATTAGCTTCACTGAACCCACTGAAGAGTCTGACTTTGGGGTAGAATTTCATCCGTGGGGTGTCTAGATGTATTAGTTTTTCTGTGCATTGACCAAAATCATATTTATTTGTGTTAGTTGTATATAATATCTGTCTGTATATAATATCTGTCTGGTAAAACATGATAAAGGAGGAACCGCCTATAAAACCTCATATCCTGCTACTGGTGTGTTCAAGTACTAGTACCATATGGGAGTTGGCTGCTGAAACACAAACCACATACTGAACCTGAACTTGAACCATATTTCCTGACAAAAAGGAAACCCATTTTACATTTTCTGAAATTATCGCTGCAATTAACGTGAACCCTGTCCTCTTATCGGGATCATAAAATTGACATATTTGTATTCATTGCCTGTGATTGCACAGCAGCTGAAGCAGCTGGCGGTTTTAGACTGACTTCTTGAACTTCTGAACCATTTCTGTGTGTTTCAACGTCCTGAAATATGTCAAATTACAGTAGCAACACCGTCCAACTGCTGTTTTTATGCATCATCCAACTGGCTGTGTATTTGAACCTATTTATCAGATATGAAACTTTCCCTGGAACAAATCTGAGCATAGGTTTTCTATTTTAGTGGATACTCACCTCAAAGGAAACATACAGATACGAATGACACCTGAACCTCACATTATACATTCAACATAAACCTGCAATGCTAAGAAACATTTATTATAAGGTAAATGAGCCCTAAAACTCCTGGGAAAAGACATGGTTTGATATATACTCTATTTAATATGGACTTTACAGGAAATGGGGGGAAAATGTGAACACTGATTTGGCTCCAGACTTTGGAAAAAGACCACAATCTGAACAAGAAGCAGACAACAGCAAAAGCTTGAAGACCTGCTGTGCAAGTTAAACACAGGGTAATTGGAAAAGCATGAGAAAGAAGCACATTAGAACTCCCTTTTCAGCATTTCTGCATTTATTTTGTGGATGCTTGTTATTTTAACCCATACAGACCCAAACAACCACTGGCAACCTAAAGCATCTACAGATTTAATACATTTAATACCTGTTGAAGCAATAATCCTATCAATACATGTAAATAACTGGTGTAAAATGCAGTTTGTCGTCTTTTAATAGTCATCAGATATGACCCATTTGGACGTTCAGAGGCTCCCTAGTGAACGAGGAAACAGCATTATTTTCTACAACACTGATTCACCAGTAAAACCCATAGAGTTGGATCAATGACGGTGGATGGAGACACCGGGTTTATGTTCAGTTAATGATAGATTTGACTGAAAAAGTCATTTTTTCTTCAGTTTTCACAGTTCTGATATAATAACAGTTGAATTTGAAGGCTTTGGGGTGCCTCAGGGTTCTATTCTGGATCCTGTTTTTTTTGTATATGCTGCCCCTGGGTTCCATTTCTAGAAAGTACAACTACAATTTCACTGTGGGGGTTTTTATGTTAATTTCCAATTCCCATCTACATTTTATGTTAGATGTGTTATTAATCATAAAGTTTGAAAGTACTTGGTAAAACCGGCTAATTGCTTTTGGAAGTCTGCTCCCATGTTGTATTTTTTACCAACAGTTCTTCAACTGGTGAAAGATTAAGGACTTTCTTCCACTTTTTATGTTTTATCAAAAAACTCCTCAGCTCAATTTCACTGTTTTGTGGATGATGCGCAAATCTACTGGCCCCTTAAAGTAAATAATAAAGCCTCCGTGCAGGTCCTATTGGACTATCTACAGGCTGTCATCCGTCATCTTCTGCAACACAGCTTCACCAGTAAAACCCATGGAGTTGGATCCATGACAGTGGATGGACATTTGTTTTTCCATTCAGTTCAGTTTGATATCTTTGCTGAAAAAGTCCCTTTTTCTTCAGTTTTCCTTGTTACCTCCGCCAAGGAGGTTATGTTTTTGCCAGGGTTTGTTTGTTTGTTTGTTTGTCTATCTGTCTGTTTGTCTGTCTGTTAGTGTGCAACATAACTCAAAAAGTTATGGACAGATTTGGATGAAATTTTCAGGGTTTGTTGGAAATGGGATAAGGAAGAAATGATTAAATTTTGGTGGTGATCGGGGGTGGGGGGGCCCACGGGGGGGGGCGCAGACCAGAAAATTTCATCAAAATCTGTCCATAACTTTTTGAGTTATGTTGCACACTAACGGACAGACAAACAGACAGACAGACAGACAGACAGACAGACAGACAAACAAACAAACAAACAAACCCTGGCAAAAACATAACCTCCTTGGCGTGGGGGGGCCCATGGGGGGGGGGGCACTGATCAGCCTTGGCGGAGGTCTGCGCTCTCCGAGTGCTTTTCTAGTTTCTGATGTAATAACCCTCAACTTTACTTTAGCTTTTATGAACATCTACATGATCAGTAAATTAAATATTGGAAAATACCTGATTTACACTGAGAAACCACAAAATACAGAGGATAATATTAAAATAAATGGTGATCAATTGTTTAAGAAAGTTTAAATATGGAGAAAAAATATCTTGGAAGTGCCACAAAAGTAGGCCTGGGTCTTTATGGGTTAATGAGGTATTATTTTCCACTGGCCAACTCTCCAGTCATGTGTTGGGGTTTTATTTATGTCTTTTCACAGCCACAATTACCCTTCAACCCCCACACACAGGACGGCCTGTATCATGTCAGAGGAAGGTGATAAGAGACATAACACACACCTTCTAGCAGCGTCTGCATGTTGTCTTTAGCGCTAGAAGATGGAGGAATGAGCGCTGTTTCCTCCACTCACACAGGCTGTACATGAACTGACTCACCTACACACCCAGGAAACCACAGGATCACAGCAAATACAACAACTACAGGGCTGTTAATGGGGGGTTTTAGGGGGGGGGTTGCTGTTGAAAATTTACTAAAGTTACAATTATAAAGTCAGATACTTATCTCAGGAGACCCATTTTTCCATCAAGTCCTCTTTCATTTCTTTATGTTTTTGGCCATGAGCTATTGTGAAGGCACTGTGTCCGCCGTCGTCTTCATCTTCAAACCTCTTCTTCACTGAAACTACTGGTCATTCATTTCATATTCTATATGTATCTTCCTTGGGACAATATCTACAAAGTTTGTTTACAGTTTTGAGAAATTTTGATTATTTTTTGTTTGTTTGTTTTATTTTTAGCAAATGTTTAAAATATTATAAATGTGCCTTTAAAAAGTTTATTCACAGTTTTGAGAAATTTAGATTTTTGCATTTTTGAAATATTAAAAATGTGCCTTTACTTATATTGGTCCATATTTTGATGGCTTATAACATGTAAATGGTTACAGATATCAATGTAGTTCCTATTGATCACTGATAGAAGTCATATATGGACTTGGATTGAATTAGTTGAGTTCTCCTCCAGTGAAAATACCACCCACTTCTATTGGGAGATTGATCTCCTGCATCAAGACCACAGGACTCAAACATAGAACAGAACCTGACAACCTCACAAATTCAACTGGGGAATGATTCAGATAGAACATGAAAATGTACACGTGTGAAACATGAGATACAAGAGTTAAATTAATGTGCCTTTTGTGTTAACATAAATTTATATTTAAGTTTAAACATTATATACATATTTACATTATAGTTGCACATGCACATGGTGTGCTATGGGGGGGGGGGTAATGGATTACTGATGTTTAGATTCATTATTCCTGAGTGAAAACCAACACTGACCAAGGTCAAGAAAGTGGGACATAAAGGGGGTAAGAGAAAGTGTTTTAGTTCAAAAGTTGACAAAAAGGGTCATTGTGTAGCTGAGCTTGACCTCTGACCTATTTTTGACCTCTGACATCCTGAGGCGGAAGAGGAGGAAAGAGAATATTATAACAGGAAGAAATAAAGATTATCTGTTTTTAGTTCTTTTTTTTTTTTTTTTCAGGGCAACGTGATCAGTGCAGTTAAAAGCTGAGCTAACTTTTCATTTTATGTGATGACACTTACTTAGAGTGCATGTTACTGTTTGCATGTTATTTTTATCCACTGAAACCACCATAAATTGCAGGGATAGGAATGTGACTGACCAGCGGTTGAAACCCTACAACCCTCCCAGGGACTTTATTCAGGTTTATCTATCGTCTCCCCCGTCGACACAACACCACCTCTTAATGACCGTGAGTCAACACAGCAGTTGGTTCTGTTGAAGGTCCACGGACGTTCCCCACAGGAAACTTCAGGAAAACTCACACCGCAAACAAGCAGAGCGGTACGAGGCCGGCAGAGGAGAAGCAGGCCTCAGAGACATGTCCTCGCTCTGATAAAGGCCCCTCACTGAGAAAAACACAAGCAACAATGCATTAGATTCACACTGGAGCAGGGCCCGGAGTCTTCCTCTGTGAATATCACCTTTCAGCGTTAACCTCTCCGTGAAGGAGCAGCTCTATAAATAATAAAGCCTCAGTTATTGTTGGATTTGTGGTTTACTCTGCATCCATAGAGGTTACCCCCGACGACAGAAAGTATCTACACTACTACTGGATGACATGTCATTTATAATATTAAACAGAATCAAACAAAATATGTATGTGTTTTGTCATAGTTTTAGTCACCACTTGATACGACTAAATATTAAACACTGAACCTTTATGTTGTTTCTTTTACTTTTACTTTCAACATTTTTCCAGTCAATGCAGTTTTACGTGATACAAAAACTGTTCCAATATCTCTGCATGTCAGCATCAGGGCAGCTCAGGAGGTAGAGCAGGTTGTCCAAAAACCAAAGGGTTGGCGGTTTGAATCCCACTCTGTCCTAGTTATGTGCTGTTGTGTCCTTGGGCAAGACACCCCACCCGCCTTGCCTCCAGTGTCACTGACACTGATGTATGAATATTTGGTGGTGGTCGGAGGGGCTGTTTAGTGCGAATTGGCAGCCATGTTTCTGTTGTTTAGTTGACCACGTCCGTAGTTTACCACCACAGTGTGAATGTGAGAGCAAATGAATAATGGAGCAATAATGGATGCCAAGAAAAAGCTCTATAGAAATGAAATCCATTCCCCAGTTGAATTTGCCAGGTTCTGTCTCTATGTTAGGGTCCTGTGGTCTTAATGCAGGAGATCAACCTTCCAACAGAAGTGGGAGGTACTTTCAATGGAGGAGAACTCAACTAATTCATTCAAAGTCCATATATGACTTCCATCAGTGATCAATAGGAACTATATTGATATCTCTAACCATTTACATGTTATAAGCCATCAAAATATGGACCATGAAAAGGAAAGGTACATTTTTGATATTTAAAAAATGTAAAAAAAAAAATAAATCTAAATTTCTCAAAATTGTGAACAAACATGTAGACATTGTCCCAAGAAATTTACATAGAAAATTTTAAATGAATCCGACAAGTAGTTTCAGAGAAGACTGTTGAAATCTAGACATTAGTGACCTTGAGTTTGACCCTTCAAGGTGACTCAAGGTCAAAGGTCATGGACCCAAATAAAAGTCTACATATGACTTCCTATCAGTCCTCAACAGTAACGATGTTGATATCTGTAAACATTTGCATGTTACAAACCATCAAAATATGGACCATTAAAAGGAAAGGCACATTTTTAATATTTCAAAAATTCATCAAAAAATGAAAAAAAAATAAATTGCAGTTTTTTTCAGGTTATTTACATCTTTTTTGTTTATTTTCACAATTTAATGTTTGTTTTTTTTGTACTAAAACAAGAAAATAATTTGGAGTTGGCATTATTTATAGATTATAATGTTATTATTTTACTGGAACCTGAAAGACTATGATTTTAATTCCCCTGGTTTAGGAGTAGAATCTTCAGTGTTTTCAGTTGAAAATCTGAACCCATTCAACATCCATATTCATTTATTTTGTTAGTTTATAAACTCTCTAACTTTAGTCTGATCTCATATTCTGCTCTAAGAACAAGGCATGAAAATGATCCCTCTGAGGTCGGTGAGTCCCTGTGTCACCGTGGTGACTTCATTTACCAAGGATCAGGTGAAATGGGGTTAATATGCAGTAATAAACACTGTCGAGGAGTGAATAGGGCATCGCTGCAGCAGAAGCAGAAGTCAGGCTTCCACTTTTCAGGCTTCCCTCCAGATATTGCCTTTAGTTAAAACAGGATTACTGACTCAGACGGTCTGAAAAAAAAAAAAGCCCTTATGTAACTCCATCTCACATATGAATGAATATAACAGAGATTTTATTCACATGTATTGAAGATCCACCCTGGTAGACTGACTGTTGGGAACCATAAGAAAAAGGAATATTTACACAAAACTAGGCCATTATTTGAGTGTTTTAACTATTAGATACTCTTTTTTCATTAAAACACATCTACATTGGACAAATTAAAACAAGGTATCAAATCTGTACATGTAAAGAGTACAATCGTTAGCCTCATAGCATAATTACTTAACTCATTCACAAATGGACAAAAGTATGTGGACACGTTGAATTTAGGTGTTTCTTTTCTAACAGGGGTCTGGGATACAAAACAATAATGACAAATGTCAAATATAGTTTTATATCGGGATAAATATCATAGTGATTATTATTAATATTGATGTTTCTATGTCAATTCATCATGAACAGGACATATTATAGCTGTAGACATGTGTCCCAATATTTTTGTCCATATAGTTTGTAATCATCAATTTTTCCTTAAAGTTTAATGGGCGATTTTTCTTCCTCAGTGAGATGTAAAGAAAGTAGATGGTTAGTTGTGGTAGAAAATTATTATCTACAGTCACACAAAAAATATTTTAGAAATTTTGAGGTAGAACATTTAAAATCATAGTTGTCACACTTCGACCTGAAGTGAGGGTAGGTTGCCAAAAGGCTATCTAGAAAACAGTCTAATTTGGTCTGAAACTAAATCAAAAACAACAAGAGAAAGTCCATTTGATTTGAAAAAAAAAGGTGAAGAGCTTTATTGCCCTTAAATGCATCACAGGAATTAAGCACCAAATGATAATAACAACAAAAAATAACACAGGTCTGCACAGCACCACAGCCCTTCTCTAACTGCCCAAGCAATGTCAGACCCCCTCCATTTAAAGGCTAGGCCCCTCCCACTGGACCATACCATTTGTAATTGGTACCAATTTAAACATTTCATCAAACTACATACGTTATTTCCCATAGTTAAATCACAGAACAGTTTATGTCTTTTAAACTCACATCAAAAGAGTCATCTTATTAGTTTAGCATTTACATACTCTCTTTAATACTCAGAAAACCTGGTATGGTGCAGTGTGACAAGCTGAGCCTAGTTTCCTCATTAAACTCAGGCATTATAAAAGGCAGCCTGATGCTCCCCTCGGGTCCTTTTCCACTGCCCAGAACCAGGAAGCACTATGTAAGTAAAGAAGAACATATAATTAGGAACAAAATTTCACAATCTAGAACATAACATAATTAAAGACCTAATTCAAAACTTATTTGTGTTTTTGTATGATTTCATGGAAAAACCAGCACAGGAGACTAACTTAGGTGTTTAAATGTAACCCAGTGTGTGCACCCACCAAGCTATCAGTAATAATGCTACCTGGCTATTGTTTGCCATGTGGACATAGTGAGTGTGTGGTGTATGGTGTATACTTAGTGGCAGGGGTGACTGCCACATTACCTCCCCCCTATCCTGGCTCTTTTGTGGTGGTCAGCCGAGACAGGTAATCCGCCAGCAAGTTGGTCTTGCCGGATTTGTGCCTAATTCTGAAACGGAAGGGTTGTAGGTCAAGATACCATCGTGTGATCCGGGCGTTGCGATCCTTCATTGTGTTGATCCAAGACAGAGCCCTGTGGTCAGTTTCCAAGTCAAATTCTCTTCCAAGAAGATAGTAACGCAGACTTTCCAATGCCCACTTAATGGCTAGGCCCTCCTTCTCGACCGTTGAGTACCTCGTCTCTCGGGGCTCCAACTTACGGCTGAGATACAACACTGGTCTCTCTTCTCCCTCATCTCCTTGTGCCAACACCGCTCCAATGCCAACATCTGAAGCATCTGTCTGTACCACAAAGCGTTACTGAAAATCAGGACTACAGAGGACAGGTGAAGAGCATTCTTGAGAGCCGTAAAAGACTGCTCACATTCTGGGGACCACCTTACAGGGTTGGGTTCACCTTTCCGAGTCAGGTTAGTGAGAGGGGTAGCCAGAGTGGAATAGTGGGGGATAAAGTTAGAATACCACCCTACAAGGCCTACAAACGACCTCACCTGTTTCTTGGTGCGTGGGCGCTGGGCATTATGGATGGCTTCGACTTTGTCCACCAGAGGGCGGATATGACCATCTCCAAGCTGGAACCCCAGATATTGGACTTCACCCTTGGCCCACTCACACTTTTGAGCATTGAGGGTCAAACCGGCCTTCTCAATGCAGGTTAGGACTTGGCTCAGGTGTTGGAGATGATCCTCCCAGGTATGACTGAAGATGACGACGTCATCAAGGTAAGCAGCGCTGAAGGATTCAAGGCCTCTGAGGACAGCATCCATCAGCCTTTGAAACGTTGCAAGCGCTCCATGCAGTCCAAATGGCATCACTGTAAACTGATACAGTCCTGATGGTGTGTGGAAGGCGGTATACTGCTTTGAGCTCTCCTCCAGTGGAATCTGCCAATAGCCTTTACAAAGGTCCAGCGTGGTTATGTACTTGGCAGTCCCCACACGCTCCACCAGGTCATCTATGCGAGGCATGGGGTAAGCGTCAAAGCAGGATACTGCATTGACCTTCCTAAAATCAATACAGGGTCGTTGAGAGCCATCCTTCTTAGGCACCATCACCATGGGACTGGACCACTCACTCTTAGATGGCTCAATCACCCCGTGTTCAAGCATCTTCTGGACCTCATCTTTCAGAGATCCTACCAACCGTTCTGGAATGCGGTACGGCCTCTGACGAATGGGAGGGGTGTCTGCTTTTTGAAGACGGATGGTGTGTTGGATCACTGATGTCCGCCCTGGACCCTCTCGGAATAACCCAGGCATCCCCTGGAACAGCTTCTGCAACTCCTGTTGGTGTTGTGAGGGTAGATGCTCCAAGTGTGGGTTTTTTGGCTGGAGGAGTTGGTGCAGGTTAGAGTCATACTCACCATCCCCCGCTTTGACCTGATGCACTAGCAACACTCTGGAAGGTGGACTCTCACGTTCCTTCCACTCTTTGAGCAGGTTGATGTGGTAGACCTGGGATGCCTTCCCCTTGTCTGGGTGGGCCACCTCATATGTCACTGGTCCCATCCTCCTCAGCACCTTATAAGGCCCCTGCCATTTGGCCAACAGTTTGTTTTTGCTGGTAGGGAGTAAGATGAGGACTTTTTGACCAGGTGTCAGTTCCCTCTGTCGAGCCCTCTTGTCATACCAACACTTCTGGTCCTGCTGCGCCCTCTCCAGGTTAATCCGGGCCTCTTCACGGTACTTCTCAAGGCGTTCCCGCATCTGGAGTACGTAGGACACGATTCCCTCTGGTGCTGGTTCCTTGCTTGCCTCCCACTCCTTCCTCAGAAGATCCAGAGGCCCCTGTACGGGCCATCCATAAAGGAGCTTGAATGGAGAGAAACCAGTTGATGCTTGGGGCACCTCCCTGTAGGCAAACAAGACAAATGGTAGCCACTTGTCCCAGTCACAGCCAGTATCAGAGACAAACTTATGTAGCATCTGCTTTAGTGTTTGGTTGAATCGCTCAACCAAGCCATCAGTCTGTGGATGGTATGGAGTCGTCCGAATGCCTTTGATGCCCAGCTCCTTCTGCAGTTGTTTCATTGTACCAGAGGTGAAGTTAGTAGCCTGGTCAGTGATGATCTCATCTGGCACTCCTACACGGGAGAAAAGCTGGACAAGTGCATTAATTATCCTGGGTGTCTTTATGCTTCTGAGAGGAAAAGCTTCTGGAAACCGAGTGGCATAGTCACAGATCACCAGTATATATTGGTAACCAGAACTGCTCTTCTCCAGAGGACCAACCACATCCATGGCTACGCGGCGGAAAGGGATACTGATGATAGGTAATGGGTGTAATGGAGCCTGCTTGGATTTACTATGTGTAGTGACCTGACACTCTGGGCATGTGGTGCAGAACTGTTTAACATCATTAAACATTGTTGGCCAAAAAAACCGTGACCCCAACCTCATGTATGTTTTCTGCAGCCCTAGATGCCCTGCCCAGGGTACTGTATGTGCAGGGATGTAAGACAAGAGGCCTACAACTGGTTGGTACCACTAAGCGTTTACCTACATCACCCACTGCATACAGAATGTGAATTTTCAACCATAAACCTTGGATCAGAGCCTTCATTCCCCTCCCCATCCTCTACCTGCTTGTACAAGAAAGACAGAGTAGGATCAGACATTTGCAAATGTCTTATGTCATGTGGTATGTCCCAGTTCACACTCATGGGCTCAGGATAAGTGTCTATCTTGGTGGGAGAGCCTTGCATTTTTTCCATGCGACGTTGGCGCCTGGGTTTTCTGGGGCCTTTGGAACCACCCTCGCACAGATCAGCATCAAGACCTGGGAGGGGCTCCAGGCCAGCTTTAACCTGGGACCTTGTTACCATAGCACACAGTTCAGCTTTCTTTTGTTTTTCAGCAATTATATCTTGCAAAATTGGCAAATCCCTCCCCAAGATACAATCAACAGATAAATGGTCAATAACCCCCACCTGTAGTAAAAATGCCTGTCCATCCACACTAATGGTAACCTCAGAAGTGGGGTAGGATTTCTGGTCCCCATGAACACATTCAATATTAGCTTTGTTTCCATAGTCAATACCACTGTCTGTCAAATAGCACCTCTTAATCAGTGACATGGAACTCCCATTGTCTAACAAAGCCAACACCTTTACCCCATTAACAGTAATTAGATGAAATGAGTCCTCTTCTGAACACCTGGTAACTGGTTCTCTAGACAACTCCCTACAGGGAACATAGCAGTAACCAGACAGTTTAGGCTTTTTAAGAGGACAATCTGAGGCCTTATGGCCAGGCTGCTGGCAATAGAAACAAATTATCTCCCCACGACTGCTGCTAGCCTGCTGCCCATATCTACTGGTGCCCCCAGCCCCCTTACTAGCCTGCTGCCCACCTCCTCTACTGACCCCCACAATCCCCTGCGTCACATAGTTACCCTTCTGGCCTTCTTGTCTATTGTCCCCTTGTCCTTTATTGGGCTGGCGCCATGGAGTCCGTCCAGGCCTTCTGGCGTTGATGTGCTGTGTGGCCAGCTTGGCTGCTTCTAAACCGGTGGTGGGCTCTCGCTCCTTGACCCATGTGCGGATGTCAGGTGGAAACACTCTCAGCAGCTGCTCCAGCACGATGGTTTCCCCGATGTCCTCCACGCTGCACTGGTCTGGCTTGATCCAACGACGATACAGGCCTTTCAAGCGTTGGTAGGTCTCGGTTGGCGCCTCCCCCTGGGGTACAGCTAGGTCCCTGAAGCGCTGGCGATAGGTCTCTGCAGAAATGTCGAACTTGGCGAGCAGGGCTTGTTTAAGGTCTGGGTAGGAGTCAGACTGCTCTTCATCCATGGCTGAATAGGCCTCCAATGCCTTTCCCGTCAGTAAAGGCACAAGTCTGTAGGCCCACTCAGTCTCTGGCCACCCCCAGGTCTTGCCAATCCGCTCAAAGCGGAGGAGGAAATTTTCAATGTCCTCACCAAACTGGAAGGGAAACAACTTGGGGTCCTTCCGTGGAGCTGGAACTGGTGGCTGCGGAGTGGGGAGTTCTACCAGAGAGGCAGCGCTCCCTGCTCTGGAATTGTCACGGGGTCTTGGTGTCGGTGGTTGACTGGAAGCTTGGATAGCTGTCCGTAGGTCTCGGATTTCCCCTATGAGCGCTTCTTCTCTGTCCCTCTGAGCACCCATAAACTGGCGTAGCATAGCGACCATCTCCTGCGATGACGATTCTGCATAGGGAGGCTGGGCTGTGGGACCCCCCTCTTCCTCCTCAGTTTCCCATTCAGGACCTTCTGGATCAGGATCAGTCTCTAGTTTGGCGGTCACACTTCTGGTTTGGATTTTCCTTTGCCCCCCCCTGGGGATCTTTCGGGTTGCCATCCCACCACTGCCACCAAATGTCACTTCGACCTGAAGTGAGGGTAGGTTGCCAAAAGGCTATCTAGAAAACAGTCTAATTTGGTCTGAAACTAAATCAAAAACAAGAGAAAGTCCATTTGATTTGAAAAAAAAGGTGAAGAGCTTTATTGCCCTTAAATGCATCACAGGAATTAAGCACCAAATGATAATAACAACAAAAAATAACACAGGTCTGCACAGCCCTTCTCTAACTGCCCAAGCAATGTCAGACCCCCTCCATTTAAAGGCTAGGCCCCTCCCACTGGACCATACCATTTGTAATTGGTACCAATTTAAACATTTCATCAAACTACATACGTTATTTCCCATAGTTAAATCACAGAACAGTTTATGTCTTTTAAACTCACATCAAAAGAGTCATCTTATTAGTTTAGCATTTACATACTCTCTTTAATACTCAGAAAACCTGGTATGGTGCAGTGTGACAAGCTGAGCCTAGTTTCCTCATTAAACTCAGGCATTATAAAAGGCAGCCTGATGCTCCCCTCGGGTCCTTTTCCACTGCCCAGAACCAGGAAGCACTATGTAAGTAAAGAAGAACATATAATTAGGAACAAAATTTCACAATCTAGAACATAACATAATTAAAGACCTAATTCAAAACTTATTTGTGTTTTTGTATGATTTCATGGAAAAACCAGCACAGGAGACTAACTTAGGTGTTTAAATGTAACCCAGTGTGTGCACCCACCAAGCTATCAGTAATAATGCTACCTGGCTATTGTTTGCCATGTGGACATAGTGAGTGTGTGGTGTATGGTGTATAATTAGTGGCAGGGGTGACTGCCACATTAGTCATGGATAAAAAATTTTTTAAAACATCAGTGTTGAGAGAAATTAAGTGTAAACCATCTCTGAGGTATTTTGGAGCAAATATAACAATTTAAACCAAATTAACCAATGCAATGATATTTATCCCAATATAAAGCTATATTATGACATTTGTCATTATTGTTTTGTATCCCAGACCCCTGTTAGAAAAGAAACACCTGAATTCATCATGTCCACATACTTTTGTCCATATCATGGATGTTGTGATATGTTGTCTGTTGAAAAGGATTTAACTCAAAAACAGGAAAATCAAACCACCACAGATCTGGCCTCTTAGTCTTGTTTGGTAGTCTAAATGAGTAATACTTCCACATGTCAACTCTCTGGGTAAAAAGGGATAATTGCAGCTGAAACACAGACATGTTGACAGTTTAAACTCAACCACAGCAAATTGAAGCCTGAAACCAGGGTCGCCTTAACACATGGGCCTGATGGGCACTTACCCATGGGCCCCGCAAGCATAGGGGGGCCCCTTGATAATCTGTGTATGTTAACCCTTCAATGCACCATGATCATATTTGATACATACCCACCAAACAAAAGCATATAGTTACTTCACTAATTGTTAATTTAAGTTATTTTCTGCTTTTTTCAATTATTTTTTTAAAATTTTGTACTCGAATTTTCCCATTATTTTTACAAAGGGTTAGATTTTTTCTATTTTGTACTAGAATTTGTCTATCATTTTATGTAGATTTTATTATTTTGTACTAAATTTTAAAAATAATTTTACAGATTTCTTTTATTTTGTACTAAAATTTTTCAGTCACTTGTACAGATTTTTTTTTATTTTTAACAAAACTTTTTCAATCATTTTTTACAGATTTTTTATTTTGAACAAAATTTTTTCAATCATTTATCACAGATTTTTTTTTTTTTTGGACTACAATTTGTACAGAAAAATAATTTCAGACGATTTGAAAGCTGTTTCCCGAATGTTGAAATGTCACTCAGAAGCTGTTTTCAAACTGACAGAGAACTGTGCTGGTTCCCACACCTAATCTTGAACCGGCCGACGTGTTCACACTGAAAATCAGAGTGTTCTGGAACTGAAAAATTGGTTCCCAACGGGCACCAAGTAAAACTTGGTTTTTCTAAGTGACCTGTGACGACATGAGTGGACGTCACCAGGTTGATCCGTGTGTTCGCCTGCTGAGGTCCCATCTGTGGATTTGTTGTTGCTGCCTTCTTCTCCACAGCAGATGTTGTAGCATGCTTGGTGTACAGTAGATAAATAATGATCTGCATTAAGAGTACAAATGCTCGCAGGTAATCGATGATGAGACACTTATTTTAAGAATCAGCCTCGTAGCACAATGGTCAGCATCATTTTCACTTATGTACATGGAAAATGACATCCTGAAGATCATTGACTTCAAGCCAATAATAATTCCTGTGAGTAGTTGTGGTAGGGGCCCTGGTACACTTCTTTGCCCAGGGACCCATAATACTGTTAATACAGCCCTGCTTGAAGCCAAATCACAGTGACATAGGAGTTAAAGGCGTCTGAAAACACATTCTACTGTCACGTTTCAGGTCCTGGTTTTGGCATCTTGTCCCTGACCAAACGTCTGCATCTGTGTGTAGTCTGGTGATATGTTGAAATCTAACACACTTCACCCTGGTTCCCACAGACGAAGCTGCCAAACAGAAGACGTGAGCCTCAACTTTTATAAAAGACAGGCTTCTCCTCCACAAACTTCTCAGTCAATCAATCCACGTGTCTCACTTTCCAGGTCTTGACAACACTTTTACATTCCAGTCTGGTGAATCACTGCAGTCCTGAATCAAGTTGAGGATGTTTATCTACCATCCTGTAGCAACAACTTTATTTCTCAGTGGTGAAATGTTAATACAACTGCTGTTATTCAATTCAGTTTTATTGGAAATTTCACATCTAAACACTGTCAAGAATACAAGTGGGAACAGATTACAGGATGTGACTCAAGCCAAGACTTTTACAGCAGTAGTTTAGTGAATGTAAGGGAAGATTCAGTGCGCATTAGAAGGTGGTAAAGTGCACACATTCTTTATTCTATTAGAAGTACAGACACTAAGGCCCTGTTCAGACACGGCTTTAACATCCGTCCTCACAAATCAGAACACATGTGGACTGAAATTTATACCTTTGGAAAGAGAAGCAGCACTGATTTAATATATTCACTCAACTAAAAGGAAAAAAGGTCAATGTGCACGGTGTAAAAAGCAAAGAGTAGGTCTTCGATGGATATTTCTAATAGGTGTTTTTGTACAAAGTCAGCTGTGCTTCATTTCATTACATTCAAATAAAACGTGAAATAATTAACATTAACATTTGTCTGATGAGTTTTCTATGTCAACAACAGAATCCGATGCATTTTGTCACCTTTGTCTCCTCCTGTTTGACCTTCTCTCTCCTCCTTCTCTGCCCTGTCTCCTGTCTTTCCTCCTCTCTGCTCCGTTTCCAGTCTGAAATCCTATCCGCTCCTCCTCCTGTCTGTCCTCCTCTCTGCTCCTCTTGTCTGCTCCTCCTCCTGTCTCTCCTCCTCTCTGCTCCTCTTCCTGTCTATCCTCCTCTCTCCTCCTGTCTGTCCTCCCCTTTGCTCCTCCTCCTGTCTGTCCTCTTCTCTGCTCCTCATCCTGTCTGTCCTCCTCTCTGCTCCGTCTCCTGTCTGCCCTCCTCTCTGCTCCGTCTCCTGTCTGTCCTCCTCTCTGCTCCTCCTCCTGTCTGTCCTCCTCTCCGTTCCTCCTTCTGTCTGTCCTCCTTTCCGCTCATCCTCCTGTCTGTCATCTCTGCTCCTCCTCCTGTCTGTCCTCCTCTCTGCTCCTCCTCCTGTCTGACCTCCCCCTGACATTGAATATGTCATGTCATGTCATGTATATTACAAGTGCAATTTTAACAGTTAACAATATTCTGCCTCAGTTTATCATTTCCACATGTACATTACAGCTTACAGATCACAGTGGATCTACAAATACACAAAACATTTAATAACAGACAGAATACTGGTACAATTACACTTCTATTAAGACATTCCATGTTGTTCATATTTGTTCAGGTTATTCACACTTTTTGTTAAAGTTTGTAAATGTAAATATTTTCATGTAATTTTGCTTTTTAGTGAAATTATAGGCAATTATGTTATTTTACTGGTTTGACCCATTTGAGATCGTATTGTTCTGAATGTGGAACCCGAACTAAAATAATTTTGTTACCACTGATTGTTTGTATTTTTTTTTTTTTTTTTTTTTTTACAAATTCATCCCATGGGAGAGATCAGAACTTTTTGGCCGGTTTTGTCTACATCATACTCATACTAGTTAGTTTCCCTTTCGTGCACATTATTATAAAGAAAGATTTTACACAAACATCTTTTACTTACAACTTTATTAGGACATTGCATACAAGATCAGGGAATTCATTCATAAAAAGATCTTTTGTTTCACAGTATGTCATTGAAAAGCTTTAAAAATACAAGAATACAAAAATACTGTAACAACCCAAACGCCTCCTAAAATGTTCTAAAAGCTCCGTCACTTTTGTTCCACAGGTTACGACATCATAGCATGAGAGGATCCATGTGGGACTGGTGCTCATCTGTTTGTTCAGCTTCTGCGCCCAAAACATATGGGTTCACTCCCTGTTTTCTGTGTGTGTGTGTGTGTGTGTGTGTGTGTGTGTACATGTGTGCGAGTCACTACCATTGAGGACCTATTACAGTGTGAGCAAGCGTTGCCTCACTCCGCCTCAACGGGCTGGACCAGTTTTTCCAAGAACATCCCACAGTGGTTTTGTAGATCCCGGTGTTGGTTCCAGGTCTCCTCCCGGATCCCCTTCACCAGACCATCCTGAACCAGAACCAGAATCAGAATCAAACACTGAACACATAGGAAACAAATACACACACACACACACATACACACAATATTTTTTTTTTAGATTAGACTTTGCAGTTTAATCTATTGTTTAGTCATCAGAATAGAATAGAATAGAATAGAACAGAACAAGGTAGAACAGAATAGAACAAAATAGATTAGAACAGAATAGATCTAAACAGAACAAAATAAAATAGAACAAAACAGAATACAATGAAATAAAATAGAACAAAACAGAACAGAATAGAACAAAATGGAACAGAACAGAATCAAAAAGAACAAAATAGAATAGAACTAAACAAAACGGAATACAATAGAATAGAATAAGCTTTATTGTCATTGCAGAATACCATTGTACAGTGCAATGAAATTTGGTTTTATGTTCTATGGTAAAATACATCAATTATAAAACAGTTAAGAATAAAAAATATAAAAACAGGCAAGTAAAAAAGACACACACACCCACACACAAAGTGAGTACAGTATCCAAATATGCAAGATGTACTGTTACTGTTTACGTAGCAGCTGAATGTAATTAGAAAGTGTCCATGTTTATTTGGTTTGGTTCAGAGCAGCAATGGGTCTGGGATAGATACTTCATACAGTCTGACATGTTTGGCCCAAAAACATGGGAAAAAATGCTCAGAAAGCAGGAAAGTAAAGGTGATGACTTTATTAAAGGTACATCACTAACAAGAGGCAAATAAACTGGTTAAAAAACATTTACAGACACACTGACTTACAACCTGTTTATTTGATAACAGATCATCGAGAAAAACAGTGGTATATTTACAGGAAACATGTAATCTGTCATCTGTGAAACACTGAGAAAAAACCCCCACAAACCTCTTGAGTTCCGCTGAGAACCAGGATAACGTCGCCCTCGTCGAACTGCAGTAGACCGTCCTCAGACGCTGCATGGCTCTGCACTGCCACCGCCTGGTGAAACACACACATTACATCAACATATGATAATTTATACTATGGGATCAAACCAAAACGTAAAATCATTTTAGTTCAGGTTCCACATTCGGACCAATATGATCTAAAGTGGATCAGACCAGTAAAATACCATCATAATAAACTATAAATGATGACAACTATTAAATGTTCTCTTTGTTTTAGTGAAGAAAATTAAAAATACATTAAAATGTTTACATTTACAAACTGTTCTTTAACAAAAATGTGAACATGAACAACCTGAAATGTCTAAAGCAAAATAAGCAGAATTGTACCAATATTCTGTCTGTTATTAAATGTTTTGTGTATATGTAGATCCACCGTGATCTGTAAGTTGTAATATACATTTGTAAATGATGAACTGTGGTGTACTGTTAAAATTGCACTTATTTTTCTTATTTTTCTTTCAGGTTGTTTGAGGTTGTTAAAAAAAAAAAAAATTAAGGATAGTTTATAGATGTAAACATTTTCATAATGTAATTTGAAAAGGAAGCCCTATTTTAGCTTAGGTTCCACATACAGACCAATTCTATCTAAAGTGGGTCAGACCAATAAAATAATATTATAATCTATAAAAAATGACAACTCCAAATTTTTCTGTTTTAGAAAAAAAAAGTAAAATTACATGAAAATATTTACATTTACAAACTATTCTTTAACAAAAAACTGTGAATTACCTGAACAATGCAAAATTTCTAAAGAAATTAGGTGCAATTTTAGTAATACGCAACAGGCATCTGGAACTGAAAAATATACTGTTTAACTTCATGACCAAAACAACTTGTCAGGACTAATGTCTAATTTTTTTTACTTTGTAAATTCATCCCGAGCATTGGTTTGGACCCTTTGGAGGGCTGGTTTTGGCCCACAGGCTGTATGTTTGACACCCCTGCCCTAAAACGGATCATTAGGGTTTAACTGAAGTACAGCTGTGTACCTTGTATAAGAAGCCAGGGGGATCCTGGGAATCGGAGTCCTCTGTTGATGCAGTGGCGTCTGGGTTTTCAGATGCGTTGTCCGTGTCAGTGGTGGGATTCTGTGGACGACCGTCTGTGACACGAGAGGAGACGCGTGGGGCAGGAACTGGTCCAGGTTTGGGTTTGAGTTCTTCTGCTGGTTCACCCACATCCTCCTGTTCTAGACTCTGTGGAATGTCACTGTCTGCAGAATCAGACGGAACCGCCACTTCCTGACTGGGCGCCTCTGATTTGGGCACGCCCACCCCGGAATCATCGGACTGGTCTGCTATGAGCTCTGCCTCCGCCTCCGCCCCTTCCGGACCCTGACTCCCCGTGCTCCCGTCGCTGTTGTCATCACACACCGACTGCCTCTTGGGAGTGTTGGATCCGCTGGAGCTCAGGTCAGAGTCTGAGGTGTGGACGTCTTTGGACGAGGACGCAGAACCAGTTTCTTCCGGTAAACTGGTTTCAGAGATGCTCTGGGTTCGCTCCATGGCTGTGGAGGACGCAGCGTCTTTTCCATTTTGGGTGGAGGAGTGGACGGAGACATGGTCAGCCGGGAAGGCGGTGTTACATGGGATGGGATTGGAGATCACCAGGGACTTCCTCTTCTTGGATTTCCCTGATGTGCTGCGAACATTAAAAGATATGTAATTATTAGGAATGGTTGATATGGGAAGAAAATGACAATATTGCAGCTTTGTTTATTCCTCTTCATTGCTATGTTTCACAGAGTGTCTGTAGTTACTGTATGTGAGGAAAACAGAACCATGAAGTAACAGCAGATGCAAGGTTTATTTATCCCTAAAACAGTAACATTTACTTTAGTCAAAGATTAAAATAAAAGGATTTATGAAGAGCATTAACAGCTGAACCTGTCATTACAAACATAGAACAGAACAGATGAAAATAGAACAGAATAAAATAGAACAGAATAGAACAGAATAGATGAAAATACAGAACAGAATAGAAGGAATATACTAGACTAAAATAGAATAGACTATAATGGACTAGAATAGAACAGAATAGAATAGAATAGAATAGAATAGAATAGAATGGAATAGTATAAAGTTTATTGTCATTACACAGGTTAGTCTCTACCAGTGACATTGCACTTACAGCTAATAACAAGACAATGAAGACATTTATTTATTTATTTTTTAATTATATAGATATAAGATAGTGTGCAATAGAAATATGTGCAAATTAGATATACTATACAACAAGGTAAAATTAAAAAAAAATATAAAAGTAGTATAAAAAGGTGCAAATATAACAATGTAAACATACACGAGGCACGTCTTGTCAGTAGTTATTAGTCTGTGTAGTTTTATTACTATCATTATTTTATATTGGGGTTTTTTTGCACCATCTTTAGGCATGCACACATCAGCCACTGGCGAACAAAGCATCTACTGATCTAAAATGTCTAATAGTGATTGAATAGAATAGAATAGAATAGAATAGAATAGAATAGAATAGAATAGAATAGAAGTCTTTGTCATCGTCCAATACAGACAACAAAATTGAAAGTGCAAACCTTTAAAGTGCATTTAAAAACATAAATAAATAATATAAAAACAACACACACCAACTGAACCAACAAGTATAAGAAAATTATAAAAAACTGTCAGATTAAAATAAGACTAAAATTATTTGTGTACCGAGTTCAGTACACAAATAGCGTTAGCATAAAAACTGTTCCTGAGTCTGTTTGTTTTTGTTTTTAGCACTCTGTACCGCCTGCCTGAACCACTAATCCTGTCAATACATGTAAATAATAATAGTAAAATTAAATTAAATCTAAAAAAAATAGTAAATAGTATTTTTTTTCTTGCACTTTATTCTGTTGCTGCCTTCACATGTGAATATCCCCACTGTGGAATCAATAAAGTATCTAATCTAATCTAGCCAAATCTAATTTAATCTAATCTGTTGCTGTGCTCGATTGTGTTAAATAAACCGATGACAGTCAGTTAATTGTGTTGTATATTTACACACCACAGTGGAGGACATACTGAAAAACCTGAGTCTCACCTGTTCAACCCTTTGATGATAAAAGCTTTTCCTGAATGTTGAGTCTCCAGTTTCTTCATCACGTTGTAAAGTTCACGGTTCAGCTGCGACACAAAGCACACAATCACATTTTTAATATAAAAACCCTTGTTTGATATATAGTTTCCCCGCCTTGACCTCAATAAGTGAATAAACTCCAGATATGAGTCTCATCTTACCACACTCATTTCCTTGTAGAAGATGTCTCTCAGGTTTGATATGTTTTGGAACACAGTCACGTAACACCCTATCCGACTGCAGGAACGAAGAAAAAAGAACGTTAAATACACAGTGCATTCAGAAAATAAGGTACAAGTTCTGTTACATCACCTTACACATATTATAGATATATTTATATGCATGAACGTTTTAAATGGTGAAAAATAAATAGCACTGTGTGTGTGATTTCTAAATAATTTGTTCTGAGAGTTACATATTTCTGCATCTGCATTTGATTTTTTTTCTCCAGTTGGCCAATTAAAGGTTTAGAAAGCATTCTCACAAGTACATGGTGTTAGTTTTAAATAAAACATCAGCCTCCTAAAATCTACTTACTCATATGTACTATAGATAATCAACATCTCCTTCATTTTTAACCCTTAAAGACCCAGAATTATCTTTGTGATGACTTACAAATGAATTTTTCTTTACATCTAATCTTTCCAAAGTGATTTATTACCATTAATTCTTATATTATCTTGTCAATTCTGCATTATTCAGTGAAAACTATTATTTGTGGTGATTCCTAATTAATTTTTCTCTATGGTTTCTCTCTAAAGTAAGATCCTTTCCGAAGAGCTTTGTCAGTGTTTATTCTTTGATCATTTGCATTTTTGTGTTAAAATCATATATTTTCCTATATTTCATTTTCCAGTCATATAGATGTTCATAAATGCTTAGACTAAATTGAAAGGTTAATATATCAAAACAGTGTTTTTTCATAAGTGTGCACAACCACTGTCATTTATCAAACTCCGTGGGTTTTACTGGTGAATCATTGAGCCTATTTACATCAACACTAATTCTCTGATCATTATCTGATTTGTGGAGTCATCAGATTATTATTGATCATATAAACAGTAAATCTGATGTGTTTTATCAGATAACAGCAGTAATTACATTATAATAAATCAGATTACCACACCTGGATTTGTCCCCAATACTCCAATGTCTTTCTGCATGTATACAGGTTAATCTGATTTATTTAGTTGTTTTACATCTTTACATGTGGAGAAACTATTAAAATCATAGAAAACTGAAGTTACATAGTCAAACGTGAGCTGAAGAAAATAACAGGAAGTTTATTCTACCATCACTATGTACATACGTACTCGAAAAGAAAAAGAATGGAGAGTCTAAACCAGGGTTTAAGATTATCACATTTCTAAAGTGCATGTAACCACATCAGATCTGATTATTACAATTATCTGATTATTAACAGTTATTGGATTTTTATGGTCATGTAAACAGGCTCAATGTTGTAGAAGATGACGGTGTTTCCACGGTAAATATGGAGCCTCTGAACATCCAAATGGGTCACATCTGATGACCATGAAAAGATGACAAACTGCATTTTACACCAATTATTTACATGTATTGATAGGATTAGTGGATCAATGGGTATTAAACAGTTTAGATCAGTAGATGCTTTTGGTCAATGGCAGCTGTTTAGATCTTTAAGGGTTAATCATGGTCATAATTATAATGACAGATAATACTAAATGATCTCTTGGGTCCGTACCTCTGATATAGAACAGGCAGCTCCTCCCTCAGCTCATTATTTATTTCCTCAAACACATTCTGGGCTTTGTTGAACTCCTCTTCTGCCTGTGAAAGAGGATATGGAACCAGCTGAAACCACTGCGTTATGAGTTGTCATTCAGTCCTTCTGTCCTACTGAAGCGTTACCTTTGCTATTTTTGCTTCGTCCTTCTTCTTGGCGCTCTGCAGAGCCTCCAGGTGGTGACGTGCTGAGTCATAGTCCACCAGTTTACGACCACGTTTAGCGACTCGTTCCTAAAAGGCAGGTATTGTCAAACTCATTTTAGTTCAGGTTCCACATTCAGACCAATATGATCTAAAGTGAGCCGAACCAGGAAAATAATAACAGTGAAAAAAGTCAAATTACATTATGGAAGTGTTTCCTTAAAAATATGAATAACATAAACAACCTGAAATGTTTTAACAATATTCTGCCTCTGTTTACCATGTACCCATTAACCTGTTGTAGTACATGACATGTCAAACTCATACCACATTCAGCCAAATATGACCTGAACTGGGTCAGACCAGTAAAAACATAACATATAAATAATGACAAACACAAACCTTTCTCTATGTTTTTGAGTGAAAAAAGTAAAATTACATAAGAAAATATTTACATCTACAAACTATCCTTTACAAACATGTGAATAACCTGAAGTTTTTTAAGAAAAACAAGTGCAATTTTAACGATCAACAATATATTGTCTCAGTTTATCATTTACACATGTACATTATAACTTACAGAACACAGTGGATCTACAAATACACAAAACATTTAATAACAGGCAGAATATTAGCACAACTACACTGATTTATATTAAGACATTTCAGGTTTTTCATATTGGTTCAGGCTATTCACATTTTTTGTTAAAGGATAATTTCCAACTGTAAATACTTTCATGTAATTTAGCTTTGGCCAATTTTGGCCAAATCATACTGGTTAGTTTCTCTTTTATGCACATTATTATAAGAAGGATTTTACACAAACACCTTTTATTTACAACTTTATTAGGACATTTTATACAAGATCAGAGTATCCATTTATAAAAAGAGCTTTTGTTTCACAGTGTGTCATAGAGAAGCTTTAGAAATACATAAATGTAGTTTTACTTTTTTTTTGCACCAAAAAAAGGTGTAGTTGTCATTATTTATAGGTTATTCTGTTATTATTTTAATGGTCTGATCCACTTTAAATCATATTGTTCTGTATGTGGAACCTGAACTAATATGGTTTATACATCCTTGATCGCCAATATCTTCAGTGTAATTTTTGCATTTAACATATTCATCCCACAGGCCAGATTGGACCTGTTGGCGGTCTGGTTTTGGCCCATGGGCCATATGTTTAACACCTGTGGTTTAGGCTAAATGCTACTGAAGTAAAACTATTGCAAAAGGACAACCAGGTTCAAGTTATATGGTAAAAGAATAGTTTGGAAATGTCAACATTTTTATGCAATTTCACTTTTTTACACTAAAACAAAGAAAAATTTGTAGCTGTTATTATGATAGTATTTTACAGGTCTGATCCACTTTAGATCATATTGGTCTGAATGTGGAACCTGAACTAAAAAGATTTTAACACCTTTAATTGTTTACATCTTCAGTGTAATTTTTGCATTTCATTCATCCATCCCCCGGGCTGGATTGGACCCTCTGGTGGGCCGGTTTTGGCCCACAGGTCTTATGTTTGACACCTGTGGTTTGAGTCAAGCAGCAGTTCCTTCAAATAAAAATGCTGTCCTCGCCGTCATGTGACATAACCCTTACTTAAAACACTTAAACTTACTATATTTGTTTTTTACCTCTTTTTTTTTTTTTTAATTTATGTCACTAAACAAGGTGAGAGAGAAACAGTATCTCAATTCTCTGTATGTTCTGTGCATCTAGTGAATTGACAAGAAAGAATCTTTGAATCTTTAGAGGTAGAATCGAAGGAATTAGTGATACATAAACAGATGACATTAAAGCCGGTTACCTTGACCTCTGGGAACTGGCTTGTGTAGTTCTCCATGGTACGAACTAGCTGGTCGTTGAGTTTTTCCTCAAAGTCGCTCCACAGTAAGTCTTCACTCTAAAATAAAAATCACATAATTATACAGATTCTTGCTGCATAAATTGTGTTTTGAATTGTCGTCTTTCATTAAATGCTTTTTTCTCTGCACAACCTATGATATTTTTTCTACCTAAACTGTAATTAAAGCTGCAGTTTTTAGCAAAGTGAATCAAATCATGATGTGTATTTGTTTTATTTTCATGGTGCAGAACTTCAGACTGACTTGTTCCAACAGCTCTTTTTGGCAGCAGCTGCTGTTATTTTGGCATCAGAGTTGGAAGAACTTGTTACCAGCACAGAACTAGTAAAGTTACCATTAAACCAGCGAACATGGCAGTGAATTTTGCAGCTGAACAATGCATCTGTTTGCATTCACACTAATACTCTGATCATTATCTCATTTCTGGAGTTATCAGATTATTACTGACCATGTAAACAGTATAATCTGACATGTTTTATCAGATAACAGCTGTAATCTGATTGTAATAAATCTGATTAACACACCTGGATTTGTCCCCAATACTCCAGTGTCTTCATGCATGTATACAGGTTAATCTGATTTATTTAAATCTGTTACGTCTGCACATGTGCAAAAACAATTAAATTGTAGAAAACAGAAGTTACGTAGTCAAACGTGAGTTTAAGACAATGACAGGAAGTTTGATTCTACCATCACTGTGTACTTACGAACTCTGAAAGTAATCCAATAATGAACTGGAGCTTCTAAACCAAGGTTTACAATTACCACATTTGTGAAATGCATGAAAATAAAAATTACAATTATCTGTTTAGAAACAGTTTTTGGATTTTTATGGTTATATAAACAGGCCCGGTTATGCTGTTCTCAAGTGCTGGAGGAGACCAAAACAGAGCCAAAAAATAAATAAATAAATAAAATAAAAAATTGATGTTTAAATGTCAAATGGAAAATGTAAGCTAATATGATAGGACTATGAAAACTATGCCATGAACTGTACAGATCAACATTACAGCTTCAGAAAAGTGAGTATATTTATTGTTTACATATATTATTTGATGCTTAGATGTTAGTTCTATAAAGTACATAGATATGGAAGATAGACTGGAGTCTACACTGAAGCCTTTAATTTTTTATATTTACCGCTTTAATTATAGTGAAATGGATCAGATTTACATACGTCTGTTATGACAGCGAGGTCTTCGACGCCATTCCAGTCCAATTCGTAGACGTCTTTCAGCGTCGTAGACAGTCGCTTGGACGTCTCATGCACAGCTGTGGAAAACAACAGGAAGTTGTAGGAGGGAATTCAATCTACGATATAATCATGACTCCATCAGTTAGTATCTGGCATCAGCAGCGCATTGTGATGGGATTGTTTTTGGGAGGTTTGTGGTTCTGCTGCTACACCCACAGAGAGAAGGTCAGAACAACATCAGTTTCCTGAGTGGAGCCCACGGACCCCCCCCCCCCAGAAGCTGACAACATTAGAATTTAACTGTGTGTTGCAAATGAATCATATAAAAATGCTGTGTTGGCTGTTTTAACTGCGGGGTTGTCTTTGTTCTTGTTCAACATGGCAACGCAGACGGAATTGCAAAAGCCAACGTTGGATCCAAGAATAGAAGACGCTCACTTCCCTCTCGTGGTTTTACTGTTATGAATAAAGCAAGTACGAAAATGCAAACCCACCTTTTACTGCTGAATAGTAGGCTTTTACATCTTTGAACAACCTGCTTCCATCGATCTGCAAAAACAACAACAAAACCAGTCAGAAGCTCATCCAAAGTATCTGATATTATACAGTAAAATCAGAGTGTTTTTGGATGGCAGTCCAACTATTTCCGCCTGCAGTGAACACAACTGTCTGGCCTCAGTGTTCCATTTTAATTCAACAACAATCACTACGTCTGATGTGGCGATGGCTGTGGTGAAGCGAAAGCGCTGTGTCTTGTCAACGTCTACTTCCTTCCTGTTTCTTCTTGTCAGTTTCACCTCAAATTGTTCTGTCATTATTGTGTGGAACACTGAAGCAGCTTTCAGTCATGTGTATCTTTAAAAAATGCCTGACCACGTTATGGTGCTGGGCAGTGAGCACAGGGCCCACTGCTGGACCCCGGGCCCTCAGGCCACCCCAGTGAAGTCTGTTTGTGATTTGTTTGGTCACAAACATTCACACCAGTGTCCTGCTGGAGGTCAATATGTAGGATCTGCTAGTGCTCATCCTGGTCCTCCTTAGACAAAGGAGCAGATACTGGTCCTGCAGAGGGGTTCAGGACCTTCTACAGCCCTGTCCAGCTCTCCTGGACTAACTACCAGTCTCCTGGAATCTCCTCCATGCTCTTAAGACCGTCCTGGAGGACACAGCAAACTTTCTGGCAACAGCACATACTGTGGAGGAGTTGGACTACCTGTGCATCCAGGTACCACACCATGCTCTCAGTAGAGATGCAGACCCAAGACAAATGAAAAACTAGTCAAAAATCAGCCCGAAAAGATGAGGAGGGAAAAAAGGTCAGTGGCCTCAACCTGTAAAACCATTCCTGTTGGGTGGGTGGTCTCATTGTTGCCCCACTAGTGCACCTGTTGTTAATTTCATTAATGCCAAAGCAGCTGAAACCGATTAACAACCCCCTCTGCAACTGAACTGAGCAGATCAGTGTCCCAGAAGTTTGACTGATAGGTGGTTATGCTAATTAAAAAATGCTGAGAAGCAATATCTATCTATCTATCTATCTATCTATCTATCTATCTATCTATCTATCTATCTATCTATCTATCTATCTATCTATCTATACATACATACATACATACATACATAAAAGCTATTAACAGTTGTTTTTTTTCTTTTTGTACTGTAAATACAGTCCACAGACAGTGTAGGAGGGTCCTTCAGGAGCAGATCCTGGTTCAGGTCTGTCCTCCTGTTCAGGTTTTATGGTGGTTTTAGTCCATTTGACGTTCTCTTCTTGTCACAGTAGTTGATGAGTCATGTTGCTGTGTTATATCTACATGTTCCAAAAGTTGGAACAGGACTGGGAAAGAAAGCTTTTAAATGTTCTAGTTCCACTGAATAGAACAGAACCTACAGAAGGAGATTAAACTGAAGGAACTGGTCTCTGTAAATCCATTCAAAGTCATTTTAAATGAATGGGGAAAGGATCAATCTGGATGTAGATGTTTTTCTAATTGATTAAATTGGATTCTGCTCTGAGATGCTTTTAAGGGACATTGTTTTTACACTTTTAGTACCTTTTAAATTCCTTTAAAATTATTGATGGTGTTTTATTTGTATGTTTTTAGTTTAGTGTTTTATGTATGGTTTTAGTGTGGATGTATGAACTAAATCTTTATTTTCTGTAACTTCTGCTGCTGCTGTCTGTTCCACAAGACTCTGGAAAAGATTTTTAATCTCAAAAAGGTTTTTTTCCCTGGTTAAATAAAGGTAAAAAAAAAAAAAAGAAAGTTGAGTACACACCTAACGAAGAGACAAAACAAACAGTCCACATACACACTAGATAAGAAAGTAAATGGCTGAATCTTGCTTCAGATATTTCCTGTTTTCAAGGCTAGGCTGATTGTCTGAACTTGCGCATTGGCATCATGGCACAAAACGGCAAAAACAAAACTCTGTCTGTGGTGAGAAAGGATGAACACGAGCACATAGAAGATGCTGGATGTTCATGTACCTGTTGCTTGTTGAGGTTCTGAGAACATAACTCAAACTGTTCATCCTTTGTCTCCATGGTTTTGCCCAGTTTCTGAAGAACCTGAGAAGGAAAAGCAAAGACTAAATGACAAACCTGTTACACATGAGTGAATACTATTAGTATGTGATCCTTCCCAAAATTAGATTAGACTAGAACAGAATAGAACAAAACAGAACAAAAAACAGAATAGAATAGAATAGAATAGAATAGAATAGAATAGAATAGAATAGAACAGAATATCATTATATGTCCAGGTTTTGCTCACAGATTCTTCTCAGATCTTTACTGATGTATCTTTGTTGTTGTCGGTACTTTAACTACCTTGACAGGTGGGTACACCAGTTTTATCTATTCATTCATTTATTTATAATCTTTATTCAATGTGCCTTATTGGGATCATTAGGACTGTCCATTTTGTCGTCATGTTCTGATCATTTATGACTTTAGTTTACTTGAAAATGCACAGACTATCCTGTGCATAAAGTGTATTTTTCCTTTAATTTTGCATGCTTTCTAGAACACTTCTCCCTGTTCACTGTCAGTATATTCACAATATCACCAGATATAGGTGTATTTTTTTTTTTTTTACTTTCTGCACCCAGTTAAACCATATGAGATTCTACATTTGCAGAGGTTTATATTGTGACTACAATTCAAGTCATTGTGCAGCATGAAAGTCTTTATCATGCTAATATTTTTGGCCATATCCTCCAATACTGTTTATTTATTCTATACACACCATATACCACACACTCCCATGCTTGACCTGAACCAGACACATGAGGTTAACTATTACAGCGTCCTTCTTCCACAGTCAATGAAGGCCCAACCTACAGAAGCCATGACCTTTAACTTTAAGGTCTGTCATTTTCATGTCTACTACGCTCCTGTTTTCCAGCAGTTATAAATAGTCTGTCTGATGAAAACGTTGCAGTTTGCTGCTGTTTTAGAGGTGGAGCAGTGAAATCAAGCTAGTGCAACCACAAACTGAGAGCAAAGAACTCAGCAAGTGAGAGGAAGTGCACAGTCAGGAAGTGGCAGCTTTTGTGTCCACACACACATACATACACAGCTGTACTGTAGTAGTCAACTGAACAACACTATGCTGCTCTAATACTTTACTCATGCATCAAGAAAAAGATGAATTACCCAAATGTAGATAAGGTTTGGATATGTGTTTTGTGGTCATGTACATTAATCTGCACTAAAAGCTTCTGGTTTCACTCATTTTGACAGTAGCCCACCTTAAAATATCTCATTAAAAAGTCTTGACATGGGTTTATTTCCTTATCAGTTGGTATGAAGACTGACACAGATCTGACACAGAATGATGCTGGAGATAAGAGGCAACACAGCATATTTTATACTTAAATTGGGACTAAATAGTGAATTATGTGGAAGCCATTCATGCAAATACGACAAACCACAGCCTCTATAACTTCTGTCTGGCTTTTGATTGGTCTAATGGATCTATGCCACATCAAATGGATTTATTTAACCAGGAAGTCCTACTGAAATTAGAAATATCTTTTGTAAAGGACACATCCACCTCCCCAGATTAAAGTTACCAGCCTCACTCTGTCCTGAGTGGGCTGGATCTGCATCTCCACACCATCAAATATCAGCCTGTGTGTGGACGCTTACCTTCTCCTGAGCCCGGTTCAGTGACTTCTGGACCCTTTTAGCGAGGAATCCAGCTCCAGCCTGGAGGTTTGGACCCATCTTATTTTCAGCCATGGTCAGTTTCGTCTGCGTACGTTTCTCCTGTCTGTGCGCAACAGTCCGCCTCCCGTCTGCTTCCTCTTGAGGAACTGTTCCACCGAGGACGCACCGACGGCAGCTCAAGGCGACGGAGGTGGAGCAAAACACCATGCAAATGTCAAGACGAAGCAGGATTCGGCTCAGCTGGAAGAAAATCCGTCAGATGATCGTCACGGGGAGTTTGTTCTTGTTCAAACTTGTTGGAGGAATTAGTGCGAACTGTTTCTGCGCGTCTTAGTCTGATGCGCAAACAGAACAGACTAGAGTTGCAAAACTTCTCCTCCACTCCCTGTTGGTATCCTGGGGAGGTGTGGGTCACCCAAAAACACTCACCTGCAAATTATGTGTTCAGATTGCGTTTCTCAGGTGATGTGTAACTGACTCAGCGAAGTGACGTAAGCAGCGCCACGCGGGTTTGGAGGTGCGTTTACATGAGTCAGGACAAAATGGATTTAAAGGGTTTGTGTGGCAGCCAAGTCAGTAATCTGTCAGTGTTTGTCTGGTGGAGGTCTGCTCTCCAGAATGTTGGACAAATGGTCTTTATTTCCCTATTTGAGCTCCTGATGATTATGGTGACAACAGATGAGAAACAACTCCACATTCTAATATTTAATTGAATGACATTAACCCATAATACATAAGAGGATTAGGGCCACTGGGGAAAATTAAAATAAATACATAAATTAATTAATTAAGGACCAATATATGTTTTTTATTATTATTCTGACAAAAAAGTCAGAATTCCGACTTTAATCTCAGAATTCTGACTTTTTTCTCAGAATTCTGACTTGAATTTCAAAATTCTGATTTTTTTCTCAGAATTCTGGCTTGAATCTCAGAATTCTGACTTTTTCTCAGAATAATAATCAAAAAATATATGTTGGACTTTTTTTTTTTTTTTTTTTTTCCAATGGCCCTAATCCTCTTCCCTACCATAAAGACCCAAACAGCCACCGACGACCAAAACCATCTACTGATCTAAGATGTTTAACAACTTCTGAACCACTAATCCTATCAATCCATGTAAATAATTGGTGTAAAATGCAATTTGTCATCTTTTTTGTCTCATCAGGCTCCATAGTTACCGTGGAAACACTGTCATCTTCTACAACATGGATTCACCAGTAAAATCCATGAAGACTGATAAATAACAGTGGATGGAAACACTTGGTTCCTGTTCCGTTAATGATATATTTTGCTGAAAAAGTCACTTTTTCTTCAGTTTTTCTCTGTTTTTGATGTAACCCTGAACTTTAATCTGAGCTTTTATGAACATCTACATGATCAGTAAATTAAATATAAGTAAATACATGATGTACACTGAGAAATCACAAAATACAGAGGATTATGTCATTATAAATTGTGATTAATCACTTATGAAAAGTTGATTATAGAGAAAAAAATATTTAGGAACTGCCACAAAAGTAACACTGGGTTTTTATGAGTTAAACTTTGATTAAACCCTCTGGCATAATTTACATAATTTTCTACAAACATCTATTACCATTATTTTTTGGACACATAACGAAGTGAACCCAGACCTGAACCAACTGAATCAACCCTAGATCATAACACTGCCCCCACAGGCTTGTACCAGAGGTGCTATGTATAATGGGTAATCACTTCATCCACCTCTGGAACAGGGTGGATTTGGACTCATTAGACCACATGACCTTTTCTCATTGACACACAGTCCAGTCTTTATGCTTGAAGATACTCACTCCATCCATCCATCCATCCATCCATCCATCCATCCATCCACCCATCCATCTAAATGAATTTTATAATATGAATATTATTCACCTTCTTTTTTCCCAAATTTATATTTATTTATGTTGACCATTATCAGAATTCCATTAGCAAATTTCCACTTACTCCTAGTTTATATGGTTGTGTAAAATAAGTCTTGCAATGGAATAGATTTGTTCTGCAATTAAACAAATTAAATGTCCAATAATCTTTGAAGTCCTGTAACTATTATTTGTGGTGATTCCAACTGAATTCTTCTCTACATCTAACCTTTTGTAAGAGCTTTGTCAGTTTTTATTTTTTGACCATTTGCATCTTTGCGTTAAAATTTGATATTTTTCTGTATTTAATTTACTGATCATGTGAATGTTCTTAAAACCTTGGGGTAAATTCAAAGGTTATTAAATAAAAACAGAGAAAACTGAAGAAAAAAGCGACTTTTTCAAGAAACTATATCATAAACTGAAAGTGAAAACAAGTATCTACAACCAATTCCATGGGTTTTACTGGTGAATCAATGTTGTAGAAGATGTTGGTGTTTCCATGTTCACTATGGAGCTTCTGAACATCCAAGTGGGTCATATCTAATGACCATGAAAAGATGGCAAACTGGATTTTACACCAATTAGATTAGATTAGATTAGATTAAACTTTATTGATCTCACAATGGGGAAATTCAATGGTTAAGGCAATAACAGAATAAAGTGCAAAAAAAAAAAAAAAAAAATATATATATATTTACCTTTTTTTTTTAGATTTTATTTTATTTTACTATCATCATGTACATGTATTGACAGGATTAGTGGTTCAATAGTTATTAGACATTTTAGATCAGTAGATGCTTTTGTTTGCCAGTGGCTGTGTATTTCTTTAATGGTTAAAGCCTCTGACTTTAGGGAGGTTTAAAGAGGGGGTTGAGACTTGATGGAAGTCTCAAACCCAGCCCAATGCACCATTCTGAGGCCCCAAGCCGCCATCTGCCTCGTCTGCTCATAAGCTACACTTCTGGTTATTGCATAACACTCAGATTAATGTCGTGATGAAATAACAGAGGAACAGGTTGGGAGCTGAGCGGCCTGTGGCCTCATGCATCTACCTCAAAAATTATCTGACGGAAAGTATGTGTTACCAAAGAAAATACAAGGAATGTCAACAGTATTTAACACAGTGATTACAGACACAGTGTGAGTGTGTCCTAAACAGCCTCATATTAAAATCTAGCTTTAGTTCTCTTTTTTTGTGTGTGGTCCTTTTACCTTTTTTCCCCCCAATAATCCAGGTGGTTAAGAGAGATTTCAAGAGAGGATTCCTAAAATACCTTTTAGAGATGAAGTATGTGTTTGACTCCATTGTAAGGTGAGATGCTTGGAGATACAGGGCCTTTCCACAGAAACTTTAAGAATGGCAATAACTCTTAAAACTGACCTTTTTCTAACAAACAACAGATCACCATTATGTAACTAACTGGCTGCATAAACACACAAATGACATCTTAATGATTGTTGATATGACATTTTTCTGTTTCTGTTTTACCAAATGAAAGGTCAGAAGTACAAGTAACACTTTTGATGAAAAATGCATTTTGCACAACAGCCACCACAAACATGTTATCAGTCACAGTGAATACACCAAACTATGGAATTTAATCCATTTGCTGTTTTTTCATTGACTGATTTTTTCCCCAATCAATTTTCTGCATTTTTTTTATCACCATCCCTCACAAAAAATAACGTAATGTCAACTAAATGCCTCATATTCGATAAATGATAAGATTTGTGAGAACTGAAAAAACACACAGTGAACTATGTGTTTTTATCTTAAATATTAAAACTCAAATGATGACAAAAGCAAAGATTTTTGTCACATTTATACAACTGCACAATACATTTATAATATATTTTACAGCTCTTATTAACCAGTTTGTTTATGTATGTCATTTACCTCATATATATAACAGTCAAAAATACATCACTGCAGTTTAAATGGCAGAAAAACATGATTATGTCCTTAAAATACAACACTTAAACTCTGTGTATGACTGTAAAATCATGCATTTCTGTGGTGCTTGGAATTATATGAACCTTAAAATACAAATGTAGGAAAATTCATGTCTCAAAAAGGTGTCAATGCAACTTAGAAGGAAATAAATATAGATATATAGATAAAGTGTGTTGCTAAGATCTTTTTGAAGTGTAATGTTATTGCAAACTCTTTTCACAGAATGACTCTGCAAAAGGATGATAATGAAGAGAGAGAGAGAGAGAGAGAGAGAGAGAGAGAGAGAGAGAGAGAGAGAGAGAGAGAGAGAGAGAGAGAGAGAGAGAGAGAGAGAGAGAGAGAGAGAGAGAGAGAGAGAGAGAGAGATTTTGTAATCATAATAAGAATAGAAATTAAGACTCACTGAACTGTCATTTAAGTTCTGGTAGACCATAAATACTAATGTTAGAAATAGTATTGGATGTAGTTTGGATACCTGCTGTTAATAGTTTTTTTCAGCAGATGGCGCTCACCTGCTATCTGTGGATCAGGACCATGAATTGGCAGAAATGGTGCTTCTAGAAATTTACAGGATATTACATTATTTACGATGCACTTTATTATTTAAGTATATTAATGTCGATGTATATTATAGATTGATGTTTATATTTCTCTCTGAAGTTAGAATCAACCCATGTAATCAACCCTTCTATTTCCTTCCAATTAATGTATATTTATTTGACTTTAACATTTATTAGAGTTAAACTGCTCATTTTAAGACGTTTTTCAAGGAAATGTGGTTCTTATAATTTTACGGCATGTAAATAGGCAGCCCTGTGACGTTTCGTGAAGAGGTGCGTTTTAACTCACAGGACTGACCGTGTGGGCGGAGCTGGTAAAGTTTACAATGATATAAAAGGGGAGAGGCGGTGTTAGACGGTTAGGAAAACAAGCGCGCCCGGTTAAAGCAAGGGAAGAAATGGTAAAGGACGTTTGGCGCGGTTGGTAGTGAAGCTGCTGACAACCAGGAGACAGGAGCTGAAGATCATCCGCCTTTCAGATATTTGTCTCGATAGAAGGGCCAAGGGATTGTAAAGTCTCCGGTCTCCAGGTCCGGAAGACGGTGATTCGCCTCGCTTACCAGGCTCTCCCCGCTCATCCGTCGGTTAAAGCTTGCCCGGGGCAGGCTTAGACGGAAATCCATTAAAAATGCCTCCCATCGAAAATGACAAAAACGAGCTCAAGTCTCGGATACAGCAACTTATCGACTCCAATCAAGTGTTGGTTTTCAGCAAGAGCTACTGTCCGTACTGTGTCAAGGTAAGGGGTCGTGGTTTTAGCTCATTTGTACCGGGAGGGGGGCCTAGCTGAAGCCGGTCGCAAACTTCCATCTTCTCCCGCGAAGTGCGTGGGGGCCGTCTAATTGCTGGCTCGTCAATGCGGCACTCAACTTGCTCTGTTGAATCTATGAAGTTTGATAAGCAAATTCACACAAAGGCGACTAGTGTTAAACCACATAAGAGCATGTATATTACATTTATTGTGATGTAAATAGCAGCGTTATCGGCGTGTTTGAGTGCTATCACAGTCCGGTGTTACGTAGTTGATAGTTGGCTGCTTATTTAACACTGACTGTTAATGAGGCCTCAAGTTGAAGATGCCGTCTAATTCTAGTGTTCACAAAGCGGTGCGTGTTTACACTTTTTAAAGTTCCTCCGTCTTTTAATCTACATTATTTCCTTGAGGCCAACACATATACTCAGAGTAGAAATCAGTTTTTTCGATGTTAAACGTTAGCTAATAATGCCCACACGTAAATTTATATTAAAATGTAACACTATTTATTCAAATGATATATGAAGTAGCTGAAATATAACTAGCTTAAATATAATTTGAAGAGAAAATGTTCATACACCGCTGTCTTTTATATATTTAGACATGTAAAGTGTCACTGTACAGTACATAAAGATATACAAATTAACAAGTAGTTGCTTGGTAGTATACTTAATGGTATCTGAGGGTATTTATTTTATTATGTAGCCAATAAAGCAAAGCTAAATTTAAACTGTCTCTAAAGTTGCTAGCTAATGCCAACAACAACTAACAGGAATTAACTTTTGTTAATACTAATAGGATGGTTCTTCATGCAAATTTACTCCAATTAAAATGTCTTGTAATATCACAACTTAAGCGATTTTTAACCCCTTGTTCTGTATTGTACATGTATGATGGCAATAATATTCACCTGCAGTTAACATACAGTAACCTCATTATTAATGTAAGGGTGTATGTTATATTTCTGTATGATTTTAGTACAAGATAACAAGGTTTTACTAAAATAAAACACTCCCAGGGGTTCATAACTACTAGGGGTTATTCTAGCATGTCCCTGAATGGATAATTACTAAATAAAAGTCTCAAAGGTGTGTGTATTTGACTATAGTATTTGTGTTTCACTTAATGTTGAAGATATGGTCTGTAGAGCTACAGAGCTTAATGTATACACTCTGGGTTTTCTTTTTTTTTTTTTCTCCAGGTGAAAGACCTGTTCAAAGAGCTCAAAGTGGAATGTAACGTGGTGGAGCTGGATCTCATCGGTAAGTTCAGAAAATGTGAAATACTATAAGAGATACAGTCTTAAAAGCACCATGTGTTGTGATATTCAGTACAATGCAGGTTTGGAATCCCAGGGAGGAAAAGTTCATGGCGTCACAAGCATGATTTTTATTAGTCACGGATTAGACATATTTACATTTTGCTGTATTTGCACATGAGTATGAGGCCTTTGAAATGATTAACACTGGCAGTGTGGTTCTCCAACAAAAGCAAATATCTGATACGGAGCATGATTGGAACTGAACATTTTACATTTTAGAGGAAAGACAATAAGTTTAGTTATATGCGTATTTATTCTGGTGCAGTGAAAATCAGCTGGTCAGCAGGTAATTTTAGAAACATCTTCTCTCTCTTTTTTTTGTTTAATACTTGCTTATATTTTTTTCTGTAAATCTAATTTAACATGATGTCATAATGACCTTTTTCTACTTGTCAGTTTGCTCACTTGGTAAATCGTTTAGATGCAACTCAGTTTAATTACTAAGAAGGTAAATATACTTCTTTAATAGTGGCTTAAATTGCAGCTTTTCACACCAGTTGACGTTGATATCCTCCTCGGTGTAGTACAGATGTTTAATGTGGACCGTCTACTATCTGGTCGTCTTCTGCAAAAGCACGGATAATGCTGAGTCACTGCCTGAAAACGTATCTTGGCCTCACACCCTCCTTCTGTGAACTCTAACCTGTTTGCTCTGTTTCACTGGTTATTGTTATCACAGACTCAGCTGTTTTCTATGGTAGTATCTTTGGACATAAACAGATAATTGTGAACAATAACCAATCTTGTTCGTATTAGTATCAGATAACAAAAACATGATATTTCTGCTCTGGGTGTAACATGTCCATAGAACCTGTGAAATGAATCTCTGCCTTCAAAGTCATTGCAGACACTGGTTGTCCTTTCATGATGGTTTTAGTTTGATAGCATTTAACCTAAACCACAGTTGACAAACATACAGCCCGTGGGCCAAAACGTGCCTGCCAAAGGGTCCAGTCCAGCCCTTGGGGTGAATTTGTGAAATGCAACAGTTACACTGAAGATATTAACAATCAATGTAGGTCAGGTTCCACATTCAGACCATTATGATCCAAAGTGGCTCAGTCCAGTAAAATATTATCATATTAATCTATGAATAATGACAACTACAAATATTTCTCTTTTGTTTTGTGTAAATAAATAAAACTATATATAAAGGGCTTGTTAACATGAAAACACATTCCACTTTATATATAAAAACAAAATGGGAAATAGAGGGAGGATTGGTTCTGACAGAAGAAGAGTGGATAAGAGTCTGGGAATATCAATGGAAGTGTAGTAGTTCACAGTGTTGGAAAGAGTTTGGCTGGAAAAGCTTGATTAGATATTTCATTACACCACATCAAAAGTCCCACTATAGAGATAACTCCCCAGTTTGCTGGAGAAAATGTGGTAATACAAATGCAAATCATTATCATCTCTTCTGGAATTGTTCTGTTATCGAAAATTACTGGAAGGAAATACATAAGGAAACACAAGAAATTATCGGGAGCCACTTATCCTTTGAATGTAAATCTTTATTTTTTGGACTTATACCAGAAGGATGGCCAAAGAGAGACAAGTATTTATTTAATATCCTGCTAATAGCAGCCAAAAAAGCAATCACAAGAAAATGGCTTTCATCGGAAAGCCCAACGCTGAGTATGTGGATGGACATTACAGTGGACATATATAAGATGGAGAGACTTACTGCAGAGGTGAACTATAAGAAGGACTTGTTTGTTATGCGGTGGAAGAAATGGATGGAATACATCATGCCACGCAGACCGGACTTTGATACTTTTATTTTTGTATAGAAGATTAGATATAGTAAACACAATAACTGCAATTCACTCCCTACTTGTTTATGTTCTTTTTGTTTGTTTCATTGTTAAAAAATGGGACATTCAGATTAATATAATGCTGATGACATTTAAAATGACTATCTTTGTCAACATTGATACAGAATGTCAATAAAAATTGAATTAAAATAAATAAATAAATAAAACTACATGAAAATGTTTGCATTTATATCCTTTCACAAAAAATGTGAATAACTTGTAGATCTAAACATTTTCACAATGCATTTACTTTTTTCACTTAACAACACAACGAAAACGTTGGAGTTGTCATTATTTATAGGTTATTATGTTATTTTACTGGTCTGATCCACTTCAGATGAAATAAATTAGTTTGACAGCCCTGTTTTAAACCAAACAAATAATCAGATAATTGAGAAAATAGACAACAGAAATAGTCTTTGGTTGCAGCCTTGAGGATCAGCAACTGTGCCTTTTTAATAAATGATCATTGTGTAAATATAGAAAACTAAGTGCTTCCTGAGACTTTGTTTGTTTAATTAGTCATATTAATCATTTTATATGTAAACACGTATACAAAATGGACAATTTAAAGCAAATATTAACAAGAATTCAATCAACATTTTCTTTCCATATAATGATGGTCTCTCCTTTCAGAGGATGGAACCAACTACCAGGAGATGCTTCTGGAGATGACGGGACAGAAAACCGTCCCCAACGTCTTCATCAACAAGACTCATGTTGGCGGCTGCGACAAAACGATGGCGGTAGGAAACGATGACGCCATCTGTTCATGTTACATGTGTCTTTGTGTCTCAAAAGGAAATGTGGTCGTTCAGCTTCTGCACAACACTATCACTATGAAGTATTTCACAAGTTAATGCTAATGGTTCATTTAGTTGAGTGAAACTTTATACAACAGTCAAATGACATTAAAACTTAACATAGTGGACTGAGTCATGGACACTCTGCACATCCTTCACTATTAGATTAGATTAGATTAGATTAGATAGAACTTTATTGAGCCTTTGGGCAGAGCCCTCAGGAAATTACGGTTCCAGTAGCAGCACAACAAATGCACATACACTGGAAATATTATACCAAAATAGAAATAAAAATAACTGTGGAAAAAAAAAAAAACACTTGTGGAAAAAAACAGGTGTAGCACATTAGAAAGTACTTGTAGAAACAACAATAACAAAATGGTAATAATAAAGTAGTAATCACAGGATAAGTTGTAATAAGTAATAACAGTATTAGTAGTCATAACGATAACGATAAGTAACATAAGAAGGAGATGATGAAGACACACTGGAATAAACAATATTGCACCACAGAACTTTTCGCAACGGAGATCACTGTAGAGCTTTGTTACGGCAGATTGTCTTAACATTTAGTTTTGTTACTGCACCACAAAGATTTAATGATTAGGAGAAAAAAAATCGCATATGAGGCTTTAAAATTTACAAGTGGATGATATGGAGCAAAGTCATACTTTATGTAAACGAACCTTTTTGTGATGTTACACAGCTGCAGGAAGTGCAGACGGTGTAAAAGAAATTTAAAAAGCAGTAGAATTGTTGAACGTGACGACTTTATGTTGATTATTTTACTGCTTTAAGTGTGCAGCATCTTCAGCAACCTGTATGACATGTTACTGCTTCTCTCTTTTGTTTCTTTAATGTTTTGTTAAATGCCCAAGGTGTCACTTTCACTTTGAGCCTGCATGTCTGGTTTTGCATGTTCAGAAACAACAGTCCAAGAATACACTTTAGAGCCAAACATGTCAGACAAAAAGAAAATAAGTCAGTGTCACACCCAGTTATCAATTCAGCGATTATGACAATGCTTCCTCCATACCTGCTGATAACAGCCTTAAGTAAAGAGAATTTGAGTGAATTATTCAGCCTTGATGGTTTGTTCATTATTATACTGATGACCAATTAGGCCTAGTCTATTTAAATCTGACATTTTTACATTTAAAGATTTGTGTTAAAAACTACAGGTAAAAAAACCCCTGCAGCTCCTTTATAACTTTTTTAATGTGCATGAGCAGCATGTTAAAACAGCTGTTAACATAGGAGCTCTTTACATATTTACCAGGACATGGGTGGTGTAAAGCTGAAAAAAACATCAGAAAATCCCCACTGTTAAACTAAATCATGACCTCTGAATTCTTCCGGGGTTAAAACATTAATTAAGTTCTCTTTTTTTGCATTATTTGAGGTATGAAAACACTACATTTTGGCTATTTTTACCAGTTGTCTTTTTTTCTGTAAATAACTGCTCTAAATCAGGATTTTCCTGACTTGTATATGGCTTCGATACAACACCCAAGATATTTTGGGCACAAGTCAAATTCATGTAAAATCAATTTTAAGAGAATTAATGGAAAATGACTTTGCCCAGTGTTACTGAAGCAAGTTTTGTTTTCATTGTTGTGGATGTATTTCCAAACTTCTGTACACTTCTGCCCTGCTCCGGTCTTTAACTCTCTGCCCCGCCCACATCCACCCCCCAACCCCCCCTCGGCCAATGTGGAGTTATGGTAATTTGAATACCGCAAATTGTAGCACCGGAGATACAACTGTTGTAAAAGGTTTAAAATAAGATTTGGTCCATAGATGTTTGTGTTGTATCCCACTGTTTGTGCCAGAGGGTAAAAGAATATCTACCTTTATAAAATCTTTAAAGTTATGGATGAATCCCAGTGTTGGGCTGGTACCTGCTTCTTCTTCTACTCTTCTTGTATTCATTCATGTTTGTTCCAGGCCCATAAGGATGGAAGTCTGCAGCAGTTGCTCAGTGGAGAAAATGAAAGCTACGACTACGACCTGATCGTCATTGGTGGAGGGTCTGGAGGCCTGGCCTGTTCAAAGGTAAAAACATCTGCAGAAAAGTCACTGAGCCAGTTTACATGAGCAGAGAGGTCCAATAACTGGGAGTAATCACATCATTGTACTGATGAGATCTGCCACGTTATACACGTGACACTTATTTATATATATATATTTGTTTAATTATCATATTGATGGTATATTGTGTATTGTGTTGTACATATTGTAGAAATTGCTGTTACAATTGTGTCTTAATAGAGTGTTTATATATATATATATATATATATATATATATATATATATATATATATATATGTATATATGTATATATATATATATATATATATATATATATATATATATATATATATATATATATATATATATATATATATATATATGTGTGTGTGTGGTGTGTATGTATGTATGTATGTTTAGAGCCATATATATTGTTAGCCTCATAGCATAATTACCTGAGTCAAATTTTTGGCCAAATATGACTCGGGCAATTATGCTATGAGGTTAACTATATGTTTATATTTTTTCTCTGTTTTTTTTTTTTGTTTTTTTTTGTTTTTTTTTTGTTTTGTTTTTTTGTTTTGTTTTTTGTTGTGTTGTTTTTTCCTGCTACTGTGACTTCAGCTGTAACACACAATAATTTCCCTCTGGGATTAATAAAGTATTCTCATTCTGATTTACATGCACTTCAGAAGTACGATAATCGAAAAATCCTGGTTTAGGCGTTTCGGTCCATTATTAGATTTCTTGCGGAGTATGTATGTAGTGATGGTAGACTTAAGTATCATATTAGTGTCTTCCACTCAGTGTATTTGGCAGAAATGGAGGAACAGGGTATTTAAAAAAGAAAATGAAGTGTGTAATATTCCGATGAGCATAAAAGCAATGCGCCGGCATCACATGCCTCCTGCTGCCCGTCCCCAAAAAATGATGGATGGGGGGTGGAGGGTAAGGTATTCCCAGCTGAAAACAAATTTGTGCTTATATTTTGGCAAGGTAAGAGAACAATATATTGGTAATTAGTATATAATAAGTACTAGTGTGGTTCAGAAAATCCAACTTCATTGTAGTAACCAAGGCACCTTCTCAATTTGTTTGTTTCAATGAAATGTGTATCTATGCAAAATTTCTAAGTGATAGGGTGAAAAGAAGGCAGTGCTCAAGATGAGATGTCATCTTTCCTCTAACCATCCTACCTCGTCTTCTCCACAGTTCTTGTCTTTAGATCATTCACTATGCCATCCACACGACAAACTAATGAAATTTATTTGATTGGCTATGCTGACAGAGAGACTATTACAAGATACAAACAATTACCAACTGTAAAGCAAGTATTGCAGCGTTTCCACCACCATTTGAAGGAGAGCAAATCCATCCGAAATGCCAGTCATGAGACAATTGACGAGCTCTTGGTTGTGTGGCAAAATTTTTGTTTTGGATAATACAACTTAGCAAATGGTTATTTAATGTAGTTTGAGTCAGATTGACGCTCTTAGTTAATCATCTGAGAGAAAAGAAGTTCTCTAAAATTGTGATTATTTTTTATCAAAATATGACAATATTGAAAATACATTGTGAGGTTGACCTATCTTGAGCACTGCCATTCACTGAATATATCAACCTAAAACTTTGCAAAATAAAATAAAGTGACATTTGAAACAATTTGGGAAGGTGCCTAGACTTCTTTCATTGAATTTATTTTTTTCTCAAATTATTGGACCACCCTAATAAGTACACTATTTTTTTGGCTGACTAATACAGTGCTTCCACTCATGTTTGACTGTCACATTTGTATTGTATGCTTTTTTTTTGTTACACATGCACAGATGTAAAAGACTGAAATAAATTAGATTAATCAGAATACTTCATTGATCTCAGGGGGAAATTATTGAATTAACAGGTATACATGCATGTGCATTTGAGTTCTCATATCAGATTACTACTGTTACATGATAAAACATATCAGATTATGCTGTTGACATGCTCACTAACAATCTTAGTGTGGATGTAAACTCATTGTTGTGCAGTTCCGATGTTTTCGACAGAGAAGAAACTAAAGCTGTAATCAGTCATGTAGGCTTGTTAACTCTGTGCAGCTGAACTTCTTCTTGCACCATTATTGCAGAACAAGTAGAGATATGTGTAATGTTGTCTTTGTTTATAATAGGAAGCTGCTAATCTGGGAAAGAAAGTGATGGTTTTGGACTATGTTGTCCCCACCCCAAAGGGAACCAGCTGGGGTAAGATGCTTCCACTGCACATGCTGTAGATGGACAAAAGTGTGTGGACACATTGAATTCAGGTGTTTCTTTTCTAACAGGGGTCTGGGATACAAAACAATAATGACAAATGTCATAATATAGTTTTATATTGGGATAAATATCATTGTATTGGTTAGTTTGGTTTAAATGGTTATCTTTGCTTCCAAAATGCCCCAAACATGGTTTTGACTTAATTTCTCTGGACTTTGATTTGTTTTGGTTTTTTTGTTTGTTTTTTTTATCCATGACAATAATTTTAAATGTTCTACCTCTAAATTTCTAAAATATTTTTCATGCTCTGACTGTAAATAATAATTTTCTACCACAACTAACCATGTACTTTCTCCACATCTCAATGAAGAAGAAAAATCTCTCATTAAACTTTAAGGAAATATAGATGTTTATAAACTATATGGACAAAAGTATTGGGACACATCATGTCTACAGCTGTAAGATGTCCTGTTCATGATGAGTTAATATATAAACCTCAATATTTCCTTTAATGGGAAAGTGAGATGTGAAGAAAGTACATGGTTAGTTGTGGTAGAAAATTATTATTTACAGTTGGAGCATGAAAAATATTTTAGAAATTTAGAGGTAGAACATTTAAAATCACAGTCATGGATTAAAAAAATAAACTCAGTGTTGAGATAAATTAAGTCAAAACCATCTCTGGGGCATTTTGGAAGCAAAGATAACAATTTAAACCAAACTAACCAATGCAATAATATTTTTCCCAATGTAAAAATATATTATGACATTTGTCATTATTGTTTATGCCCCAGACCCCTGTTAGAAAAGAAACACCTGAATTCAACATGTCCACATACTTTTGTCCATATGTTGTACATGTTCTGGTCATGTTATGTTTATTGTGTTCACGTGTCCTGCTGTGGGTTCAGGTCTGGGTGGAACCTGCGTGAATGTCGGCTGCATCCCCAAGAAGCTAATGCACCAGACTGCCATGCTAGGGACGGCTATGCAGGACGCCCGCAAGTTCGGCTGGGAGTTTGACGAGACAGGTGAGGACACTGAGGTCGAGGGGTGGGGGCTGTGGGGCTGCTTCCTGTCAGTCTGCTCATGTATTTGTGTTCACAGTGAAACACAACTGGGACACGATGAAGACGGCGGTCAACAACTACATCGGCTCATTGAACTGGGGTTACAGGGTGGCACTCAGAGACAAGAATGTCAACTATGTCAACGCCTACGCAGAGTTCATCGAACCACACAAAATTAAGGTAGAGTTCTGCTTTTTTTTCTGTTGGACGACCTGCTTTATTTATAATGATAAACTTTATTTCAGACATAAGTAGGAATAATATGTAAAGATGAACAAAAGGCAAATAACAAATTTAAATGGAACACTCCAGAATATTGAAGGTAATAATTTACCTAAAGGGGAAAAAAATAACTGTCAGTAGTTGCTTTTCCACTGGACATATGTGCAAAACTTTACCGATAATTACTAAATGTCGAAAAACAGAGGTGGGCATTGTTGGGTTTTCCATTAAATCACAAATGCGATGATTTGTATACATTTTCTGCTGTTGTTATTTTACTGGTTCAGCCCACTTAAGATCATATTGGGCAGAATGTGGAACCCCTGTTCTATAGTCATAATTCCCCTCTCTATTTGTGAATAATTTCTGTTACTTGGAAATCATTTGTCTTGCTTTGTGTAGTATTTGTGCTGTTTTAAATCCCACCAGATCCTTTAATTTGAATGTGCTTGAGAGTAGGAATAGTTCATTGGTTTATTGTTCCAGATATCCTGTATGGTTTATTGCTCTCTTGAGAGGTGTGCATAAATTGTGCTCTTGTAACATCACAACCTCTCATTAGTTTTATCAAAACTGATGTAGAAACTGCTTTTATCTTCCAACAGGCAACAAATAAACGAGGGAAGGAGACATTTTACACAGCAGCTAAGTTCGTCTTGGCTACGGGTGAGCGTCCACGCTACCTGGGCATCCCTGGAGACAAGGAGTACTGCATCACCAGGTGAGAGGACCCTACAGTGCATGAGCCCGGTCCAATCACAGGTGGAAAACTCACCTGTAATAACCTGGACGCTTTGGGCCTCGGCAGGTGGTTCTGATCTGCAGCTGGTTAAATGTTATGTCGGTGGTGATTATAGAGCTGCTTTGGAAACTGGTGAATGCTGTCCTGCTGTGCAGAGTCACACATATCCTAAAGTAAACACAAACCCTTTATAAAAGCACAGTTGAATGTTTAGGCTTATTTATTGTTTACATGATAACAAATAATGTGGTATAATGTGTATTATTATTATACAATGTAAGCGTAATTATTTTATAATGCTGTTATATCATAGTATAATGTATTAATATATTGTTGCTGTCGGGGGCAAAACCTCTTAAGTCCATTTATGGTCTTTTTTTTTTTTTTCTTTTGCCATAAAGGGATTCTATTGGCCAGTCGTCACGTTGGCCGGATGGTTTTAGAAATATTTAACTAATAAAAACTGTTGAAAACAGATTGTGGCTAAATCTCTTAACTCTATTCATTTATTTACAATATACATCGTTTTTCCAGTTTCCTGAAAAATAACCATTTTGGACATAAGAGGTTTCCACTCGACAGTGACAATATAGTGTATTATTATACGATGTATATAATATGTATTATATGATTTTGAATTATGATATACATGTATATCATGTATATAGGGTTGGACAGAGTTTATCTATTATATGTGTAATATTTTGGAGATATTTTGTGGATCGGGGGACTGTAGTCAGAAAAAGATGAGGTAAGGGGGCAGGACTAAAATTGTACTTCATCCCGCTCCTTTTCGAATATTTTTTTTTTTCCTCCTTCTTTCTTAACTTTTCTTTGCTGTTTTTGGTTTTAAATTTGACACAAAAAATATAAATTCATGGAAACTTCAGCTGCAGCATCTTACAGCTTTGTAATTTGACCAGTATGTATAGTACTGCTAACAATCGGGTATTTTAACAGTATTTTTATATCCCTGCCTTTTGATTGAAACATTGAAAGTTATGACTCAGAAGTAATCCCTGGGTAGGCAGGGTATTGGTGAGTTGGAGGGGCAAAGGGCTGTGCAACTGGGTGGGGCCATTAGTAAGCTCCACCTACTTTTTCACTCGTTATCAGTTCTTTTTTCAGGTTACGGTTACAGTTCAGATGAGAACTGAATTATTTCCTTTCTTTTCCAGTGTAAGGCATAACTGACCCGACCCCAGATTTGTCAGAAATGGAGTTAATAGAAATATTTGCAAAGTCTCTTGTGTGTTTGGTTATGTTGCCTTTATGCCGCAGCTGTGTATGAGAAATACAAAATGATGTCCAACTTATGAAAAAACTGCTTTAAAGAGTGATTGGTGTCATGACCAATAACTGGAGCATAATGTGAAACAATGTGAGACATTTTTGTGTTTTGATACAGTTATATATTGTCTTCATCCAGTCCTCCTTCAGGTCATTAATCATATTATCATTGCATGTTACTGTTTGTTTATTTATGAGGATTCCCACTAGCTGTGACACTATAGATGGATGGATGTACTTTATTTATTCCAAACTGGAAAAACTACAGGGTAGTTGCAGCAGGATACATCATGAAAATAGAATACAAGGGCAAACACTACACATAATAAATTAGAAGTGTAAAAAAGATCTGGGTAAAGAAACTGAATAACAAGTGTAATGTGCCAAAATAAATGTGTAAGTCACAAAACAAGTTATATTCAGAGTGAATGTGGAAGTGTTGAATCCTTTTCTAACTACATCCTCCAAATGATAGATGTGTCAAAGCTGTGTGTTGGTCTGTGTGTCCTCAGTGACGACCTGTTCTCGTTGTCCTACTGCCCCGGTAAGACCCTGGTCATCGGGGCATCCTACGTGGCCCTGGAATGCGGCGGTTTCCTGGCTGGCCTCGGCCTCGATGTCACCATCATGGTCCGGTCCATCCTCCTGAGAGGCTTTGATCAGGACATGGCAAACCGCGCCGGAGAGTACATGGAGGAGCACGGAGTCAAGTTCATCCGCAAATACGTCCCGGTTAAGGTAGTTTGGCCGTAACGCATCATCCCTTTAGAACAGGGGCTTCAAACTCATACACACTCAGTCCAATATAATCCCAAGTGGGTTGGACCAGTAAAATATTAATACAATAACCTATAAATCATGGCAACTCCAAAGTTTTGCTATGTTTTAAAGTGAAAAGGGTAAAATTGCATTGTGAAAATGTTTACATCTACAAACTATCCTTAAAAAAATTTGAACCTGAAATTTCTTAAGAATAATAAGTGCAATTTTAACAATATTCTGCCTCAGTTTATCATTTACACATGGACGTTACAACTTACAGATCACAGTGGCTCTACAAGTGCACGAAACATTTAATAACAGACAGAATATTAGTACAGTTACACTTATTTATATTAAGACATTTCAGGTTTTTCATATTTGTTCGGGTTATTCACATTTTTTGTGAAAGGATAGTTTTAGTGTAAAAAAAACAAGTACAATTACATGAAAATATTTACATTTACAAAGTGAAAAACTTGTAGTTGTGATTATTTATAGTTTATTATGATAGTATTTTACTGGTGTGATTCACTTTAGGTCATATTTGTAGTACATCTTTAAAAATACGCTTCTCCGTAAATCTCAGCTAGTACATATTTGTATAGTACATATATATTGTATATTGTATAATACATATGTGTTGTGTTTTTTTATGGACATCTTTGATTGTTAATGTCTTCAGTCTAATTTTTGCATTTCACTAATTCATCCCATGGGCCGGATCAGACCCTTTATCTAGCGGGTTTTGGCCCACAGCCCGCATGTTTGACAGTCTTGATGTAGAACTTCAGCTCATGATTAATGCACTTACAGACGCCGCAGACTTTGATGTGTGTAATTGTTTGTCCACACTATGTTGCATCATAACTCTTATCACTCAGTTGAACATTTGGCAGAAACACAAAGATTTTTTTTTGTTTGTTTGTTTTTCCTTTTCCTCTGACTTGGCTGCATCTGTATGTGTCAGATAGAGGAGCTGGAAGCAGGTACTCCTGGGAGGCTGAAGGTGACAGCCAAGTCCACAGAGACTGATGATGTCATCGAGGGGGAGTACAACACGGTACGTACTGATGACGCCTCAGCTTTGATCTGAACTGTCTACCGGACATCCTGTCATCGCTATGGAAACACCACCTTCACCACTTTTCTCCACTTTGTCCTGTTTTAGACATAATTGTGTAAATAAGTCAGTGGCAGCACCAGCTTCCCTCAAGTTTTTTTAGCACATTTAAATGGGATGCAATATGTGTTTAGTTTTTAAGATTGATTTTGGCATGTTTGTTTTAGTCTTTACAAGTGTGACGTCTGTGTTTTGTAGCTTCAAGACCAAAGAGGAAATTAGTGTTTCTTTTCACAATTAACCTTTTTATGATGGTTGTATCTCCGGTGCTACATTGTGCATTTTACAACATTCAAATTACTATAACTGTTGAACCGCTATTCACAAAATTCAAACATCATCTTAAAGCTGTGATTGGGTTCTTTCTATTGGTATATAGCACATGTATGGTATATAGTATATAACACATTAGGGTAGAGGTCTGCATTGGCTGAGGGGGAGGGGAGAAGAAGTGGGCAGAGCGTAGAGCAGCAGAGTGCAGTTGGTGAGAGAGAGATGGAAGATTTTTGTTACTTTTAGCAGCATTTTAATGAGGTTTTAGCGGGGAATTCTTGCAAATAAATTCTATGTAATAGTGATAGTGCTGTTTTGGAGTGTTCTAGTAGTGTGTTTTGACACTAGTTTTTTTTTTTTTTTTTCCTTTTTCACTTTTTTTCACAGTCTTTATCTGTACTTTGAATGTTGTATAGTGCATCGAGAGTTTTTATATATATATATATATATATATATATATATATATATATATATATATATATATATATATATATATATATATATATATATATATATATATATAAAATATGCGCGCGCCGAGAGCTAGCCAGGGCATGAAGAGATGCAGTGTCTGTATTTGAATCAGATGATGGATGGTTTTGTCTGTGAATTGATGGACTCTGTCTACAACTAGACGGAAAGTGAACACAGACTATCACACAGGATCAAAATGACTAGAAAGAACAAAAAATTATCAGAAGAACATGGACACAGAATGATCTAAACTCAAATGTTTGAGCACATGGGAAATAGCTGAAAGATTATTTTTATGATCTCATAAAATTTTGTTCTGCACATTTACAGTCGTTTTTCATAATAAATATAAAAAATGCAAGTCCTTTTTTTCATTTTGCTATAACACAGTTTTAAGAATTTATTACATTTAGTAATAATTGCTCTATGATAATTGAAAGTTAAGTTCATGAAAAATGCAAGAAGAATGGGCAAAGAAGACATTTTGACACTTTCATTGCACAAAAAACAAAGAAATGTAAGCCTGTTTTTAATAGGAGGTGTTAAAGGGTTAAGACTTGCTGCAAAATATGTTTTAGCAAACATGAATATCTGTTTTTCAGAAAAGCTGGCGTCTTTGAAAAATGCTAAGACTAAGTATTGTTTAGAGGCTGCTTAAGGTCTTTAAGGGCTAAACCAAGCTTTTTTTCCTTTACCCTGCAGGTGTTAATAGCAGTGGGTCGGGACGCATGTACAGATAAGATCGGCCTGGACAAGACAGGGGTCAAAGTCAACCCCAAGTAAGTGTTCGTGTCATACACTGTATGTTCATGTACCTTTAAGACCGGCAGTTCAGTCACGGTGACTCAGCAGGATTCCAGTCCCATGGTTCTCTGGGGGGGGGGGGGGGGCATAAGGGGATTTGGAGAGAGAGAGTGAGGGTGTGTTGTTTTAATAGAAAGATGAGAAAGCCATTGTGTCATGTATCACTTGGTTTTTAATGGTTTCACTGTAGCACTTTGAGATTCTGTTGAATGAAAGTGCTTTATAAATACTTATTAGATTAGATAGAACTTTACTGGGGGGGACACACATGAGGGGATGTGGAGAGAAAGAGGGTGTGCTGTCTTAATAGAAAGATGAGAAAATCATTGTGTCATATATCAGTTGATTTTTAATGGTTTCACAGTAGCACTTTGAGATTCTTTTGAATGAAAACTGCTTTATAAATACTTATTTGATTAGATAGAACTTTACTGGGGGGGCACATGAGGGGATTTGGAGAGAGAGGGTGTGCTGTCTTAATAGAAAGATGAGAAAACCATTGTTGTGTATCAGTTGGTTTTTAATGGTTTCACTGTAGCACTTTGAGATTCTTTTGAATGAAAAGTGCTTTATAACTACTTATTAGATTGGATAGAACTTTACTGTAATTTGCTCTATAAATGCTTATTATCATTATTATTATTATTATTATTATTATTATTATTATTATTATTATTATTAAATTAGATATGATTCAATCGAATTTTATTGATCCCTTGAGCAGAACCCTCAGGAAGTTAAGGTTCCATTAGCAGCACAACAACGAATGTAAACACAAGAAATACTAATTTTTACACTAAATACTAATATAAAAAATACTAATACTAATAATGATCTGACTATAATCACTTGTGGTTTTGGTGTGATGTGGCTCTTTGTGCTTTAAAAAGATGATACATTCCTGTATTGTCATTGTATACACAGAATACACAATGAAATTTGGATGCACTTATGGAGATGGCGCTGGAGAAAAAAATACACAATATGAAATGCAAAATATTTATATGATATTAACATCCTTCATATTTATGATTTTGACCCTTTTCTGTCAATTTTCAACTTTGGCTATAAACTCAAATGAAGCAGAAACAAAGATAGATCCTTTGGTTTCTGAGCAGTTATTTGTCCCTGCTGAAATGGGAGTGTTGTTTGAGAATACGTCTCTTTGTCTTTCATTTTTGTGAATGACTGTATGCTTCAACCTGAGGCCACGGGGATTAAGACGACATGAGGCGGCTTAAAAGAGCGCTGGGAGTCATATGCCCTGGTCTTATGACTGTAGTAGTATTTAGTCAAAGTGGACAAACAGCCCCTGGGCCACAGGGTTCAGCACCTTCATTAGCTCACAGACAGATTAATGCATTCAACTGACTGATGTCTGCCGCAGACAAATACACAAATATCCTCCTGAGATACAGAAACTCATTTGTGTCTTCTGTAGGGGACAAGAGTTTCACAGTTTTACTTTATAAAAAACAAACAAACAATAAAAGCACTTTCCACTGCAAAGGGCATTCCATAAAAAATGCATCTGAAAAAACTGTTGCATCATGTCATTTCCAATCAAGGCAATTATTTAATGTGAAAAATTCAAAACTTTTAATTTTCTGGATCTCAGGAGGTGGTTGTTATTATTATTATTATTATTATTATTGTTATTATTATTATTATTATTATTACTTCTTGAATAATTATATTACTTATCACTTATAACTTTTATTCTGTGATTATTAAACTGAAGAACACCTGAACTATAACTGTTCTCTGTGGACCCCCCCCCCCAAGGAATGGGAAAATTCCAGTGAACGATGAGGAGCAGACCAACATTCCCCACATCTACGCCATCGGAGACATCCTGGAAGGAAAGTGGGAGCTGACGCCCGTGGCCATCCAGGCCGGGAAGCTGTTGGCACGACGCCTGTACGGAGGGTCCACAGTGAAGGTAGAACCACAACAAGCATAGCATCAAGTCTGAGAAATAAAACCTGAAAACCTCATGAGTTTCAGCCAGAGATAAATCACCTCTAGATCTGCACCTGAGATCAGTCTTAACTTGGCATGATCTTAAAAGTAGGTTCTATGCTAATTGAAAAAAATTAAAAATGCTTTTAAAACTTCCCCTCTCAGCCAATATTCATTTTAAATGGTCCATTTGTTGGTGTAATTCAGATATTTTACAGAAAGCCCTAACTTAATATCAATGGCCAAAGTAACACATGCTGTACAAACTTCGGAAGTTAATGCAAACTGAACCCAAACTCTTTAGTGAAGGCGAAAACAAAAGTAGCACTATGAACAGATGATGAACTCATGGATCTAGAAACTGGTTCTAGTTACAAACACGACACTCGAAGAACAAAACGTCCAACCTGAAAAATGCACTTTGATGTGAAAAGTAAAAAAAAAAAAAAAAAAAACCCTTGAAACTCAAAAATAGCAGATTTACATGTTGAATTTATTCAGTCAAAGCAGTAAAATGTGCTTTACATTTGTTTTGGTTTTGATCACTCTGTAAACATTAACAGCTAATTTAATGAGACTGATCTGGGGTCAGTTCTGAGGGAAATACTTCTTATGAAAAATTTAAATATAAAACACTTTTCTACTATAAAACCGTAATTTCAATAACATCACAATTTTTGCTCACTTTTGTATATATCCTGTTATGTCCTGTTGCTTTTTCTTATACTTAAATGGATCAGCAGTAACAAACAAAAATTTCCCCCTGAGATTAATAAAGTATTCTGATGAGTCTGAGGAAAAATTTTTCATGCCCAAGTGCAACTGATGTTGTTTGAAATCTTAACTAAATTTATATTGATTTGGAATTGGCTAAGACCTCATGAGTTCAGATTGAATGGATTTGTGGTGATACCAGCTGTACACTTGAATATGTACTGACTTTAACCCTGATAAACCTTGTGAATGGTGTGTGTTTGTTCAGTGCGACTACATCAACGTTCCCACCACTGTCTTCACTCCAATGGAGTATGGATCCTGTGGTCTGTCGGAGGAGAGGGCCATCGAGCTCTACGGTCAAGACAACATCGAGGTATCACACGCTCCCTCGTAAATAATGAATCTGAGTCCTCATTCACCTGACGCTGACCTTCACTCATGAACTATATGGACAAAAGTATATGGACACATCATGTCAACAGCTGTGAGATGTCCTGTTCATGTTAATTTGAGATAAAAAAAAAAACAATATTTCCTTAAAGTTTAATGAGAGATTTTTCTTCCTCAGTGAGATGTGAGGAAAGTAGATAGTTGTGGTAGAAAATTATTATTTACAGTCAGAGCATGAAAAGTATTTTAGAAATTTAGAGATGGAACATTTAAAATCATAGTCATGGATTAATAATAATAATGATGATAATAATAATAATTATAATTATAATAATTAATATTGAGAGAAATGAAGTCCAAACCATCTCTGAGGTGTTTCAGAAGCAAAGATAATAGTTTAAACCAAACTAACCAATGAAATGATATTTATCCCAGTATAAAACTATATTATGACATTTGTCATTATTGTTTTGTATCCCAGACCCATTAGAAAAGAAACACCTAAATTCAACACGTCCACATACTTTTGTCCATATAGTGGATGTTGAAGCTGTTTAGTTTAGTCCACACCAGGTTTTGGACTGGAGACTAGGTCTGACTTCCGACAAATGAAAAAACAGTTGAGCTGGATTTGTTGTGTCTGGTTTCTTTCATGTTGCTGCCTGGAACACAGACACTGATACTGATGTAATTATCTGTGGGCATCTCAGTTACACTGTCTGTGCCAATGTGCATTCCTCGGTTTACCTACACAGTCTGTAGATTTATAGGCCCGTTCATGCTATACGTTCAAGATACAAAAGTATAGACAGTGTTCTGTCCGTCCTTTGCGTTCATTACGTCTGTATTTCTGTCTGTCCTCTGGGAGTTTGCGAATGTGAACCCACACAGAGAATTCGGTTCAGTACCTCCGGGAACCACACATGGACACAAGTATGAATGCAGTGACTTTTGACAATGTTTGAAACAAACATACATATTTCCGTACGTAAAGCGAACATGGACTGACCTTTATCTAAATGTCACAAATAGGACATCCACTTCACTTAAAGGACTAGTGGTGTAGGTTCCTGTTGCTATGGTAACTGACCCTTCCATTGTCTGATCTGGTGCAGATTTACCACAGTCTGTTCTGGCCTCTGGAGTACACGGTGCCGGGCCGGGACAACAACCGATGCTACGCCAAGATCCTCTGCAATAAACTGGACAATGTAAGACAGTTTCATTTTTCTGCAGCTTTCTGAGCCTAGATAGATTTTTTTTTTTTTTTTTTTAAATTTCAAACATATTTAACATTCACAGTACCTCTGTAGCACTTGTATATTTCCTTTTCTTGTCGTGTTTTTAAAGCAGTAACGGAAGTATAAACTCATATGTTCCCATTAAGCACAACTCAAATGAATTAGTTTAATTAAAGAACAAAACAACAGTAGTTCTCACATTAAACACTTCCATTACCATCCTGGATTAAATTGCTGTTCTTTTTTATATATATAGTGTTTTATATTTTCAGTGTGACTTTAGTGTCACTTCCCAAATGAATTTTTCTCTTTATTTAACTTAAGTGACTTATCACCATTTATCATAATATTATCCCCTGTGTTTTGCATTTTTTTCCTGTGAAAATCATGTATTTTTCTATATTTAACTGATCATGTAGATGTTCATGAAAACTAAGATTAAAGTTGAGGATTATTATATCAAAAACAGACAAAACTGAAGAAAAAGTGACTTTTTTAGTAAAATCTCATTAACTTAAATATGAACATGAATAATTGAGTTAAACTGCATTTTACACCAGTTATTTACGTGTATTGATGGGATTAGTGGATCAGCAGGTATTGAACAGTTGCATCAGTTGATGATTTAGGTTGATGGTGGATGTTTGGGTCTTTATGGGTTAAACTGATTTATGTTTTCACTTTGCTTTAATTCGTCTGTTTCATTATTTAACCCCTGTATTTAAAACACTCATCCTTTACAGTTGTTCTGACAATTCATGTATATATTCAATTTCCTCCTTCTTTCTGAGAATAACTTCTGTATTTTATTTGCCGTAATTTATGTCTTGCTTTAAATCTTAGTTTTAAACTGAATCAAATCTGTAAATTTTAGAGTTTTTTTTTTTTTTTAAACAGTTCATTTGTCCACATGTGCTGATGTCTGTTGTCTCTGGCACTGAAGGATCGAGTCATTGGTTTCCACTACCTGGGTCCGAACGCCGGAGAGGTGACGCAGGGCTTCGGTGCCGCTATGAAATGTGGAGCCACGAAGGAGCAGCTGGATGGAACCATTGGCATCCACCCGACCTGCGCTGAGGTAACAGAGTGGAAAACCTGTGTTTTAGCCTAAAGCGTGACGTGTTGGAGCTTTAATAGGTTTAATTTCCTGTTGAATCACTTCCTGGTCCCCAGTTTTTTCACCTTTTCCACCAGTACACACCTGTAGGCCTCTGCATCTCAGTAGAATGAACAGGTGTCAATGTTAGAAAGTAGAATGCTAATGTTAGCTGAACATCACCTAACATTACCCAAGAAAACACAGCTGCCAATGTGTCAAATAGCAATTTTTCATATCATTATCCTCATATCGTAATTACTGGACTCATAGACAAATGGACAAAAGCATGTGGACATGTTGAATTCAGGTGTTTCTTTTCTAACAGGGGTCTGGGATACACAGCAATAATAACAAATGCCATAATATAGTTTTATACTGTGATAAAAATCCTATTGATTATTATTACCTCCGCCAAGGAGGTTATGTTTTTGCCAGGGTTTGTTTGTTTGTCTGTTTGTTTGTCTGTCCGTTAGTGTGCAACATAACTCAAAAAGTTATGGACAGATTTGGATGAAATTTTCAAGGTTTGTTGGAAATGGGATAAGGAAGAAATGATTAAATTTTGGTGGTGATCGGGGGTGGGGGGGCCCACAGGGGGGGCCACTGATCAGCCTTGGCGGAGGTCTGCGCTCTCCGGGTGCTTCTAGTTAATATTGATGTTTATATGTTAGATCATCATGAACAGGACATCTTACAGCTGTAGACATGTGTCCCAATATTTATGTCCATATAGTTTATAAACGTCAATATTTCCTTTAAGTTTAATGGAAGATTTTTCTTCCTCAGTGAGATGTGAAGAAAGTAGATTAGTTGTGGTAGAAAACTGACATATGCAGTCAAAGCCTGAAAAATATTTTAGAAATTTAGAGATAGAACATTTAAAATCATAGTGATGGATTAAAAAAAGTAATCGATGTTGAGAGAAATGAAGTCCAAACCATCTCTGAGGCATTTTGGAAGCAAGGATATCAATTTAAACCAAACTAACCAATGAAATGATATTTATCCCATATAAAACTATCTTATGACATTTGTCATTATTGTTTTGTATCCCAGACCCCTGTTAGAAAAGAAACACCTGAATTCAACGTGTCCACATACTTTTGTCCATTTGTGTATGAGTTAGCTCATTGTGCTATGAGGCTAACAAAATCAGAAAATAGTTGAAACAGACCTTAATACAGTAAACTGATATATTGATAGATTCTTTTGTGGCTTTTGCATCTTTGACTCAGATTATTCAACACTACAGGGTGTCCATATCTGTCCTTTATTCGATGACACAGGTGTCAAACATTAGGGCCGTGGGCCAAAACCAGCCCACCAAAGGGTCCAATTTGGCCCGTGGGATGAATTTGAGAAATGAAAAAATCGTTTGAATATTTATAAAGGGTTTGAATATGTATTTATTTCGTTCAGTACTGCTCACTCTGCATTCATCAGCTTAATTGAAGATCTCAGCGTTCCTCATTCATCATGTGGAGATAATTACAGCACATTAAGCAGCTGAAGTGCCTCCTGTTTGATGTTTTCCATCACTAGCATTAACATGTCATGACAAACTTTCATCCAGTGTTAATGAGTGGGGAAAAAAAGAAGGGCAGGTGAAGAAAACATGATATGGAATGATTATATAAATATTATAAATACATGTAATAAAATAATCATTGTTCAGGTTTTATGTTTATATCACTGCTGTAAGGTTCACCACTACTATCAAGTCAATGACTATACTCTGTAATGTTACTTTTACAGTGGACATATATATTTATATAATTTACATTTATAATAAATTCAACAATGACAGTAATAGATAATCATAACCTGAATGAAGCTCAGTCAGGCTCAAGAAATGAAACAGGCTTTTATTAAAAATGAATATGCATTCACTTCAACAGTAAAGTCCTTAAAATAAGATAAGATATGCCTTTATTAGTCCCACATAGGAAAATTCCAGATAAATGAAATCATAAAACTGTAAGAGATTAATGTACGAGTTCCATTGATTAGATAAATTTTTCCACAAAAATATTAATAATAAAAATAAATCTGGAAAACAATGTTAATAAATCTAATATTGTCCATCATTGTGTCTGTAGTAGAGGTGACATTTGGGTGAATTTATATATAATTTTTTTTCTAACCCATCCTGTTCAGGTGTCTGTCTGGTGAGTACCTGACCCGGGTACCACCGAGGCACAGCCAGTTTCGTCTTGTGGGCCCAGTATTGATGTGCTGCATGTTTGCAGTAGTGAAATAATCAGGTTACAGCTCAAAATAGTGCTTTGGTATCACTAAATGAATCTGAATCAATCAATTAATTCTGAATCAAATCGATATCAGATCAAATCTAATCTTTATCAATCGATTCAGAACCTTATGAATCAAAACCAAATTGATTAAGGGAATTGGCCATGATACCCAGCCCTATTAACAGCAATAGAAAAACATCAGTGAATTAAAGAACAGAATACATATCACAATAACCGGTAGTAGACAACAAACAAGTGCAACAATATGAATAAAACACCAATACTTCAGAAAACAAGAAGAGTGAATATGAAAACACAAAAACTAGAAGTTAGATAAGAAAATAGAATATAAAAATGTATAAAAGTCAAATAAAAATAGAGGTTAGTAGAATAAAAGACAGACATAAAATATGAATAGACACAATATTAACAGTATGTATGTCTGTGAACAGTATCGTTTGCTGATGTTGTGTTGTTGTGTGTCCTTCAGGTCTTCACCACCCTGGAGGTGACTAAGAGCTCCGGTGGAGACATCACCCAGGCCGGATGCTGAGGTTAAACCCTGCTGCTTTAGCGGCGGCTCTTCTGTTAGACTCACCACCACGTGTCGCCTTAGCCCCCCCCCCTCTGGGCGCTCACTTGTTTCTCAGGATAACCCCTCCATCGTCTCCGGGGTCTGGGGGCTAACCCAGCGTCTACGTGGTTTCTAACAGGAGCACCGCCTGCTGAACAGCGGGGTTACTTCGCTCATCTTCCTCCCGGGCTCCAGCGGCGTGGCGTCCTCAGAGGAGCCCCCGCACATACTCCGCCACTGTCGGTGTGTGTGTGTGTGTGGGCTGTCTGTGACGTCCTGGCTCGTAACCTGAATCTCTGAGGTGGGCCAGGACCGATGTCCTTCTGAGGAAACACCCGACAAGCCCGAACCCTTCGTCCAACCCCAACTTCAAACACTTACCGTGGTCAACAGACTGAAAGAACCTTTAGACACAGCGATGAAGGGTTAAATGGACGCACGGCTCTGAACTTTGACGCTCAAATGGACGGAAACGTACTCAGTTGACGGTGTTCTGGTAGAACAGGGGTGGCGCATACAACCCAATATGATCTGAACTGGGCCAAACCAGTACAATAATACCATAATAACCTAGAAATAATGACAATTACAAAGTTTTATCCATGGTTTTGAGTGAAAAAAGTAAATTAAGCAAAATAAATGTTTACATCTACAAACTATCCTTTAAAAAAATGTGAGTAACATGACATTTTTTAAGAAAAGTAAGTGCAATTTTAACAATTATTATTCAGCCTCAGTTTATCATTTACACATGTACATTACAACTTATAGATCACAGTGGATCTACAAATACATAAAACATTTAATAACAGGCAGAATATTGATACAGTTACACTGATTTCTATTAAGACATTTCAGGTTCATATTTGTTCAGTTTATTCACATTTTTTGTTAAAGGATAATTTGTAAATGTAAACATTTTCATGTAATTTAATACAATTTTTCACTTTGTTTTAGTGTGGGGGGGGATAAATTATATTATGAAAATGTGAATAGCTTAAAAACCCTGTAAAAACTGAAATTTCTTAAGAAAAATAAGTGTAATTTTAACAGTATTCTGCCTCAGTTTATCATTTACACATATATTATAACTTGCAGATCACAGTGGATCTATAAATACACAAAACATTTAATAACAGGCAGAATATTGACACAATTGTACTTAAGAATACAATACTTCGAGTCCTAAAGACATTTCAGGTTATTCACATTTTATTGTTAAAGGATTGTTCGTAATTGTAAATTTTTTCATTATGTAATTTTAATTTTTTCATATTAAACCAAGAATGAAACGTGGAGTCATTATTTACAGGTTATTATTTTACTTCAGGTCATATTGGTCTGAATGTGGAACCTGAATCTTCATTAATATCTTCAGTGTAATTTTTGCACTTTGGGGCCGGATTGGACCCTTTAGCGACCGCTTTTGGCCCACGGACCGTATGTTTGACACCCCTGGAGTAGAGAGCTGTCTGGTCTGCTGAGCTCGTATCGTTCCACACATTGAATAGAAACGGCTTCATGTCTGTGTTCATGTTTATCTGTGGAGGTTCTAAAGAGCTCCGTTCATACATTTACCAAAGTCCGTTTCAGAGCCGTCTCATCCACACCCTTCAAACCTTCAACGTGCTTTCGCAACACTTTCAGCTAAAGTAAAACCTGATGAAAGGAGTTGTACTGAATGTTTAATAACCATTTGACCCGTTTTTACTCTTAATTTAATGCTTGTTTTGTTGCATCTTCCTGTTGATTGTGTGTATGTATCAGATAAACTGGGCTTGTAGAGGACAGTATTCGGACTGCTGTCGCTGACACTGGTCGTCTGGAAATGACATGTATGTTGGTGTCAAACCACTGTAGATGAATTCTCTCTCAAGATTAAATAAAGGTTGAATTTACCTTCAGTTCTGTCAGATCTCTGCTTTTTTTGTCCAACGGCCCGAAGGGTCCAATGAACAATTGGTATAAGTTGTCGTCCGTCTATCAACAATTTTTCAACAATCTTCTCCAAAATAGCCAGCCAGAATCAATTGAAATTCATAGAGGTTCCTTGAGGCAAGGTCTACCAAGTCCACAGAATTGAAAAATATTGATTTTAAAAAATTTTTATTCATTTTTTTTTTTAATTTTAAAAATCCCCATTGGTTTATAATGGGACACATCTCAAAGTGCTGTAACTTGAAAACAGTTGAAGATATTGATATAATTACTATTGGCAGTAGACAGGAAGTCACATGGGCTTTCATTTGGTGCCATGACCTTTGACCTTGAGTGACTTTGAGAGGTCAAATGAATGTCAATTGTCTTTAAATATACCATTGGACTGCAGGACTCTTGGTCCTATTTTTATTTCACTGATTGATTGATCGAGCTGTCGTGTCTGGCATCATTGGCAATTTATTCAAATATCTCCGATTAAGCTACTGGTCAGATTAATTTCAAATGTTATATGTATCTTCCTTGGGACAATGTCTACAAAGGCTGTTCACAGTTTTGGGAAATTTTGAATTTTTGACCAATTTTTGGAATATTAAAAATCTTCATTTACTTCTAATGGTCCACATTTAGATGGTTTATAATGTGTAAATCAGTGGTTCCCAACCTTCTTTGGCTTGTGACCCCATTTTAATATCACAAATTTCTGGCGACCCCAGACATTCAAAACTGAGCCTTTTTTGCTTAAATTAATATGTTTTTGATCATGTAATAGTTTGCTATATTATGTTGCAAATAAACATTAATTTTAGACAACATTTAGTCTATATAATGTATATTATTATGGACGGAGGCAGAAAAGCCAGGTGTAGATTACTGCACAAAGGGAGAATTTTATTTTCTTTGGTCAGGATATGTACAGTAAGACAAATTAATACTAAACAAAGAACAACTCAAACCATGAATTATGAAAGAGCTGCAGCATCTGAAACCGACCACAATGAACATTTGACAGATAAACAGTACCACAGCGCTTCAGTTTCAGCTTCACAGTTTGTCATCTCTTTTATGGATTGGGATTGTCTCTCTCAACTCACCATAGATTTTAATAAGTATGTTTTTATTTTTATCAATTACTAGAAATTTCAGGTGACCCCATTTGAATTCCAGGCAACCCCACATGGGGTCCCAACCCAAAGGTTGAAAAACACTGGTGTAAATGGTTAAAGATATCAATATAGTTACTATTGAGCACTGATAGGAAGGCATATATGGACTTTCATTTAGATCCATGACCTTTGACCTTGAGTGACCTTGAAGGGTCAAACTCAAGGTCGCCAATGTCTACATTTCAACAATCTTCTTCTTTGAAACTACAGGTTGGATTCATTTTTAATTTTTTATGTATCTTCTTTGGGACAATGTCTACAAAGTTTGGTCACAGTTTTGAGAAATTTGGATTTTTACATTTTCTACCAACTTTTTTAAATATAAAAAATGCACCTTTACTTATAATGGTCCATATTTTGATGGTTTATAATATGTAAATGGTTACAGATATCTATATAGTTCCTATTTATCACTGATAGAAGTCATATATGAACTTTGAATGAGTTGAGTTCTCCTCCAGTGAAAGTACCGCCCACTTCTATTGGGAGATTGATCTCCTGCATCCAGACCATAGGACTCTAACATAGAGACAGAACCTGACAACCTCACACATTCAACTGGGGATTGATTCAGACAGGGTCAGATAGTCATCTAATCGGATCATTGAGTAAGAGTAGTAAAGTTTTATTACTTTATTGTGTTGAGAACAGCTGTTTTCTACAGTGGCCCTAAAGGACAAACCACAATGACAAATCGCAAAGCACACAAGAAACCCCCACCCCTTGGCCCTTGCACTTGGCACTACCCCTTGTAATGGAGTTGCAAGGGGTATGGAGGGGGAGAGGCCAAGGGGTGAATTGGGATTAGGCCTAAGTTTAATGCATTGACTGGATATAGATGTATATCTGAATTTACGTTGTCTGATCCATTCGTCCTGTAAATAATCCTGCTGAAGACTAAAATAAAAGCATAAACTGAATCTCTGACCAGTTTCGTATCTGACCGTATGCCAATGCAGAAGCTCAATCAGCCCTTCAGCATCACCCTTCGTAGTTTTTACAATAATAATAACAATAATAATAATAATAATAATAATAATAATATGCAATTTGAGAAATACATTGACAATGACAAACACTGCACAACTTTAAGTGCACATTACTACTGACTATAGATTATTCATTATAGATTTATTGCAATGACTGTAAATGAATAAAACTGCAGACTAAAAGGCGTTAACAGCTCTGTCAGTTCTGTACAGATGAAAACTCTGAAATGAAACTGTTTAGTAATTATCTACAACTGTTGTTTTTTTGACTGTTCATTTCTACATTTTACACTGTATTTAACTGGTGTTTCCTCTTTAAGGCTGTGTCTTCCTGATGCCCTCCACCATCTCTTCACTGAAACCGATGGTTAAAATAAGTGGATGAAGCAGCGGGTGGGGTGGTGGGGGTGGTGGGGGGTGGTGGTGAGTGTATCTTCTCGGGTCCAGTGGATGAAAACCAGCCCATTGAAGTGTTCGGTCCATTCACGTCACATCAGAGCTGAGGGACATAATAGCATCATTTCCTAGGTGGGGGACTGCGACTGTGGGACTATTCAGCCTCCATAAGTGGCGGCGGTCATCAATAGGGTCCGGGCTGGTGTGAAGCCTTTGTTGGGTTCACCTGCACGCGTTGCCATGACAACTGGGCTTTGATGAGTTTTATTGAGAGGAATCCAATGGATGCATGTGTTTGTTATTCCAGGGTTAAAATAGACACTTAGATGTTTGTGATGCAGATTTACCTGTAAACTAAAATGTACCTGTTCAAAGCTGAGCAAAGTCAATAAAACTACATCAAACACTCACCATGGGGCCAAAACCAGCCCACCAATGGGTCTAATCTGGCCCACAGGATGAATATGCAAAGTGCAAAAATTACACTATAGATATTAAGGATCAAAGATGTTAAAATCATTTTAGTTCAGGTTCCACTTTCAGACCTATTCAATCTAAAGTTGGTCAGACCAGGGAAATACTGTCATAACCTATAAATAATGACAACTACGACAAAGAGAAAAATGTCTATGTTTTATTGCAAAAAGAAACAAAAACTAAAATTACATGAAAACATTTACATTTACAAACTATACTTCAACAAAAAATGTGAAAAAGCTGAACAAATATGAACAACATGAAATGTCTTAATAGAAGTCAGTGTAATTCTACTAATATTCTGCCTGTTATTAAATGTTTTGTGCATTTGTAGATGCACTGTAATCTGTAAGTTGTAATGTACATGTGGAAATGATAACTGAGGCAGAATATTGTTAAAATTGCACTTATTATTCTTAAGAATTTTCAGGTTGCATTTTTTTTTAAGTATAGTTTGTAGATGTAAACATTTTCACAATACAATTTTACTGCAGTTTTACCTTTTTCACACTAAAACACAGCAAAAACCTTGGAGTTGCCATCATTTATAGGTTATTATATTAAAGTAATGCAACAGACTTTTTCAACCTTCAAACTATATTTCCCAGGTCATTTTGGTGGTCCAACAACTCAAAATAGGTTCAATTACACTTTGTTCATCACTCCAGAGTGTCTGTATTGCCTTGCAATTATTTCAGGTTGTTCATGTTCATGTTATTCACATTTTTGTGTGAGAGGATAAATTTTCATAGTACATTTTTTTTGCACTAAAACAAAATACTCATTGTGTCTCAAAATGTCTACTTCAGTGCTTACATATGGTATTTTGAATGTCCCAGTGTCAGAGGAAACCGTGATCATGACTTTTAATATTACTGAATACAACACAGTTTTTTTAGTATAAAAGTAACTTAAAAATAATAAAATATAGCAACACTTTATAATAACAGGAAATTTAAAAAAGAAAACAGTTAAAAGGTTGAATTCACTCTGAGTAATCATTACAGTGCAGTAAATACAAACCCACAAAGCTGTGAACGTCATGTGATTAAATGAGGTTAAACTGAAAATGTCGAGTATGTAGTGATTTGACATTTTTATCTGAGGTCAGTTTTAAATGAATGAATGAATGTTTTATTTTGGACATATAAATATAAAGCATGATACACCACCAACAAAAGCAAATGCCTGAAGAAGTGACTATTTTTGGTAATTTCCACAAACATTAAACATGGGTCCAATCCCGTGCCTCAGTGAGGTCATGTTGGGTTTTATAACAATATACTGTGATTCAGACAGATTTTATAGACATTGTGAAGCTGTAAATAGTGAATATGAGAGATTTTTTGTCAGTTTATGACCTTATAACAGTTGTTTTATTGCATGTATTTACTTTTTAGCAAGTGCTGCTCGGATGTTTTATGGCAAGAGGAGGGAAACTGTCACCGCAACCGACGAGGAAGTAGATGACATTGTCCAATAACACACTAAGGTTGAAATTGTGAATTTTCAAGTATTTCAGTGAGTGTCTTATTAAGGGTTAGAGTTTTAGTGTTTAATCATTAACATTAAAAAATGCAGCTGAGGAATTATCCTATTTTGGTTTGAACTCTGCCTCTGTGAGATCTTAAGTAAATGCTGAACACACATATTCCATCTGTCTATGGTCAAAACCAACAGACTGTTGTGGGTTCTCGCAAGAATGAAGCTGTACATGTTGCAGAAATGCTTTTACTCAACTGTCGTCCAATAAGGAAGTGATTTCTGCAAAAACAAACTGAAACCTGTGATCTGAAACACTGACTCAGTTTGTGTCTGATATTGTTATCCTCATAGCATAATTACCTAAGTCATCCACTATATGGACAAAAGTATGTGGACACGTTGAATTCAGGTGTTTCTTTTCTAACAGGGGTCTGGGATACAAAACAACAATGACAAATGTCATAATATAGTTTTATATTGGGATAAATATCATTGCATTTGTTAGTTTGGTGTAAATTGTTATCTTTGCTTCCAAAATGCCTCATACATGGTTTTGACTTAATTTCTCTCAACTTTTACTTATTTTTTTTTTTTTATCCATGACTATGATTTTAAATGATCTACCTCTAAATTTCAAAAAATATTTTTCATGCTCTGACTGTAAATAATAATTTTCTATCACAACTAACCATCTACTTACTTCACATCTCACTGAGGAAGAAAAATTTCCCATTGAATGTTCAGAAAATATTTATGTTTTTATCTCAAATCATCATGAACAGGACATCTTACAACTGTAGACATGATGTGTCCCAATATTTGTGTCCATATAGTTTAGAAACATTAATTCATAAAAGTATACAGTATATTCAAACAAGTCCACTTGTAAACAAACACAATACATGGACAAAAGTATTGGGACTCATCATGTCTACAGCGGTAAGATGTCCTGTTCATGATAATTTGAGATAAAAATATGATTATTTCTTTAAAGTTTAATGGGAAATTTTTCTTCCTCTGTGAAATGTGAAGAAAGTAGATGGTTAGTTGTGGTAGAAAATTATTATTTACAGTCAGAGCATGAACAATATTTTCGGAATGTAGAGGTAGAACATTTAAAATCATAGTCATGGATAAAAAGAAACAAAAACAAGAAAAAATCTATGCTGAAAGAGATGAAGTCAAAACCATGTATGAGGCATTTTTGAAGCAAAGATAACAATTAAAACCAAACTAACAAATGCAATGATATTTATCCCAATATAAAACTATATTATGACATTAGTCATTATTGTTTTGTATCCCAGACCCCTGTTAGAAAAGAAACATCTGAATTCAACGTGTCCACATACTTTTGTCCATATAGTGTGGGACTTATTATGCTATGAGGCTAACAATATTATATATAAAATATCTCTAGAAATAATAATGTCATATAAAACTGGGCTGTTTCCTTCATTTCAGCTGTAGATGTAGTTCCAGTGACGTGGACAAACCCACACCCACACCCACTGGTGCAGTCTGAACTCTTCCCTGTTTCACTATGACTTGCATCTTTCAGAACAGTCCTTATCACGGCTGTGAAATCCACACTTACGTAATCCATTTTACGTGTATTACAGCCGTATAATCACTAAAACATCCCATTGTATTTGTTTCTCTGCCAATAATTAACCGGGATTACGTTCAAATGTTCATAGAGTTACTGATTCATCGGTTTCCTGGAACTGAATTTCTCATTTCCTGCTTATTTTTATCTTCACATTAATGACTGTTCACTCATGTTGACATCAGTCAGAAGCACTCATGCTTTTTCTTTTGTTTTGTGATTGACTGATGTAATGAGTAAAATGTAGTTTCACTGAAGCTCATAATAAAGTAACAGGCTCACATATATTTTTATTATATATAAACTCAGTACTTAAGGAAGTAGAATAATAGATAGATAGATAGATAGATAGATAGATAGATAGATAGATAGATAGATAGATAGATAGATAGATAGATAGATAGATAGATAGATAGATAGATAGATAGATAGATAGATAGATAGATAGATAGATAGATAGATAGATAGATAGATAGATAGATAGATAGATAGATAGATAGATAGATAGATAGATAGATAGATACTTTTCATTTTACTTGAATGGAGTGACCATAACATACAGTAATTTTCCCCTGAGATGAATAAACTATTCTGATTCCATAAATAATCAGACTAACCATCTCCATAGTTTGATGTAGAGTTTATAATATCATTGTTTGCTGGTCTCCTGCTGCTGACTTCCATCGGCCTGTAGAGGGCAGTCTGGTCTAACCCATATCTACATCCCAAACCTCAGACTCCTGAGTCTGTTTGACCTTTGGATCAATGAGGAGGAGGTTCATTCAGAACAGAATGTTCCCTATAAGGCACTGTGGCCCTGCTCCTCCTCCTCTTCCTTTTCTTCCTCCTCCTCCTCTTCCCCCTCTTCCTCTTTTTTCTCCTCCTCCTCTTCCTTCTCCTCTTCCTCCTCCTCTTCCCCCTCTTCCTCTTTTTTCTCCTCCTCCTCTTCCTTCTCCTCTTCCTCCTCCTCTTCCCCCTCTTCCTCTTTTTGCTCCTCCTCCTCCTTCTCCTCCTCTTCTTCCCCTCCTCATTTCCCCCCTTTTTCCTCCAACTCCTCTTCCTCCCCCCTTTTCCTCCTCCTCCTTCTCCTATTCTTCCCTCTCCTCCACTTCCTCCCTCTCCTCCTCTTCCTCTTTTTCCTCCTCCTCCTCTTCCTCCTACCTCTTCCTTCTCCTCCTCTTCCTCTTCCCCTTCCCCTTCCCCTTCCTCCTCCTTTTCCTCCCCTTCCTCCACCTTCATCTGTTCTCCTCCTTCTCTTCCTCCTCCCCTTCTCCTCTTCTTTCTCCTCTTTCCCTTCCTCCTCCTTTTCCTCCTCTTCCTTCTCCTTCATCTTCCTCCTTCTCCTCCTTCTCTTCCTCACCTCCTCTTCCTTCTCTTCCTCCTTCTCCTCCTCTTCTTTCTCCTCCTCCTCCTTCTCTTCCTCCTCCTCCTCTTCATGTTCTGTACATGAATCTTCAGGACATTTACTTATTGTAAGTAAGTAAAGTAAAGTAAGGACATTTTATTTACAGAGCGCTTTTCACAGACAGGGAGTCACAGAGTACTTCACAGTATAGAATACTATTCAAATACAATACAATACAATAAATACAATACAATTTAAAATATAATACAATAAATACATTAAATGCAATCAGTTGCAGCAGCTCTAAGTCAGTTTGGATTTGGGATGCCTGCTTGAACAGTTTCTCAGTTTTACCTCCCAGTTTTAGCTCCTTATTATTCTCTTCACATATCTGTTTAAAACAGATATGTGAGTGTGACAAAGCTGAAAACACATATTTCATTAGTACATAGTACATTCCACACTAGTCTGAGTCATGGAAAAGGTTTTGTCTAATAGTGTGCCTTCAGCATTTCTTTGTGCTTATGCACTAAGTTTAAAAATTATTCGAAAGTTATTGTTTTTAGTGGTTTTAGTCCAAAACATCTGAATTTATTAGTAATGACAACTTCTTGTACTTGTGTGTAATGTGGAAGTTCCTCATTACAGCCACTATTTGTTTTGTACTTTAAACTTTTATTACTGTTGGAGGCCTGATTCAGTTTTTAACAGATTGGGGGGAAAAATCCAAAACCAACCAAAACACATGCATAAAGTGTTCAAATTGACCACAAAGAACATGACCAAAATTAATTTGCATTTGATGGTTGTAAACACAAAATGTTTGGAATAAACCCCATATTTCTCAAATGTTGTTGCCAATATGGTAACATGCAAAGATGCAGCTGCTCCAAGTTCTGTGATTTAGTAATTTGTCGGTTACTGTATATTTATTTATTAGTTTTTAATAATCTAGTTCTCAAAATATGTTGTTACACAAATATCACATACTTTGTATGACAATAAAGTTCTACTATATTGTATTGTATTGTATTGTATTGTATTGCATTGTATTGTATTGTATTGTATTGTATTGTTTTATATTGGATTCTATTCTATTCTATTCTATTCTATTCTACAGTTATGGTCTAAAATTTCAGCAGTGACACAAACTTATTTTTCCCTTTTTTTTGTTTTTTTACGTTGGAGGTGCATCAAAGAACAGTTGTACCCATTCTATGTGTTTCAAAGACTTTCAAAAATGAAAGGTCAAGTATCTGTATTATAAAACCCAAGTGGCCTCTGTGTGTGTGCATGCATGTGTGTCTGGGGATTCACACAAGATCCAGAAAGAGTTGACTGCTGCAGTTTGGCATACTGATGTATTTTTAGTCATGGATGAGACTAGCAAAAACGACAAGTGGATAGGACTAATATTTTGGGAGATATTAGTAATGGTGGAATACAATAGCCTTACAATCACGTTGCCATGCCCAGAACGCTTTGGTGGTGAATGCTGAACAAATGTGGTACAGCATGCACCAATACACAACAGCATAGTCTGTTCACAGTGACTGTAGACTCGCGGGTCTGCTTCATTTGAGTTTATAAAAAGGTTATTCTACAGTTTCTCTACTATGAGTGATTTCTCATAGACTGCAAGGGAAACCCGGCTTCCCCTAAAATTACGAAAATTAAATGGTCAAATATGTACGGTTGTGTTGACATTTCATTGACTACAAATGTGTTAGAACCCATTCATCTCACAGATGAGTTCCTTCAGAATCAGCTTTATCACAAATCAACTGACTCGATGTTGTTCACTTTTCAAACATTCCCGTTGCGCTGTTTTCTCATACGATCTATGGTCAATGCATTTACCCGTAGAAGCCCGGCGTCCATGCACTTCAATGGGACTGAGTGGAACAGTTTTTTTTCATTGCCTCAAAAGCGGATGGTAATTGGATAAATGCCACGATGTTGTCCCGCCCCCAGATGCCCGGCATCTCTGGGGGTGAATGGAGCTGTGGGCGGAGCTCGGCCGGGCTGGACGCCAGGCTTCCATGTGCTGATTGGAGGATCAGTCGAAAGGCTGAATCCCGTTTGATTGACAGCTATTTTGAGATCTACTCCTTCACTTCACAGTTCAGTTTAATACCGTCGTGCATTCTGCTGTGAAATCGAGAGAGAAACCACTACAAAATTGCTTGTTCATTTCTTGCACTGTAAATAAAACACACTCATTGTACTTCCTTGTTTCAATTTTACATAATTTCAGCGTTTTCTTGTTTACTTGGTACGATAAGGTCACTGACCATTTTCTTAAAAAGGAACAGAGGGCTGAATTTATGTTTAAATAACTTGACTTTTTTTTATGTAAGCCGACACTGAGCTTCCCCTCTCTGAAAGACAAGCAGCCGCCACTGCTACATAAGCACATTTTAGTTGTACATGTTGACCTTTTAAATGTGTTTCTTTAATACTATTGGCTGGAGTTCCTTTTGCTGTTCATCACAATGACATATTGTGCTTGTTTGCTTCTTCTGGTCAAATCTGAGTTATGTTTCAAAGCCTAGTTCAGCTCAGGGGCAGACAGTATCCTCCTCCAGATGCTGTTCTGAGGCCAAGCTATGACTGAATGCTAGGAGTTTCCAAATCTTCATTTATCTCCCTGTTGATTGATCCACTGATAAAGTCCCCCAAAGCTGCTGTGAGTGTAGAGTGTAGTGTCACAGTCTAAAATTTGACCGGGAGTTGAGTGGTTTTTGTTTTTCTTTCTGCCGCTGTGAGAATGTGCATTGACCCCTCCGATAGTTACCCATCATTCCTTGCTCAGACAGTAAACAGTGACAGGCTTCACAAGGTCTGGCCATCAGAGTGTGAGTTTGATCAGTCGTGTGGCTCCAAACCCATCCTGACTTCTCCCACCGATCTGATCCATGGAGGAATGTGGGCAAGGTCAAAGGTCAAAAGTGGCTCAGCAGGAAGTCCTCCTCGCTCTAATTAGCCAGACCTGGTTTTCTGTCTGGAGATGGAAGGAAGGAGATTAAAGCGAGACTTTAAAAGGCTCTGCGCAGTCATGTGCAGAGGTGGTAAAAGTACACACAGTCTTTACTGCGCTGGAAGAAATATACATGTGTACGCAAAGTAAAAGTAGGCGTAGTGATTTAGCTTCTTTACCGCAGCATAAGTGAAAAAGTACAGGCCCTGAAATACACTCAGTGTGAACCGTCTGTTTATATGCAGCTAATTCTCAAGTCAAGTCAACTTCATTCATGAAGATTCAAAGCGTTTATTGTCATGCGTTCAGTAACACTGAATGCCAAAAGAATTTAAGATGTATAAAAAAGAAATAGAATAGTTTAACAAGGAAATTAAAATAAAGAAAAAAAAATAAACAAACAAAACACTGACATTTAAGGATGGTGTGCAAAAGAGAATGACCATAAAAATATAAACTACTATTACTAAGAGAAAAATATATATTTACATCAACGTGTAATATCTGAGTTATTGAGCAAAAACTGCCAGAGATAAATAATATGTTAAATGTGCAAGACTGTCAGAGATGAACAGCACTTTAGAAACACAGTTGGCCAAAGTGCTGTACACAGACATAAAAACAAATAAAACACATACAAGAATTAATAAAAACAAGAAAAGTAAGTATACAATAATACATAATATAATTCTATAATTCTAACTCCAAGTGTGAAGTATTTTCTCCATTTTGTCCTATTTCATCTCTGTTTTATATTCATCTTGTTAAATAAGAACTCACTTTCTTCAATTCCTACTTAATGTTTAGTGTAAAAGCCAGTTTAAGTCAAAATGAAGAAAAACAACGAAGTATAACACATTAAATCAGGATGTACTGATATGTGTTTTACATTGTTGGCAGATTCTATGTCATTCTTGTCTGTATTTTTGGTTTTTGCATGTGATATGTACTGGTGCTATTTACTGATGGATCATCATTTTGACATGATCTTGTTGCATCCATTTAGGTTGAAATCTGTCTGGATCTTGGGAAGGCATGAAATGATGCAAATTTAACATAAATATTCCCCTCAAGTGCATTGAAACTAAAGTTGCGAACCTGTTTAAAGGTAAGGAGAGGAAATGATAGATGTTTTGTTAAAATATATGGAGTAAAAATAAGAAGTGAATGCTCGAGTAAAGTAAAAAAAAAAAAAAAAAAAACCCTGCTAACTTTACCTAATTCCATTAATGAACTATTTTGAATGACATCTAAAGTGGGTCACAGTAAGATTCTGGTTCGGTTAAATTAGATCCACATTGTTCCGACGTCTCACACCAGCATCACTTCATCTTTTTTTTGTTAATACTGGCAGCGGTGAAGGAGCGTGTCGCAGTTAATCCTGACCGATTGCAGGTTTGAGCTGGTTTCCTGTCGGTGTCTGAGACGGAGGACAGACATAAACTGTCAAGACGTTGAAATGGATGACTCCAGGACTGCATCATATTTTAAGGGCCATCAGATTTATTGCTCAGGAGGAGAAACACCAAGTATGTCTGGTGGATATATTGGTTATACAATGGAATTTTATAGCATTTATACCTTAATCAACAACCGAATGAACAGAATCAATCATTAGAGGTTCAACCTGTATGAATATGTCTTGTTATGCTTCCAAAATTTATTACATTAACAATAAAATGAGATTACAGTCTGCTTACCTGTATCATTAATCATTTTCAAAACACTTTAAGTCATGTTTTACCTACATATATCATATTCTACACACCTTCAAACTTTACTGTATAAAGAACTGGGTTGGACACCATAATCACCTTTTACAACTTCATTTTTCTTGAGTTTTTTATGCTAACAGCTGAGCTGGCATGGGCCAGTACATGCACTGAACAAAGTGTTTTCAGATGCATAGAAGATTCAGGTCATCATAGGGCATGTAATCCATTTTTTCTTGCATTTTGATTTATCAACGTGGAATGTGCAAATCATAGAACTATTGTGGAATATTCAAATATGATGTAAAATTATCATTAGATTGTTTTGAAATAACATTTTTTACTTTACGCCAAAGACGTTGATGAGTTGTACAGCAGAGATTTGTACTGAACCATCAGCAAAGCCTGGAATGGCCATCCTGTAATCAGTGTTGTAGTACTCGAGTCCAGTCTCGGACTCGAGACCAGTCTCGAGACCATTTTCTGCTTTCTTGGTCTTGTCTCAGATTTTACCCATCAAGGACCCAGTCTTGACTTGGTCTCGGCCCATAGTGGGAGGAGAAGGACTTGTAATTTCAGAACGAGTCCTCAAGACCAGCAGATTTTTTTTAATGTTCATGTTAACAAAAAATCCAATCATCCATCATTACAAATAAATTTAAATAATTAAAAAAAAAAACATATTGAATGTCGACGGGCATTATTTGAAAAGTACATCCCATGGTGCAATGCAAAGATTCTGTGTTCAGTGAGTGTCAGTGACCTGACTTCAGTTGCTGGTCCAATCACAGAGCAGAGACAAGATGAGCGACCTGTCAAAACGGACTTGTTTTTTTGGTCTTGGTCTCGACTCCTGAAAGACTCAGTCTTGGTTCCTCAAAGACTCGGTCTTGACTCAATCTCGACTGCATTTTAAAACCAACGGTCTTGGTCTTGACTCGGTTTTGACCCAGTCTCGACCCAATCTCAACATAGACAGTCTCATCCCCATCACTACCTGTAATACCAATTTGTACCACTAGAGTGAGTTATGAGCCCCTGTAGCCTGAGTCTGTACCTTCGCTGAACTGACTGGGCTCATTCTAAGTTGTTTCCTTGTGTGTGGAAGGTTGAATAGTGAACTGTAAACAGCAATAAACAGGAAGCTGAAGCTTTTCATGAACAGACCATCAGATCCACAACTGACCTGCTGCCAGTAAGAAACAATGTTCAAAGCCAAAGAAAATAAGTGATAAAAATACATGTAAAATCAGAGTCAATGTTGGCATTGCTTTCCCCACTGGAGACAGATCTCAGCAAGTAAATGAAGGTTTGATGCAGAACTCGTCATAGGTCCTTCACTCCGCTAATGTAGTTTATATTAAGACATAACATTACTGACAGTGTTATTATGTTTGTTCACCATTTGTTGATACATGTCAGACCAAGCTGTGACAGTTCTGACATTATTTGGACATTTGAAAAGAAATCCCTGGTGCAGCCACAAACAACACAAACCATATGGAAAAAACATTTTGAAAGAAGGGATCTGAACCATCAGGCAGGTCCTGAAATACCAATTGGTACCACTAGAGTGGGTAATGAGCCACTGTAGGCCTGAGTCTGTAGACTAGCTCTGCCAACCGGGCCAATTCTAACTGCTTTTCATGCATACTGGATAAGATTTAGTCAATTGTAAACACAAACGTAAACAAGAAAGACAACCATGGTTTAATCTGTTCCTAAAGTCACCACAACCCACCTGTTCCAAATAAGAAACAACATACAGACAAAGAAAAGAAGTGATAAAAATGGGAGTAAAATGAGAGTCAGTGTTGGCGTTACTTTCCCTAGTGGAAACAGATTTCAGCAAGTAAAGAAATAATGTTTAAAGCTGAATTCAAAGCATGTCTTCCACATCGCTAAGTTGGCAATGGAACTTCATTATATTAAAACATGACATTATTGACAGTATTTTTTGTTCAGCATTTGTTGATACATGTCAGATCAAAGTGTGACAGTTCTGACATTGTTTGGACATTTCAAAACAAATCTCTAGTACAGCCACAAATAACACAAACTGTATGGAAAACATTCCAAATGGAAGTGATTTAGGATTTTACTGTGGCTGTTTTCTTTCTAATAAAAAAAAATTAAATTAGGTAAGTGACCTGTAATAAAAGCAGACACAGCTCTCAAAGACTGGCTGTCTGAGTTTTACTTTGAGGAAGAAAAATCAATGATACCAGAAGACGAAAAATTGATGATCCCTTAACACAGATGCACTATAAAGAATAATTTTCTTTAATTTCCTGAGGGATCAATAAAGTTCTATCTAGTCTGATCTAATCAATAAGTTTTTTCAGTGAGTGATGAACCTAATTAGCTATGATGGGTATTTTCTGGTACAATCCTGCCCCCTGTTGTTAATAATTGGAGTTACTTTTGGAATCTCAGAACTACAAGATATGCCTTTAAAGAAAAAAAAGAAAACCCATTTCTCTAAGCATTGTATTTTTGTTTTATGTAGTCCAGTCCTCCTTGGATGGGGTGGGGGCGTCTATATCAATCTTTCAGCAGTGGAGTTCTTGCCTCCGACCAAAAGCACATTGTAGAAATATTTATCCTGAGCCATGGGTTTCTCTGGAGTTTTGGAGTATGATGTGACAAAACAGTAATCAATCTGTTCTAAAAATGTTCTTCATTTCTTTGGAGAGTTTAAAGGTGAAGTCTAAAACATATGGAAATGGTCAGATATTGATTTACCCCAGTGTCTCCAACATCCATCCTGACACTGGAAACCTCGCTGTATGAATTTTAGCTTCAGAGTCACAAAGGATCTCATTATGTTCTTCCAGCAGAACTCCCACCAGGGTCCCGAGGTGGTGGTCTTCACCTGGCATTCCCACATCTCATTCCAGTCATCATATCTCCGAGCCAGATTCACTCTCTCATTTCTGCTTGGCATGACCTGTAGTATTGGCAACACAACACTCACAGCACACTCACTTTATGCTGACATAGAATTGAATTGTGTTGGAAGACTTCACACAGTTATATGTAGTATACTGTCAAATGTCGGAAAAAACAGCCCTGTGTTATATATTACTGCTGAATGTTGTATTGAATTCTACAGTTTAAATTCAATGAATGGTATTTTTGATGTGCCATGATAATAAAGGGATGATTGAAAATATTTTTTTATTGTCATGACATAATGAGCATTAGGGTGGAGCAGTGGTTACCAGTGCCACCAGAACCTTCTTGCTTTAAAGCGTACCTGTATTGGTCATGCTTACGACATTAATGATGCTTTGTGTTTTACTTATAAACAAGACAGGTGCAAATTCAGGAAAAAAAATTGCCATAAATGCACTTCACTGAACCTTTTTATTATGTGAATTACGGGCGGGGGTACAACCTATGGGGAGCAGCCATTACTAATGAGAAGTGACATAGCATCGTTAATTCCAGGTGATGAGTGCGAGTAAACAAGCAGCAGTCAGTGAGCAAGAATGAGTGGAAAGTACCAGTTTGTTGCTTGTTGTTTGTGCAGTCATAAACTTTACACTCCACCATTGTCCTAGAGATCCGACCCCAACATGATTTCATGACTCGTGTAAGTATACACACCACTTTTAATTGGAGTGTTATCTGCATACATTATAAGCTTTCTGCATGTATGTTCAGGCCGTGTCAAATACCATGCACTGAGGCTAAGGGTTAGGGTTATGTGAACCGGAGATCTTGGTGTAAATTGACATGCGATCACATGGCATTGAATAACACGCAAAACGTTGAAAATGTGTATGTATAGCACGCCAAATGCCATAAGAACTGTTGTGACATACAATGCAATTTCATGAGATCAGTCTCGCGACCCACCACTGGGCGGTCATGTGTCATCTTAGACTGGTGTTTGCTGCACGGGGTCAGTGACCAGTCCACCACAACCCTGGTAATCAGATAATACAACCAGTCTGGGTCAGTACTGGTGCTGGACCAGCCAGTGAAGGAGGAAACATGTCTCTGACCACGACTGACTGACAGAGCAGTGAGCCTTCAATTACATTATGTTCAGCGGTAACTATGGGATTTAGCTTAAACCTATCAGGTATTGCAGCTTTAACCTGTGTTAACTGTTAAAGTCATAAACACAGTGAACATTGTCCCATAACTCACAAATAAACATGTATATTATATTTAGCCTTGGAAGCGTAATTAAATATTGCAAGTTAACTTGATTTCTACGTTTAAGTAATCTCTGACTTGGAGGTATCAGAAGAAATCCTTTTTTCTCAAAGTTATATACAACTATTTGAAAGGTGAATATAATCTTTTAGCTGTTATACTTGACCAAAATCACTCATGATTTCTCTAAATAGCCTTCCGGCACTGCTCTAGTAAATCGGTCTGTATTTACCAGAAACAACAATAACACGAAAATTGAGATGCTTGTTGTCGACTGTTTTGGTGGCACAATAAACAGTCAGTCTCTCATGTCAAAATATATATAATGATATTACAGAATATCATATTTTTGATGGAGCTCATTGAATCTGCAGTGACTTGACCTTTAACTTTCTTTTGAGCTTCAGGGGAGTCATTGGAAAGCACTGCAGAACTGAATAGAATGGAGGGGAAAATACAAATTAAAGACATTTATCCATTTTACAGTCAGTAGTAAAGCAATTTTGATAAGGTTAGGAGGGTAAATCAACAGCAGATTTGTTACCACAGACCAATAAATCATCAGTGAGACACATTGTGAACCAGTCATGTGGATATTTGATCAGTGTAAAGACAAATGGAGACATGACAGCGGAAAACAGTTTTGCACCTTCAAAATAAAAGTAAAGAGAGTCAGGATAGTGTTAATGTGGCCCTATTTTAATGTATTCTTAGATGAATACTGAAGTTACAACTACGACTACGATTAATAATTAAATCTGTAAGGACAGCACAGGAGAAAACCTATAATGTTTACACGTTTTAGAAGAAGCTTGTGCCGTGTTTATTTTATTTTTAAGATAAACCGGAAGTGTGCCTATTTTAAAGCCGTTAGCTTCACTGTAGCTAGGTGCGGCGAAACAAGCCTCGGTTTTGGGTAGAAAAGGGTTAACGAGTTACCCAAGCCTTTGGAAAGACGCTGTCCGGGGCATATAAATCCCCCCCTTACACAAACACACCGGCCTCTGCTCGGACCGCGGATAGTAATGCAGCCTGCTCGACTTTTCCTTCTCCCACGCCACACACCGACGTCTGGATAACGGTCAGCCGCGGCGAGACCCCCCGGTGTCCGCGGCTCGTTAACGGACAGCTCCTTCTTTCCTCCCCCTGTCACCGCCAAGACTTTCAGCCCGGACATGCAAGGATGTACAGGGGTATAAGAAGCACCGGCAGCGGTCAGCGGGCAGGGTCGATGCGGTTATCCGTCATAAAGTAAGACACCAGCGGCAGGACGGCGGCGCGCGCGGACCCTGGTGGGGTTTTCGACTCGGCTTCTCGTCGTTTCCAGAGACTCAGAATGAGGAAACCCAAAGTCATCCGGATGGTTTTTGCCCTGAGTCTGGGCTGTTTCATTATGGTCATCTTCTACTTTAACAGCAGCTTGAAACCAGGTGAGGACAAACTCTGCTTTATCGGCTAAAAAACACCTACTGTTACGCCAGACCCGCAACGATTAATCGATTAGTTGGTGGTTTCATTCATTGACCTCTATTTCTAATCTTAGCATTTAGTGATTTTTAAGGGTCTTTATCAGGGCTGTCAAACTCATTTTAGTTCAGGGGCCACATACAGCAAAATTTGTTCTCAAACTGGCCAGGAAAGTAAAATAATAGCATATTAAGTTAGAATTAATGACAACTCCAATTCTTTTCTCTTAGTTTTAATGCAAAATAAGTAAAATTACATTATGAAGATGTTTAACTATCCTTTGAAAAAAAATGTGAATAACTTGAACAAATATGGGCAGCCTGACATTTCTTCAGAAAAATAAGTGGAATTGTAACAATATTATTCCTCAACTTATTGTTTACACAACTTACAGATCACAGTGAATCTACAAATACACAAAACATTTAGTAACAGGCAGAATATTGTTTTTGGAGTTTGGAATTTGGAGTTTTTAGTCATTATTTATAGATTAAGGTATTATTTTACTGGTTTGACCCACTTTGGATCACATTGGTGTGTATGTGCCTCCTTAACTAAAATGTTTTTAACATCCTTAACCATTAACGTCTTCAGTGTAATTTTTACATTTCACAGTTTCATCCCACGGGCCGTATTGGACCCTTTGGTGGGCCAGTTTTGGCCCACGGGCCGTATATTTGACACCTTGGTCTACATTCTCTTGTTGCAGTTTCTTTCTGGTTTATTTAGTTTGTTGATCAAACAAGATATTGGAGGGTCATCTTTGAAACATTCATAATTTTATCATATTTTATAATGCAATGAATCACTTTGTCAAGACCATAATCAACGTTGAAAGTAACCATAGTTGCAGCAGCTTTTAATAAGACATTTAAATGGTTTCATCTGTAAGCCACTGCACCCATTATTAAAATCCAGCTATAAAATATAAATCGTTACTTAAATTATTAAGGTATTTTTTTGTGTTGGATTTCATGACCAAATATCACAGTATGTTCAGTGATTATGACAGTTTCACAGTAAATCACTATATATTATAGTAGATATTTCTTCTTTATTACTACTGGGCTTTTGGACTATAAAACTTTTAATCTCAGCATGTATTTATTGATAGCTTTGGATTTAATTGGCCCCACAAAATGATAAAATATCTAGTATATCCTGAATTAAACACTGAATACAGCCTTGTAAAAGTAAATCTCAAACATCAATGCATATGTTAACAACTTCAGCATTGCTTTCTTCTTCTAAAAAAAAAAGTGAATCATTTACACAGATATATGGGTGAAACCTCAGTACATTTTGCACTCTGTAGCCCTGTATGTCACATTTTACAGGTTATTGAGGTGTTTCAGCTGTTTGCATTGAGTTGCCAGTTGGCAGGAAATTATAAAATTAATATCTTAATGGAAATTAAACTGGTTCATCTAGTATATCACCCACACCCTGCAGATATATTGATGCACGATGTTGGCGAATGTAAATTACTCAGGGTGTCAGTTTTGAAGATCAGCGCAGATAGGAAGGATAGAAGTTGGCAGTGACAGCAGCCATTAATATTCAACAACTAAAGTGAAAAAAGTTGACATTAAGGGAAAAGAATAACCCAAATAAAAATCACTCTAACCAAAAAGCTACTTTGATGTTCAGTTGTTGAGATTTATTTATGCCATGAATTACATTGATTTCACTGATCATTTGTTGTCTGGTTTCTTCCACTGCATAATTAGCTCTCACTTACCCTAAATTATTATTATTATTGTTATTATATGGGTCCTCAATATGGGTCTATGTTTGCTCACTCTGTAGTTTGTGTTGTCTTAACCCTTTATAGATCACTCATAGAAATACTCCTGAATTCAAAATTTCAACCTTATTGTGTTACTGGAGGACATAACAAAACTATAGTACTTTTGTGAAAAATTTCTAAATTATTTTATTGTTATGTAGAAAATTAAGGTCAATGAAGTTACCATATTTGGTTCCTTACTGTAAGGAAGCCAAAAAAAAAAAAATACAAAAAGTAAATATAGATACAAGAAAAACAGATGTAAGGTGAAAGGAACATGCGTTTTAGAACATTAGAACACCACTTTTAGAACATTAGATCAACATAAGTGCTGATCCAGACACCTGTCCACATCCACATTATCCCTTTGAACATCATTCCTTACATTAGTACCATTACTTCATGGTACCTAACAAAGCAGGTACACTCACTGTTCATGCAGAGGCAGACCTTACAGACCCTGCAGACCACATTAGACCTATGATTGGTGACTCGCAGTCCTCACTGTAACTGTTGTTGTCATTGTCTTGTAATGTATTCAGAAATGACCAAAAATAGTCACTTGCCCATTAAAAGGTTAAAGTGTTTCCTCAGCAGCTACTCTCTCTGTTTGCAGCTCATGCCTTGTGTCTTAAATAACCAATCCTACCCCTGTCGTGTCCTGTCATCACTCGTCAGGCTAAGGTGACCGAGTGCATTCGAGTCATTCCAAGTGTAATGAAAGGTTTCTGTGTCTCTGTGCATTATCGATTCCTGTCATACTCAGTCATTCCCGTATATCATCGTCATCCCTCTCCACTCCTACCCTGTTTCTGTCTGTATGTTTCTCCCTGAAGCGCAGACTCGAGATGAGGAACAATTTAATTACCAATGTGTTTAGAGGAGCGTTTCCTCTGCTACGTGGAGAAGGGCTGGGAGAAGTCGCAGCTGGCTGGTAGAGGGGTTGGCCCTCACTGAGATCTGTTTCCACCTCTTCCAGATCCCTCTGCCACATACAATGGCCTCATTCAGCTTCATGGCCAGCAATATGATGGAGCTAAAGAAAGCTTATATTGCCCATAATGTGAGGGGCATTTTGATTTTTATTAGAGGGCAGTCAGTTCTGGATGTGTGACATGGGGCGAGCGCTGTTATTATTAGGAATACTTGAAGAGTCTTTAATATAAGCCTGAAGAAAAACTCCTAATCCCTTAAACTGTTAGATATCAGTTTATTAGATTCATTCCAGGAGATGTTTTGAAGATGACGTTATTTCAAACTATGTGCATCTACTTTCTCTCAGCTTTTTCAGTCTGTATATGACGCAAAAGCAAGAAGAACACAGGTGTCCTTAATGACATAAACCAGTCTGTCATTAAAGTTATTAGTTACACATGTGCATTTTCTGTTTTGTCTGCAGTAACAAATACCTATTATACACCAAAACTACAGAATACAGAAAAATACATTTACAGATCCATTCAAGACCTTGGTGTTGTAGTAACGATTGACAGCAATGCAGGAAGTAAAGTGATTTGGTGGTTGGATTGCTATCAGAGATCAGCCATTAAAGATGGATATACAATATGTGATTTTGGTCCTATACCTTTTATAAAAGAGAATACATACCAATATCTTTGGTTGTAATGCAAGTCAGAGACAGAGGTTCAGAAATATCCACTGTCCTGGTCTTACATCCATAGACAGATTAGGACACAATTCCAACAGTCAGAAATTCAATATAACTATAGCTAGTCTCACAGTGTGTGGCTGCTATGATCTATTTAACAGCCAATAGGAACATAATGAATGTAGTTAAATTTAACATAGGTCAATCAAACAGACATATTTATACTTGATAAAGCTACTAAACTTAAACTTGTTAAAATTTTCATCTCAAGTTACTGTCTTCTACTGTGACATAACCTGGTCCAGATTATTCTGTTTCCCCTTAATTTACATGCACTTATGTACCTTTGCTATAATTTTAACATTCACTATCTTCGCTACAACTATAACAGCACAGAAAGACTTTGTGAACTGATGACCTTTAATTCTATCTTCATTTACTGTTTAAATTATCCAGATTTCTTACTCAGTTGTACGACAGTGTATTAGGGCCACATAAGAAAATAAAAACACTTGTCATTCTCAAAATATTATGACTTTATTCCCGTAGTGACAAGCGTTTTTGTTTTCTTATGTGGCCCTAATATGCTGTCGTACAGTTGTGTTTTTATACCTCTAATATATTATGTATAGTGTATTTGCTCTTTTATTCTTGTATTCTGTTTGTACCGTGTCACGTGCTGTTGCTGCACTGCAATTTCCCAGATTAGGATCAATAAAGTATATCTATCCATTTTCAAACTGTCATATTATCTCTAAATGCTGATTTCTGGAGCTCAGTTGAAGAAAACGAATGATTTGAGATGACAAACACTAGAACATTTCACAAATCTAGAGGAAGAAAACTCAAAGTGTATAATAAACTCCTATGTAAAACATAACAAAAGTATAAAAGACATTGGGCCAGTGATAATTTCCAGACTGAAGTTATATAGTGATAATTGTCATCACTGTTTTATCTCTTTGTACACATAAGGCTTTGAAGACATACACTTTGACTGGAGGGAGGGTTGAAAGCCTTACAGCTGCCCATTAACCTCTGGTATAAGATCATGTGTGAGTTATTTTTCAGTGTAGTCACGTTTTGAGTTCCTACTCAAACTCATGGCTTCCAACTGTTACAACGCTTGGATTCGTTTCATATAGAAACTTTAAGGTAAAAAAACTCAACGGCACATATGACTTCATCATCACTTCGTGTATATTTATGATATTTTACTTTCCAGATGAACGTTTTTTAAGCGGGAGCATCGGGGTTAATGTGGAAACCATATCTGCACGAGTGTCCTTGGGAGTTAAACTATTCATCTGCCAAATTTGTACGATTTTACACACACACACCAGTTACCACCAGTGTTCAAACATCTGTAAGATCCACCATTAAATCCATACCTAAAACCATTTATCCATTAATTAAATGGACGTTTCACCAGTGACATTTGCCTATCTTAGTCAGATGTGTTTTTCTGCTCACCTTTGTCTTTCTTTACACGTATCTCAGTATTTGCAAAATTAAAAGCACATGCATTATTCTGTGCACACCTAGTGCATCAAAAAATGTGTGATCTATACAGACTGCATCATAAATGCCTACCTGAAAGGAAGTACTGGTTTAAAACTGTTAAACAGTGGTAAAACATTTAAAGGCTGCTTTTTTCCTCTAAAATGTTCTCTCTGTGTAAAGTACGTTGAATGTACAAGCAGTCCATTTCATGTTTCACACATTATGCTGCTGTCAGCTTTAAACTTCACACTAAATTGGTTTAACATATGCAGTGGTTTGTACAACACCTTCACTTTCTCTGTTCTTGTTCCATCTGGGTTAAAGTTCATATTATTTCTTAAAAGACTCTATAAAGATGTAAAACTGCAGCTGCATAACAATCAACTGCATTGAAAACACAGAGCTACACTGTGTAAAATTCCTATTTTTGAATTATACCCTGTTGAACACAACCCTTATCTATATTTAGGATAATTGCATAGATTTATAGTGGGTTTACAGTTGCACTTACTGCACTGTCATAGAAGGATGGAAGTGGTAATTTCACAGAATATGACATTCCTCCAACAGTGCAAGAATCAGTCATGACCTTTAAATCAACCCTCATCTGAGTTGCTTCTTTATATATTTCGTTGGCTTCATAGCATAATTACGTAACTCATACACAAGTGGACAAAAGTATGTAGACACTTTGAATTCAGGTATTTCTTTTCTAACAGGGGTCTAAGATACAAAACAATAACGACAAATGTCACAATATAGTTTTATATTGGGATTAATATCATATTGATTATTAATATTGATGTTTTTTTAAATCTGAAATCATCATGAACAGGACATCTTACAGCTGTATACATGATGTGTCCTGATATTTTTGTCCATATAGTTTATAAACATCAATATTCCCTTAAAGTTTAATGTTGAGAGAAATGAAGTAAAAAACATCTGTGAGGCATTTTGGAGGAAGAGATATCAATTTAAACCAAACTAACCGATGCAAGGACATTTATCCCAATATAAAACTATATTATGAAATTTGATGTATGTACATTTGACATATGATTATTGTTTTGTATCCCAGACCCCTGTTAGAAAAGAAACATGTGAATTCAACATGTCCCAATACTTTTGTCCATTTGTGTATGAGTTAAGTAATTATGCAATGAGGATGATGATATGTGTATGTGATAAATGAAACTCCAGTCTGGATTTATGCTTCAAAATATCAGTGGTTGATATTGAGTGATCCACCTTATTATGATGAACACTGATGTCAGATTAATATTTTTAGTTTTTCTGATCCTTGTCAGGGGCAGAGATGGCTATTTCTGACTTTTGTGGTATGTTTATTGCAAAGGCAATTGTGGCTTCTCTATAAAAGCTGAACACAGACAAAGACCAAAGAGGAAAAAGCTGTGACTCACTGTGGAATGTTACGTTTCATGTTTTACTGAAAGGGTCTCATCCTATAAGTTCATGGAAATAAAACTGAGGAATGCCTTTTAAATTGCCAGCAAGTCAGAGATATTAGTTGATGTTTATCGGGTTCCCCATAGATGTTTTATTACAAGCAGAACCTGAGTCGACCATTTGCACCTTGGGGGCTGCTGTCTAAACTCCCTGTACTCCAGAGGTACCCCCACCTCATACCTTTCCTGCCTGAGCTTGACTTTGGGCTGTGAAAGCCATTAAAATTAACTGTTGAGCAGTCTTGAATCATAGGAACACCTGCAGTGCGCTAAACAAATTTGCTCCAGGGCTCCTTTGGACATGATCTGGACATGGCAGCGGAAGTCTTCAGGGCAGCAAGATTAAAGCGGTTATCACTACCTGTCCCTAGAAATGTCCTCGTGAGGCATTACCCAGTCAGACGTCCACAAAGGAGCAGTGTTTGATCAAATGTTGATGTGATATCCTGCAGTTTCCAGTGAAATCAGTTGTTCCTCTGAAATTCAGTCGAATCTTTGAGTGCCTGTCAAGGTGGCCCTGCTGTTCCAACCAGCTGCACTTTCATGATTTAAGAGTGCTGTGAGAGCTGATTATTCAGCTGGAGTGTATTGTATTTTCATTTGGACCATATGCTTACAGAGCACAAATTCTCAAGTGATTTGATTTGCAGATTCATTGCAGATTGTTTTATTATTCATTTGTTTACTGTTTATATTGCTCAATTCGACCTCCACTCCACAGAATGCTATTGATTTTCTGAAGTCTCTGAGCTACCACGCCGTGACACAATAAATTATAGCACAGCTTCTGGAGATGGTGATGGCAAGCTTGGTCTTTCAGTTGTTGCACCACAGTGGTTGTGACCAGAGGGCAACAACTGTGGCTTGAAATTGAAGCCAAGTGAAGAGGGACCTTCACATAGAATATGATTTGTTGCATTCACTGTTTAGGGGGAAGTAGGTGGTTTTGAAAATGTCTTGCAGGATCACTTGATTATGTCTGCTTGGAATGTTTTGCATGAAAACGATGCCCCATTGCCTCAATTATACATCCTAAATAGGTCTGTAGAGCAATGGAGTGGATCGAATGACAATTATTATCTGCGTTTACTCTTGTTGTCTACCTTGACTATTGAAACATCTGTTTCTAAACTTGGTGCAACTTCATTGTATAGACAGTAGGCTGTGACCAAACTCACTCACTACACTGTAAACCAAGTAATGAGTGAGTCTGGTCACAGAAATATCAGCATTTGCTCTTTTTGCTCTCTGTGCCTCTGTGATTGGATGTCGTGCTATTGGATATTTGTCGCAGCGTGCAGCAGTCAATATCCAGCCAGGCTGAATTTTCCCCATTGCCCGAACATGCTCTATGTGTGCACCACTGCGCTTGGCTTGGTGCAGTGACAAACCGTTGTTGTCCAGGGTATACCTTTGGAAACAAAGAGCACAGCAGTGTTGTGTCACATTGTGTGAACCCCATAATATCCCTAATGGACACTGTGGATGCTGGCCCCAAAAAAACCTGGCTCCAATGAACCAAGTCATTTTTTTCCCCAAGGAATCATTCTTCTTATTCTCATTCACTTTATTTAGACATCTTATTAGTATATCAGTGGTCTTATTTATTTATTTGTATAAATTCTCCCTTTTACTAAGATTTCAGGGCTAATGCAACGGCTTAGTGTCTGTGTCAGACTGAATCACCTGATGAGTCTGAGTCTGTGTTGAATAAAACTTGACCATAGTTGTGGTTAATAAGGTGCATCATTGCATTACTCCTTATGCTTTCCCAGCTCTACCCTCATGCCCAAATATGGTTCTGGCTCCAAAAAGCCAAGTTGGCAATGTCTATGAGACAGAGTATAGAAGCAAAGAGGTGGAACTCTTGTGCTTTTTTTTTAACATCATTAGAAGCTTTTTGCTGCCATGGACCAAACTATTAACTGTCAGACTGATTGACAATGAGCTCTTTGACAGTTGCAGAGAGTATAGGACTGAGTCAAAAATGTGGTACTAGTAGCTCCGTTGCTGCAGTGTTGAAATACAACAATATAATGGCTCTCAGTTCTTGTCAATATAAGTTATTTAACAAAAATTCTCATTTCAGGGGTTACGCCTACCCTTTATTGTCTATTTAGTGTCTCCTCAACCCTGCTGTTTAGTTATATTCTGTTTATAGTTCCATTCTATTTTTTCTTCTTCCTATTTTTTTTTTTTTTTTTTTTTTTAGTATTTTTTTCCAACTATGTTCATTTTGCACTGTGGGGCCTTAGAGTTCTATAATTTCAGTTTTCCGTATGGGATGTACATTATGGTAAAACAGACAATAAGGCTGACTTTGACTTTTGGCTTTTTTGACTTTTTTTATACAATTTGTGGCCAGAACTTAAATATCCTAACAACTGTTGAATTGATTGACATGAAATTTACTCCAAATTACCATAAACTCTATAGATGAATCTCAGTGACTTAGCTGATACCTTGAGCTGTTTATATTTGTCCTTTTTGATACGATTATTGTACAGGCTGCAACTGGATACAAACCCAATCGGCTTTCAAGTGGCCAAATAATACATCACATGCCACAAAAAAAGTCATGTGAGCTTCTAGAGTGTTTCGGAGGACACCCGTATCTCACATCTGCGTTCTTGACTCAATAAACAGACACTACACCACCCACACGCCTCCTGCATTTGCACTAACACCCTTTACGCACACATTTGTGGCCTAAAAGGGATCAGGCTTCCCTCGTACAGTGTGTCTCTCAGTAAAGCTGCTCTTTGGCAGGAGAGGCCAAGGAGGGAGGGGTGTGAGGGGGCCCCAGTTTTCCCAGTGGGACCTAAACACAGAGCTCCGTTTTATGGCTGGACAGGAGGAACACACATCGGCCTTTCTATACTTTGCATTTCCTAAACTCTCAATGCTGTAGGAACCCGGAGGAATGCGGAGGAGAAGGTTGTGCAGCGTTGGGTCTAGACAGGGTTATGCTAACAGGACTACTCCTTCCTTTAAATGGTCCTTAGGTGGGGCTGGTGAATCTCTTTACAACAAGTCATTTATCAGCGGAGGAATTCAACCTAACAGCTGGCACAGTGTTTGGGTAGAGGGGCTGAAAGTTGGACTTCACTGCGTCAGAAGATGGAAGTGCTTTGGTGGCATTTTTCACTCGCAGATCCAGTTCTTAATCAAAGTGACAAGAATACAGGGCTATGTTTTTTCTTGCACAGGACCTACTCGTATATTGTTAGCCTCATGGCATAGTTACCTAACTCATACACAAATGGACAAAAGTATGTGGACACGTTGAATTCAGGTGTTTCTTTTCTAACAGGGGTCTGGGATACAAACAATAACGACAAATGTCAGAATATAGGTTTATATTGGGATAAATATCATTGCATAGGTTTGGTTTAAACTATTATTTTTGCTTCTAAAATGCTTCAGAGATGGTTGTTTTTTTATCCATGAGTATGATTTTAAATGTTCTACCTCTAAATTTCTAAAATATTTTTCGTGCTCTCTCTGACTAAATAATCATTTTCTACCACAACTAACCATCTAGTTTCTTCACATCTCACTGAGGAAGAAAAATCTCCCATTAAACTTTAAGGAAATATTGATGTTTATAAACTATATGGACATAAATATTGGGACACATTATGTCTACAGCTGTAAGATGTCCTGTTCGTGCTGATTTGAAAAATAAACATCAGTTTTAGGCTAATAATCAATATGATATTCATCAGAATATAAAACTATATTATGACATTTGTCATTATTGTTTTGTGTCCCAAATCCCTGTTAGAAAAGAAATACCTAAATTCAACATGTCCACATACTTTTGTTCACTTGTGTATGAGTTAATTATGCTATGAGGCTAACGGAATACATTTATTTTTTTCCATCTGTCTTGTTTTATCCCTGCAGAACGATGGCACATAATGCACTCTTTCAACACAGTCGATGCACCATCTCAGCTTGTAGCTGAACAAGTCACAGTCTGCCAGATATTTGTCAGTTCCCAAATTATTTCAGACATTACCTCTGCTCACTGGTGTTTCATAGGAGGGGGAAAAAGGGAGATGGGATTTGGGAGTGGCCATGTTGGAAATGTGTTCCTGAGTCACTGGCAGTTTCCATAAGGAAGTGGTAATGTGTTTAGAAAACAGGTCAAATAAATCAGTGAATACTCCCCTCCACCTTGGTAACTCGGAGACAGAGGACAAAAGCCTCCTTTGGCAGCAGCATCCGTCAGCATCTCTTTCCAGCAGGTAGACATAATTTAGCATCCTGGCAAAAGTCAATCTGCTGAATGTGAGGCTTATGTATGTGAATTACCTTCATTTACTTGAACATACGGTGAAGCAGATGTTCAGGCTGCCATAATGTTTTGTTCATTAATAAATATAACTTTGACAGTCCTGCTCTATTTCCACTGTCCACCAAAATGAGTAATTGGCTATTAACGCTATTAGAATCTCCTTTTCTCTGACATGAGACTTCAGCCTCAATGGACAGTAACATTGAGCTACTGATCTTCTCATCCGATAGGAAACCAGCTGTTTATTGTGTGTGTTTAGCTCATTAACTGCCCACTGTGTGTAATTGACGTGACTGTACAGGCTTTTCCCGGGGCTGTTGTCCATCAGTCTGTCTGTCCATCCCAGTCTCTGGAGAATGATATTACTGGGATGGCTGGAGGGAGTGCCTTCATACTTGGCACAGACGTTCACTTGGACTCGGGATGAGGTGATTAGATTCTGCTGGTCAAAGCCAGCGTGAGCTAACAAAACATGACAATAACAACCTAACATAGCAGTTTTATGTAGGGCATGTGTGGTTTTCTGTTGATTTTATGCCACCGGTATAGTACCGTCCTAATAATAGTTTATTTAGAGCCATTGCGCACTGAAATACCCAGAAAAAGGTTACATTGGGTTCGCCTTTGTGAGGGCAGATTAGACAAATAATTTTACAAAGCCTGTTACTGAAAAATAGAATTAATAGAAGTGAAGTGAAGGCCTCAGTATGTAGATGAAGTAATAAAGAAAGGCAATTTGTCTCATTGTAAAGCTGGAAATAACAGTAATAAGGCAATTATGCTGTATTGTGCTTATGATGAAAAATTCACACAAATATAAAATGAGGAAGTGATGATCATAATGTTCTGCATTACTTTTTTGGCTGTTATTGAATTCTTGTCTGTGGACCTTATTAGAGATTTTGCTGATTAATTTCTGCCTGTGGGACATTTTCCACCACACTTAAAGGTATCTGCACTGATACATCATTAAACTTCTCGATACTGACTTTGAAGGAAAGTATGGTTAGTTTGATGTTCAGTTTCACAGTTAGTAGCCTATTTAATTATTTTCAGTTTGACATTCAGTGACTCAGATTTACCCATCTAGGTGTTTATTATCACTTTCCCTTTGATGTTCATTTCAACCGTTCAACACATTCGTTTTTTATGTGAAAGTATTATCATGATAAAAATGTTCCTGGCAGTTCTTGTCAGAGCATGACAAATAAAATAAAAACAAAAAATGTTGTCCATAGTTGTGATAGTGTTCATCATATAGTTATACATGGATGGTAGTGGTTTCTGTTATTGGTACTAACAGCTGCTGTAGTAATATATCCACTGTTAGTACTTGTATTTGGAGTAGTAGTATTAATAGCTGTGGGTGCTGCTATAATGTGGTGCGAAATAAATAAAATTTGATTGAAATACCTCAGAAATCTAGAGGCTTGACATTTAAAAGAATTCTAATGGTAAAACAACTTCAACATGGAGTAAAATTGGAACCATTTTGTAACTATATTTGATAGTGTTAATAAAATTAACCTTAAAAACAAAATGTGAAGCCCCCAGTAGCAATGAAACACCTGATTACAATATGTCCTAATACTTTTGTCCATATATTGTATTAGAGACTAACTGATTAATCACCACTGATAAGTTCTACATGCTGTATCAGCACTGACAAATAAGTGGGTTTTGAAGGAAAATAATCAGAACTAAAAAGACAAAAAAAAAAATCCCACCTAGATTTTACTGGGCAGTTTGACGTCCAGTTCTGTGTTAATGTTTAGTTTTTCAGATTTATTCACTCTGACCCAGACATTGAGTTCTACAGATATCCAGTCTCCTGCTCTATTCTTGCTCAACACTATCCATAATTTATCAGCCCTTAACAGTCTCAACTTGTAGAACATATTTCACATTTGCCCAGATGCTGAATTAGTGATACATAATCCCCGGTGCCCTCCTTCAGCCTGAGCTGACTGTATTGATCATCTTTGCTGCCAAGTTGAAGAATTAGGAGCTTTTTACAGCAATTTGAGCTTTGTCAACTCATCACTTAAACTGACTGCACGTTAGAGGTGAGCGGAGTGACTCCTGCAGCAGAAAACTTATTTTACATCTTGTCTTTCTGCTCATTTTCTGCTGATTTGACATTACATTGCAGGCTCAAATTTGGCTATAAGAAGCAATTGGTGTGTATGACGTGTCAGATCTCTTGTGTGTAAATACCAATGAATCTCAGATGAGTCTTCCATCTTTGCAGTACATCCCAGTATCTTTGACTCAGTCCATCATGAGTGTCAGTAGGTTTAAGATGTAGTCACTTGAAGTCTGAAGTCTGTTAGCTTAACATGTAGCTGCTACATTCTCCAGACATAATAGTGTGCAGTAACCCTCTTTGTTGCTGTATCTGACTAGAAACTCTACATATTTGCATCATTTGGACTGAAATTATTACAGAATTGACAATATCTACATGAAATAAACACTAGTCCACATTTTCCTTCATGTAAAGCTACAGTGTTTGCATTAATTATCTAGACTGCGGTGACCTAATTCATCCTGGTGGTGTTTTATAATGAAGCATCTGTGGAAATCAGACTCTCTACGCATCAGAGTTCAGAAGCCTCATACCTGATAGACTCATGGTAATTGTTCATCATTATTTCTTCAGCAGCAGCAGCAGCAACAGCAGCACTAAACTAAACCTAAACACTTCAGTGCAGACAGGCACTGAAATATTGCTATAAACTGACTAAAATCAACTTGTGTTGGCAACATTAACGCTACGAACCCATAGTTTAACCCTTTTAAGACTACCATTATAACAGGTCTAAATTTCTTTGGGGTTTTTACAGTAAAAATTTCAGAAAATATCTTTATGGCCAATTCTTTTGCAGCTTTTTTTAGGAAGAACTTAACTTTCGATATTTGTCCATTAATTATCATTATTGTGTAATGAATGCTTAAAACAGTGTTTTATAGTAAAAAAAGATCATATTTATTAGGAAAAACAACTGTAAATGTTCATAATAAAACTGAGATTATAGAAATAAACTTTCAACTATTTTCCATGTGCTCAAACATTTTAGTTTTTCTAGATCATCCTGTGTCCATATTCTTCTTACTTTTAGTTATTTCTTATCATTTTTATCCTGTGATAGGCTCTGTTCACTTTCTGTCTAGTTGTAGACAGATCCCCTCATTTAACTTACAAAAACATCAATCTACGTAGCAATCTAGCCATCAAGAAACTATACAAACCAGGAAAAATTACAGATAAAAACTGTGAAACTTGACAAAAACATGTCAAAACACACTAGTAGAACCCTCCAAAAAAGCACTATCACTATTATATACAATTATTTACAAGAATTCACCACTAAAACGCTGCTAAAAGGTAGTACAAATCTTCCATCTCTCTCTCGCCAACTGCACTCTGCTGCTCTATGCTCCACCCAGGTCTACCCCCCCAGGGAATGCAGGCCTCTACCGTAAATTGTTATATAGTGTTGGAAAGCTCAGAATCTCAGCTTTCTGATACCATTTGAATTTTGTGAATCGCGCAAATGGTTCAGGAGTTAAGGTAATTTGAATGCTGTAAAGTGCAAAATGTAGCACCAGAGTGACGGTTGTCATTAAAGGGTTAAATACAACCCTGAAAAATATCATAATTACTCTGATAAATGGGCCACTTGAAACAAATGTTGGTTGACCTGATCTATTTTGACTTGTTTGTTCTTCTGCTCCAGAGATCTTCATTAAAGATTCATTAAAGTTCTCCCGTGTTGTAACAGCGGTGTGATATTGCTGAGTTAAATTATTGACTGCTTCTGAAAAGAACTGCATGGTGATTTATGAGTCCGACTGCTGACTTGGTCTGTGTGATTGGTTGGAGATGTACTGCCCCATGTTCAGAACTAGAAAAATTAGGATTTCAGGAATATGACTCATGTTTAATTGGTGGCTGGAATAAGCCTAGAGGACAGTCTAGTAATTTCCTGAGAAAGAACTGCCTTGTTTTCATTGGTTTATCTCTTTTCTTATTTCATTATTTTGGACTGTAATGCTAGACTGAAATGAAAATAAGAAATCCATGCGACCTCCAGTTAAAAAGGCACCTTAGGCTGTTTTTGTGTCAACCTCTTTGAACTCCTACTGCAGAACTAGAGCTAATACATGTCTGAGTGATTTGGACCAGCTGTTGTCAGTTTTTTGTGCGTCTTGGTCACATTAACATGTTGTCAGTCTGTTTGTAATTAGCCATCAGCAAAGACACCAAGAAGGCAAACGACATCACACCTCAGCTAATAATTTAGACCAGGGGTGTCAAAGGCATTATGGTTCAGGTTCCACATTCAGCCCAATTTGATCACAAGTGAAATAATAGCATGATAACCTATAAAACAATAACAAGTCCACACCTTTCTCTATGTTTAGTGCAAAAAAGTCAAATTAAATTCTGAATATGTTTACATGCATAAACTGCCCTTTCACAAAATGTGAGAAACCTGAAATTTCTTCAAGACATTTAGTAACAGACAGAATACTGGTAAAATTGCATTTCAGGTTATTCCCATTTTTTGTGAAAGGATAGTTTGCACATGCAGTTATTTTCATTTATTTTTAAATTTTTCACTCTAAAATAAAGAGAAAAATTGGTAGTTGTCGTAATTTATTGGTTATTATGATAGTATTTTACTGGTCTAACCCACTTTAGATCACACTGCTCTGAATGTGGAGCCTGAACAAATTTTTTTTTTTTTTTTTTTTTTTTTTTTTTAATCCTTAATTGTTTATATCTTCAGTGTTATTTCTAGATTTCACAAATTCATCCAGCGGGCTGGATTGGAACCTTTAGCAGGCTGGTTTTGACCCACAGGCCGTATGTTTGACACCCCAGATTTAGAGTGAGCACCCTTTTCATATGTAAAATTGTGTTGGCAGGAATGTATGAGCAGTTAGACTGAGTCCCTGTTTGCATGGGACGAGTATTACCTGGGGATATTCAGTGATTTAGAAAGTATTGCATGTGTTTTTGCAGTGGATTCACTCTGGATAATGTCAGTATGAATTTACTGATATTCTACCTCCAGATGCAAAGTCAAGGCTCATTAATAAAGAATACCACTTACAGATAACTGTTGAAAGACAGATAAATGTTCTGTATGCCATTTCTATCATACATGCTATTCATCTGCTCACTCTGAAGGATTTCAGTGTGTTGTTTCACTGAATGGTTGTGTTGCATGAGCCTCCTAAATTCGCACCCAAAAGGCTTTTAAAATTTAATTTCTATTTCCTGGCACAGCCTCCACGGGCAGAACAAATGTGCTGAGGTAACAAAAAACATTGTAAATCAGCCCAAATCACACAGATGTTCATTTGCACAGACCAATTATCAGAGGATGTCTGATTTTGAGGATGGAATTTTACTCTATAATTTACATAAATGACATATTTGCATGATTAGGTCACATGCAGACTCTGCAAGTATCACAAATAACCAGAAGTCCAAAAGTAACACTAGTCCTTCACTAAAGAGTCCATTACAGATGGATTATCAGCCCAGTGGTACTTGCTGGAGTCAAACTTGTCTTCATCTTCATTAGCAGTTTCTTCAAACATCTCCCTCGAAACTACCAATTGGTTTTATTTCAAATTTTACATGTATCTTCCTTGGGACAATATCTATATAGTTTGTTCAGTTTTTAGAGAAGTTTTTATTTATTATTATTATTATTATTATTATTATTTTTTTTTTTTTACGAATTTTTTGAAATATTAAAAATGCGCCTTTCCTTCTAATGGTCCATAGTTTGATGGTTTATAACACATAAATAGTTACATATATCAATCTAGTTCCTACTGATCACTGATAGAAGTCATATATGGACTTTGACTGAATTAGTTGAGTTCTCCAGTGAAAGTACCACCCACTTCTATTGGGAGATTGATCTCCTGCATCCAGACCACAGGACTCCTAAAATAGAGACAGAACTTGACAACCTCACAAGTTCAACCTGGGGATTGATTCAGATAGAACATGATGCTGAGATAAAGGGACATTGGAACCATTTTTGAAAGACACAACAATGAAATTACACACTTCTAGTATACAGCCATGAAACTATACCATTCATATTCAACACTTAACATGTGGATAATGTTACTATGACAAACAGCCAAAGTACAAACAGTAACCATATGTTGTATGAAATGAAACACACTTTTGTTTTTGGATTTATTCTATGCAGAGCTGTTTTATTGACTGAATCAGACCTCTGGGGCCAGTACAGCTTCTTGGATGTGTTGTTTTTGACATCATACACCTGTATCTGGCAGGCGTACAATGTATCATGTGTCAGTGATGTGGACCATGCAGTAGATGAATACATGTGGATACCACATTGACCAAGGCTCCATGTCAGGGTGACGTGTACAAAGACAGAAGGCTGAGTCAAAATACATAAAAAACATAAGACAGAAATATAACTTTCAGTAATTAATGGTTGTTTTAACACATTTTAGCTTCACGTTTTACTGTCACACGAGGACGCTGATTGGATTACCAGTTGTATGCAGTCAAAAACATGTGGATTCTTCCTGCCTGTTAAATATTGTATGTTTCTGGCATTTCTTTCACAGCATGAACACGAGGCATTTCCTATTATCTGATCAGAATAGATCCAGGCTCTCATATGGCAGCAGCACAAACTCATCCTACAAGACAGAATCTGTAATGAAGGGCTTAAAAAAAAAACAGAGTTAATTCTACTGAGACATTCACTGACCCTTTTCACAGCAGACATTTTAGTTTTTTATAGCAGGAAAAGTGCAGGTGGCTGTGATAACATTAAAGATGGCTTTGCTCCATGTTCAGTGAGTGGCCATGCCGATCCTAAAGCCCTGGAAAAGATAAACCTCAGTAGAACTCAGACTTTTTTAATTATATCGGCTATACCTGTTTGCTCTCCGCCTCAACACATTCCCTCTTAATATTGTTCTTCTGTGTTTTCTCAGAACAGACTCCAGGTTTAGGCAGGGTAACTGTGTACTCTGACTGTGATGCTTTGCAATCTGATGCCAGCCTGAAAGCTCATCCGTGTAAATGTAGATCAAGATCGTTCCTAGTTTGGCTTCTCAACATAACCGGACCTTAACTAGAGCCTCTGGCTTCTGTTTCTGTTCCTCCTCAGCCCACGCTGTATGATAGAAGTCATTTTAAATACAGAAAATAGCATGTTGTGGACTGCCAGAAAACGGTTTTATGTAGCATTACAAGAGCACTGGAGCAGATAGAGCTGTGGTAAAACAAAGCAAAAAAAAATCATGTTATCATTCACATGCAACGTTATTTTTTCAGTGTCAAATTTTAACCTTTTAATGTCTATTGTTGCCTATTTTTGAAGACTTCAATATGTTGTGTGGTACTTAACCCTATAAACACTGCCATTGTAATAAGCAGCCTGAGTTTCTCTGTCTTTTTTTTTTGCTGTAAGTGTCAGAAAATGTCTTTTGGCAGTTATTTTGCACCTCTTTTCAGGAACTTACCTTTCAATATCTGGCTATTAATTATCATTATTATATGTAATAAAAGCGTAAAACAATTTGTTATCGCAAAAAAAAAATTGCATTTTTTAAATCATATTTATAACGAAAAACAACTGTAAATGTTCATTACAGAATTTTGAGATTACAAAATAAACTTTCGACTATTTTCCATGTATTCAAACATTTTAGTTTGACTAGATCATTCTATGTCTATGTTCTTCTTATTTTTAGTTCTTTCTAGTCATTTTTATCCTTGTGATAGTCTCTGTTCACTTTCTGTGTGTAGACAGAGCCCCTCATTTCACTGACAAAAACATCTATCATCTGATTCAAATACACACACTGCATCTCTGTATGCTCTGGCAAGCTCTCTGCATATACATATAACTACAAACTGAAAAATACAGTTAAAAACAGTGAAGAAAAAAAAAAGACCGGAAAAAACAACGAAACTCGACAGACAACAAAACACACTAGTAGAATGCTCCAAAACAGCACTATTATATACAATTATTTACAAGAAATCACCACTAAAACACCACTAAAACCCTGATAAAATTAATAAAAATCTCCTCTCTTTTCTTACTACCTGCCAACTCTTCCCTACTCAGCTTTTCTCTGCTCTGCCCACTTCCACCACTTCTCCACAGGCAATGCAGGCTTCTATCATGAAGTGTTACATAGTGTTGGAAAACTCAGAATCTCAGCTTTTCGATGCCATAGGAATTTTGTTAATAGTGCAAACAGTTCAGAAATTACAGTAATTTGAATGCCGCAAAGGGCAAAATGTAGCACCAGAGATACAATCGTTGTATAAGGGTAAAAGTTGATATTTCCTGTATTTTTCACTTGTACACAGTGCAGTACATGTCTTAGAATTGTTTAATTAATATGAAATCTCTCAATGTATTAACATGAGCATAGGCTATTGTTTCTGTATGGTGTTTTGAAGAGCCTATCATGGTACAGAGTCGTCACTGATTTATGACTTATTGCTTTCACTCATTACATCTTGTCAGTTATCTATTTTGTTGAAAGGTCAGATTTCATGACTGATGCATCATGTTTCCACAGCGTCCGAGACGGTTGGGGAACGCAGCAGTGGACAGAAGTCTAGGAGGAGTCCTCTGCAGACGCTCTACGACGGTGACCAGGTTAGTCTCATAACTCCAGTCCTTATCGAGTCCATTGCTGTACTTTTCTGCACAGAGTAGTAAACTTTGTGGACAAATATATGCCATTTATTCAGGCTCACTTATGTGTTTTTGGTCAAATATGCACATATCTCAGGGTGGCCCAGTTTGGAGCCGTGATTGAAAAAATTCAGATGGGCATTTCTCCACAGCTAATGATGGATGGGCAATTGGTCCTCCTTCCTACAGCGCTCTTGGCAGTGAAGCCTCGAATGGCTGGAAAGTGTTGGGGAAAGCCCAAACACCTGGCAGACAGCGGTAACCACAAACTAGCTTGGCCCAGTTTTTAATGATAAACATAATGATTTTCCAACATCCTACAGTCTCAAACAGACCGCCTGGGTATTTATGGCAATTTAGTCCTCCTGTGGGAACGTAACTCAAGTAAAGTTAAATCAAGGCAGGTCTGGAAGTGTCTCTCCAGGAGGCTTAGACATCAGGTTGTACAGGTTTTTGCTTCTGTAAGTAGCTACAGGGCTAGAAATGATCAACTGGAACTGTAATAAAAAAATACCACTGCAATGTGAAGCAACTGTAGATGTCTTCATGTGTAATACCACTGACAGCCACTAGTCGGCTCCAATTCACTCCCATTCAACTCTTAAAAAAAAAAAAAAGTGCTCTTTTCCCATGTGCGTTCTGGTGGTTCTTCGGTAAATTATTGCTCTCTTAATAAGACTATGAGGCTAATTAAAGGCTTTGACATCTGGGTTTGACAACTCTCTCAACTGTTTCTTGAATGAACCTTATTTTTTCTGGCAGACACATATTTAATAACTTAAACACAATAACTGCACATTTTATAAAGTTTATTAGTACTCCATTACAATAATTGGCCTGCTAGCATAATGTAGCTAATGTTAGCATTAATGGTCATGGATATTTGTGAGATAGCCTGTTAATTAGTATGTTTTTATATTATGAGAAATTCACCTTAAAACAAACACAACTGTATTAACATTTAGTGAGTAACTGAAATTATCTGATGCTGTTCAGTATACTTTAGCAGTAGCGTTAGCCTGGCAACTTTCAGCCATCATGTTTTCTCTTATCTGAACATACTCACTTCTGGAGCTAAAAAAAATCCACATATTGATGATCAAAATTCAACCTCAAAGCTTCAGTCTACAATCTGTAGAACTTTGTGGGTTTTTGTTGCAGTAAACCTTTAAGATTTAACGACAGCCCATGGTTCAGCTGTTTAAATTCGTTTTTTTATCTCAGATTTCAGATCTAAAAACATCTGCGAATCATAACCATTATATAAATTACACTGGATCATCTTATTGCAACATGAAAGAGACCAAAGCATCTGTGCTTTGACTCCAGTGTGAACATGTTGGGTTGATGATATATGCTGTTAACTGTTGCAATTCCAAAGGGGATTATGTTGCTCCAGAATGAAGTATGCAGCCTCCTCCATGAGGTTTACATTATCCCTCTGTACTGCAGCCATGGTTCACTTTATCATTGTTTTCCACTTTGCCTGCTGGATACTTAATCATATGACTCACTGCTCTGATTGGTTAAACGGCAGATGCTGGTAACTCTGTGTCTCTCAGAGATTAGCCATCGCTACAGGAGTCATAAAGGTGAACAGTTGTACATCTGTATCCTCAGCCAATACCAGATGAGTTAATTTATTTGACCCTATAAAACCATTCATACCATATTTGCTACATCAGATTCTAAGACCTCTATCTTATCAACAAGATCAATATTTTCCTTAAAAACCTGTTGTATATGACCCGATACGTGTTTTCTGCCTCCTAGTGGATTATCATTCCCACTGCAGCCAGTGGAAGGGCTTTTTTTTTTGCCCTTTTTTTAATGTCGTCTATCGTTAAGTCATCCAACACACATTTTGCAGGAAAGTCTTTAGTAATTTTCAAAAAGTTACAGTCACCCATAAAGACCCACATATCCATCACTGGCCAAAAGCATGTACTGATCTAAACTGTTTAATACCTATTGATCCACTAATCCTATGAATCCATGTAAATAATTGGTGTAAAATGCTTGTTTATCATCTTTTCATGGTCATCAGATATGACCCATTTGGATGTTCAGAGGCTCCATAGTAAACGTGGTAACACGGTCATCTTCTACGACACTGATTCATCAGTAAAACTAATGGAGTTTGATTAGTGACAGTGAATGGAAATGCTTAGTTTATGTTCAGTTAATGATATATTTTACTGAAAAAATCACTTTTTCTGCAGTTTTCTCTGTTTTTCATATAACTCCTCTCAACTTTAATCTGAGCTTTTATGAGCATTTACATAAGTAAATGAAATACAGGAAAATACGTGATTTATAAAATAATTGATTGATAAAATACAAAATACAGAATATTATTATAAATAGTGATAAATTACTTAAGAAAGGTTAAATATAGAGAAAATTTTATTTGGGAACTGATACAAAAGTAGCGCTGGGTCTTTATGGGTTAACAAGTATATTTATGTTGTTCATTTTTTTAAAATAAGTGCTTCATGTACTGAAACAATGCATAGTTACTTGATAATTGATTCTTTGTAGTAGTTAAATTGTATTAAAAATGTGTGTATCAAATTTGATATTGCAGGTATATAAGGTGCTTTATAAAAACGTCCAATGTATCAAATGTGATCCAAAAATATATCATAAAATTATATGGTGACACTTTTTGTTGAAAGATTTATTAAAATTCCAAAAATTGTAATTTTGTGGCTAGTTTTTGATGGTTGAGGTTTTCCAGGGTTGATATTAAGAGCTGTTTGTCCTCAGTTCCTTTAGCTTTGTCTGTAAAATAAAAGGTTTCCCAGTGGGTTTCTTTTAGTGGCCCCCTAGACCTCACAAATACATCATTATAACACTGCTACCAATATTATTGCTGCTGCTATATTATTCAGACATTTTTCATTGTGAGAAATCCTGCCAATCTCCACTTTAATGAAGAATGACATCACTGTCTCTGGAAAGATTTCATGCAGACTGTTGCTTGAGTTGAAAATTAGACCAGAGTAGCACATCATCATTAGGAAAACACAATATGCCATATTTCCATAACACAATTTTATGCTCATTTCGTAGGTATCCTATTAGAAAAGTGTTATGGAAATGCTAAAATTTGGAAAATGAATATATGGAAACCCCTTTTTATGAAGATCTCATGATCAGTTGTTTCCCATCATTAAAACAGCATGAAAATATGGCTGTTTGTAGCATCAGAGAGTGTAGACTAATGAGACCAAGTTATTCTTCAAGTTTACTCATTAAAAAAACATCACATCAGCACAGTAAAGTTTATTTGCTCCAAACCAGTTGAAGGAAACACATTTAATTTGCATTTTCTTTTTGCCGACATTTGAAAAGGCTACTTCAGATTCACTCAGCAATTATGTGAAAACACAGATGTTGAAGTCTTATTATCCTCATAAACAAGTGTTTTCCACATTCCTTCAGTGTAAAAAGTAAAATTTCATTGCGTAAATGATGCCTGTGCCAGGTTCACTGTGATTGAGATGTTTTTACCTATAGTCAGATTTTACTGGATGGACTTTAAAATCAGGATTTGAGGCATCACAAATATTGAAACATCAACACTGAAAATGAAGATGCAATGAGACATGATGACATTTAATGTGTGTGTAATGTTCAGTAACTGTAGAATGGACATGTTCCCAGTGGTGGTCCATGTGTTTCAGCTCAAGGCCTTCAGTGGTGTTGGACCTGACTTAATCCACCTTTAATATCAATACTATACCAACCGTACCAAACAAAAAACACAATCTAACAGGTATGTGATGTAGAGAATGAATGTCATTGCAAAAGCAAGAAACCAATGAACACAACACAACAGGTTTCCTTTGACTACAATCTCAAACACAGTCAACAATATTTACTGAATAAAATGACAAAAGTATACAAAATTTAGTCATTAAATACATTATATTCACTTATTTTTTTTGTCTGTCTGTGACCACATCCATATCTCCTGTTTTAGCCTTTGTGAATTTAAAACATCTGTTGAATCTAAATCTATATATTTTATCTTATGTGTCTACAGATGCGATTTGTAGCTCAGTTTATTCAGACTAGTCCAATCAAATGACATGAAAATACAGATATTATTGTACACCTGCTAGCCAACATGACACACGGGGGTGTCAAACATATGGCTCATGAGCCAAAATCAGCACGCCAAAGGGTCTAATCCGACCCGTGGGATGAATTTGTGAAACGCAAAAGTTACACTGAAGATATTAACAATCAATAATGTCAAAATTCTGTTAGTTCAGGGACCAGATACAGACCAATTCAGTATCAAGTGGATCTTGTTTAAGTGTAAAAAAGTAAAATTACACGAAAATGTTAACATTTACAAACCATTCTTGCACGAAAAATATGAATAACCTGAACAACACAAAATGTCATAAGTGGAATTGTACCAATATTCAGCCTGTTATTAAATGTTTTGTGTATTTAGAGATCCACTGTGATCTGTAAGTTTTAATGCATATGTGTAAATGATCAACTGAGGCAGAATATTGTTAAAATTGCATTTATTTTTCAGGTTCATATTTGTTCATGTTTTGTTGAAGTGCAGTTTGTAGATGTTAACATTTCCATAATGGAATTTAACTTTTTTCTTGCTAAAACATAGAGAGAACTTTGGAGTTGACATTATTTATAGGTTCTTATTTTCCTGGTCTGGCCCTTTTGCCATCATATTAGGCTGTATGCGGCCCCTGAACTAAAAAGAGTTTGACATACCTGATCTAGAGGCTGATTCTGAGCCTGGAGGCAGGTCTCTTTTACCCGGCAACACATGATGGTGAAATCTGATTGGACAAACACACACACAATATAGGCGGTAGTGTGACCCGGAGAAAAGCTACGAAATAAAGACAGTAGACTATTGGGAGTAATTTAATACATGTGGAACAAATATAATAATGTAGGGTGTAAATGTACGTCAGTGACTGGTTCGGATTCCATTTAATCCATGTATCAGGTTAATTTGGGGGGGCAAATGAAAAGAGCTGCTCAATCTATCAAATTTTATTTATATAGCACCAAATCATAAGGTATTTCATGACAGTTTTTACATATAGAGCTGGTTGAAACCAGACCAGAAGTAGAATTCCTTTCCAACCTGGTTTCAATACAGTAGTTCAGTCATGACAACTGAACTCTGACGCACTTGTATGTCTTTGTTTGAAGGCATAATAAACTGTCAGTCATGCGGGAGTCTACATTATTAACTCTGTATATCCCACGGCAGTAGAAGTTTAGATAAGCATCTGCTCCTTTTAGTAACTCTGATCCCCGCTGAGCTTTGTGACGTCTTGATTATTGTGATTTTTCTATGTCGGAGAACACTGCTTTCATGTTCTTTTTCTCGGAAGGAAAAAAAAAAACCAGACATCTTTGTTTAATTATACAAGTGACATTTATTAGGGGAGGATTCATGGGTTTGTACTGATGATGTCCAACTCCAGTTAAGAGCTGAGTAACATTAGAGCAGCAGCAAAGATAACAGAACAACAGGAAATTATACATTTTATCACTACAATCGCATACATCAGCTTTTTTCCTTCATGTCTCTCAAGTTATGGAGACCTTGAAGAAGGGTTTCAGTTTGACATGATATTACTTTTATATTAATGAAGTCACTGGAGTGTATAGGGCCTGTAATGAGATCGGTCTGTTGTCGTTGTATTGTCGTCATCAGCTGATTCACCCTGATTTTATCATCCCGTGTGTCTTGGCCTGTCTGCATCATTCACTTTATTAACAACTTTTATGCAACTGAGTGCAGAGATGCCTGTTTTAGTGTTTTACCCGGTTGTGTTTCACTAAAATCTGGAATTAAAATCGATTTTGGGGGGTTTAACCCATTTGATTTACACAACATGACTCCCTCTGTAAGTGTTGAAATTATTTTTATTGTATAACACATAATAATTAAGACAAAAACTGCACGGAAATCAGCACTAGTAGAGAAACTTGGCTGCAATCACTACTGAGTCTCACTGGGATATTTCTCCATTAAGATGTTTACACACCAGTAGTTTTAGTCTGTTTCAATCGAACCGTTCTTTATTTTCTACCTGGTGCAGTTCATTTGTTCATTTTATCAGGGTGAAAACAGCAAGCCATTGCGACACAACTGAAATGAAACCTGGAGCGTTGAGTTTGAGGTGGGAACATGATCCGACCCAACTACCAGGAAGTTTAACCAAACAACGTCTCATCTGTAGGTGTGAAAGCACCTGTAGCTCAGCAGATCCAGCACGGGGAAGTTTGACCCGTTGTTCAGGGCAAATGTACGACAGTTTCGTTCAAATAGGATGTGTTTTGTTGACTGAGTTCTGGGTCATTTCAACACATTCACTTGCCTCTTGAAACCAGTCCACTGGAATTAGAGGAGGACACACTCAGCATCCATGAAAACTTTACACTTGAATTTTTTATTGTGGGAGCTCAATAATTAGGCTTTTAGCTCACCAGGCAATAGGTCGTGAGCTGTTGCGAAGGCACTGTGTCCAGTGCCTTCGTCTTTATTGTCGTCTTTGTTGGCAGTTTCTTCAAACATCTTCTCACAAAACTACAGGTCGGTCCTTTTAGATGGTTTATAATATGTGAATGGTTAGAGATATCAAAGTTATTATCAAGCACTGATTGGAAGTGATATATGGACTTTCATTTGGATCCATGACATTTGACCTTGAAGGGTCAAACTCAAGCTCACCAATGTCTACATTTCAACAATTTTTTTCTCCGAAACTACCAGTTAGATTCATTTCAAATTTTATATGCATCTTCCTTAGGACAGTGTCTACAAATTTTGTCCCCATTTTTGACAAATTTTGAATTTTTGAAATATTTAAAAAAATCACCTTATCCATTTTTTCAGCCAGTCACACAGTAGCATACAGAGGAGGTCAAAAATGGTCACAGTTCAGTGGTCAAGTTCAGCCCATTCAGGTTATTTTGAATATGCAACAAGGAAACAAGACAATACTACTTTAGTCCCTAGAAATAAAACAGATGGCAAGAAAACATGAAAACTTACACATATACATGAAAACAAAATATGACTTCATTCGCATATTTGAAAACTACCCCGTTTTGTGACGTGGCCTCCACCACACGCTCAAGATGATGAAAGTGTTGTGAACCATGGTCCGACAGTTGTGTTTTAGTGTCCTCCCCACCTGGTCCTTATCAGTTTATTGTTTGGACCTGATATTAATTAGCATTTTCATAGAAAAAGGGGTGGAGACGTTTATACATACACACTCATGACTCTCTGGGACTTTATGTCATTCGCCTTTAACAGTTTTATCCACGACATAATCCTCATAAATATCAGTCCAGAGTCCTTGGTGTGCAATAAAATGGGACAAACTCCATGTTTTTGAGTCACCGTATGCTGTAATGGAGACGTACCCCAAGATGGAGCAGATAGAATGGATTCTGTAACACATGGTTCCAGTTAAATCTCCCTGTGAGGAGAAGGAAGGAGGACCTGCCAGAAAACAAAGCAACTCCAGCAGACATCATTTACTTTTAATTGCTTGTGTTATTTTCTTTGCTCTCCTTTACTTAATGGTTTCCCCAAATGGAGGAACCCGCTAAGCTGTTAGAATATGAACAGGCCGTCGGTACGATTAATGCCCAGTTCATTTAGTTATAGACAATTACACACAAACTGTCTGGAAGAGTTTTTGTACAGATTTTTCTTCATGTTCTTACCATATTAGAGAAAGTTTTATCTGTTTGTTTACTGAGGAACTGTTATTTCTTTTACTCTCTAAAAGACCAAACTTAAAACCTCATGTTAGAAACAAGTTGTGCCAGGCACAACAAACCCTGCCCCTTGCACGTATTTTGCCCATTATAAGTAAATGGGAAGATTTTTTAAAAATCATTACAAAAATTTGAACTTTGACTTACCTTTCCCAAAATGAAATGACATCTATTCTGAATTGTCACTTCATCATAGAAACTAAACAATGACTAAATGCCACATGAAAAAATCCCATTTAGCTACTTTGTTAGTGATTGGCTCATATGATCATTCAGAAACATTTGTGAAATAAATCAGCTTTTTCACACACATTTAAAGGGGTCATATTTTGCTAGACCCACTTTTATTAGTCTTTGGTTCATTTATTGGTGTATTTGGACCTTAATAGTTCAAAAAGTTTGAATTTGAACCCTCCAGGTGCTGCAAAGCTATCTTTATATTTATTTTGGCAAAAATCAAGTGGATTTCTACAACCTGTTTTAATTCCTGCTTAATTTGTTGAATCTATAACTAGCTACGTCATGACATTTGCACATCCAACGAACATGTCTCAGAGTACGCCATAGTTTGTCAGCAGCAGTGGTTGTAGTCCATACAGAAAATATGTTCAAACTTACTCAGAAATAGGGCTGAAGATGGACCTGTGAAGTTGAATTCATGAAGAATTCAAACCCAAGCATAGCATTTACAGTTTATGTAGACCACAGGAAAATGTTTTAAAATGCATAATTCCATTTAAGTAAGCAAAATATCACTCCTTTAAGGGCATCTTGAATTGTATCAGACTCTATAACAGTTCACAATCCCCCCCATATCACACCATGTGCTTCTGCAAATATATATTATAAATGTGTACATAACATTTACATTTGAATCTAAATTTATGTAAATATTTATATAAATAGCAGCTTTTCCTTTCTTCTCTTAATATTTCTTGTTTTACTAGTGTGTATTGTCTGTTTTCTTTCTTCCCTGCACTTTATTTTTGTTTTTGCTGCTGTAATTTCCCCAAGGTGGGATCAATTATTGTATCTTATAACAGTACATGGTAATTAACTAACTGACCTCCCTATAGAAGTGAATTGTACCAGTGTTGGTGTTTATTCATCGTACTATAGATGATTTACTGATATGTTTGTCTTGTGGTGCGTCGTGATGCTATTTTCATAACTTTATAAATAGAACTAAATCCTCCATAAGGATGAGGCGAAGGGATTAAAGTCTGAGGTGGAAAACGGTTTCATATATACGTCTTTAGGGTTCTGCCCAGAGAGGGCTCAGTGTTGGCCAATCCTTGATGTTCCAGTGTCGGTGTGGAAACAGAGCGCCACACACGGCGTCAGGCACAGAGTCAAACTCCGACCGCTGCAGCGTCCACTTCATGAACCGAGTAAATAAGGTGTTTGTGCCATGAGGAGGCCAAGCTGAACCAGCTGACCCTCCACTTTTACTGAGGCAGCTCATTAAGGATCTGTAAATGTGTCCATGTCCTTCCTGACACTCCCACGACTTCGCCAGTCTTTACTCCATCATCTGATCCAGTTGGGTTTTCTCAGTCCAGACTCCACTGACTTAATATAATATAATTTAAAAAAATATTGGCACATACTTCTCCTCTGTTATAAATAATTCCTGGTGGTAGTAATCCTGTGGTTCTAAATATAATGTTGGGTCTTAAAACTCTTTTTATTGGACATTTTTCATTTTAACAACGCAGAGAAACAATAATACAGCATCATAGACCGACTAGAACATAACAAATAGTAAACAGGTCTTCTTGTTTGAGGCGACCCCGTTCAATACTGTACAATATATTAAATCATACACTATTTATTTTGTTGATCAGTGTAGCACAGATTAGTGTCTGTTAGAACATGATTGTGGCGTCTGGCATTTGGGAACATTCATGTGGACACGTTGGGGCCGGTTCAAACAAATCACCACTCAATATATTGTGAGTGTGTACCATTGGCTTCCTGTAGAGATGCATAGTCTTCTCATCCAATGGACAAGGTCATCAATTGTGGCCTGTGGAATGTTCTTCCACTCCTCACTTAGGAGCTGTGGGATGTTATTCAGAAGTAGAACACTACTGCAGACACATCGATCAAGAACATTCCATAGGTGCTCTATGGGCGACATGTCCGGAGGACATACAGGCCAGTCAAGGACAGGAATCTGTTCTGCTTCCAGGAGCTGCAGACAGATTCCAGTGGACATCCATGCATCAAAAATTCCAATGGCACGTTCCTGCATGATTTGCAACATCTGTGGCATGATGACATCTGATGAACTTTGACATCTTGATGTGTCCTTTTATTGTCCCCAGTGTAAAAAGTGCCTGAGTCCTGTTAACGCTGTCTGGGCAGTGTCTGGACATGACACACCTGTGTTGTGGGTGGAATCACTGGATCACTGAGCAAGTGTTCACTTACAGAGATGGACACAAAGTTTGTTTACAAATCAAGTGAATTAACCATGTTTTACAAGCTCAAGACATCATGAGCTCATTTTGGGCCGTGCGTCTCTCAAATACTGTACATGGGGTGGTTCTATTTTTGCTCAGTGTAGATGACGTAGTATCCACATCTCAGAACTTGAACGTAAAGTTACAGATACCAGAGTTAACGCCGTTCACATAAACTGAAGATAAGTACTGAATAATGGTTGTTTTTCTTCTTTTAGGTTGAGTCTGCGGTGCAGGCGATCCATCAGGGCCGACGGGAGCTGTTGGAAGAGGCCTGTCGCTCCTACACCCGTAAGCGCAGAGTCCTGATCCCCGAGGACCTCAAGCACGTCATCGTGGACGACCAACACGGCCTCTTGTACTGCTACGTCCCCAAAGTGGCCTGCACCAACTGGAAGCGGGTGCTTATGGTACTGACGGGCGTTGCCGGTTCCCACCGGGACCCGCTGGAGATCCCTGCCAATGAGGCCCACGTCCCAGGGAACCTCCGCACCCTTTCGGAGTACTCCACCTCCCAGATCAACCAGCGCCTGCGCTCCTACCTGAAGTTTGTCTTCGTGCGGGAGCCCTTCGAGCGGCTGGTGTCTGCGTACCGCAACAAATTCACACGGAGCTACAACACGGCTTTTCATAAACGATACGGCACAAAGATAGTCCAGCGGCACCGGTCCAACCCCCAGCCTGAAGCTCTGGAGAGGGGGAACGACGTGTCCTTCGAGGAGTTCGTGTACTACCTGGTGGATCCAGCCACGCAGCGAGAAGAGCCCTTCAATGAGCACTGGGAGCGCGTGCACTCGCTGTGCCACCCCTGCCTCATCCACTACGACGTGGTGGGCAAGTACGAGACGCTGGAGCAGGACTCCCGCTACGTTCTTCAACTGGCTGGTGTCGAAGACCAGGTCAGCTTCCCCTCGTCGTCCAAGAGCACCAGGACGACGGGGGACATGGCAGCACAGTTCTTCCACAACATCAGCCCCTTCTACCAGAAGAAGCTCTACAACCTGTACCGCATGGACTTCCTGCTTTTTAACTATTCGTTGCCAGCTTATCTTAAGTTCAGATAAGGCTGGAACATCACTCATTCACTGACCGACAGAGCTCGGACTCGTAAGATTTAATTGTGGAGACAATTGCAAATACTGCCTTAAAAACATCAAAACCCAATCCTGCAGCACATGGATTTGTCGAACAGACACGAACTTTTGTGCACATAAAGGAGAGAACATTCGATCATAAAATGGAAGATGTTTTACTGTAAGCGCATCATCCTTTATCTGGGAATATGTGAAGTACCATTTACCTTTTTGGTTTGATTTCTGTTGTTGTCTGCTGTTTAATGTGTGTGACAGATGTCATCCCTCCATCCGGAGGAAGGCGCAGTAGCATATGAACAGTGTTTAGACCTGTTTAGACAGTGAATGTCTCTAAATGTACGTGCCTTCAATCACAGGCCTTATGGACAACTTTTGTTACTGTGACTTTCTTTTTGTACTGTAGTCAGAGACTTTAATGTAACTATAATATTGTTTAATTTATTGCCATTTCTGACTCTTTAAAGGAGAACTTTTTAATCTTGGTGTATTCCACATAACAGTGGCTGCTGTGGCTTTAACGGTCGTGCTGATGTATCAGAGTCAACAAGTTTCTTCAGATAATCGATTCCTACTTTATTCCCTACATTTGGTTTGTTGTTTGTGTGGTCAGGTTCATAGTCCACAGGATAATTCAAGTGGTGTTACAATATGTTAAACACATCTTATTTATTTTTAACATGAGTTTTAAAGCTGAAAATTGTGTTTTAAACTGACAGAATTTCCCAGAAAGTGAAATACTTCATATTATTTAGATTAGATGAAATTTTATTGATCCCACAGCGGGGAAATTCAATGGTGAAGGCAGCAACAGAATAAAGTGCAAGAAAAAATGTGCACCACAAAGATAAAAGACAAACTATAAAATAATAATAAGAAGAAATAAACACTAATGATTATATACATATTTACAGCAGGAGGTTAGCCACTGCATCTGTAAACTGACATGTTTAACTTATGCTAATACTATTAAGTAAAACGCAAAGACCCTATTTGGCTACAGGGTTAATAAAGTGAGTTGACCTTTAACCTTTGAACTTGCCGTGGGTTAAGCTAACACTGGTGTACACTGGGCTGTGACATCAGAACTCCTGGTGCTTTCACTGAAATTATATTGAACGTAGCTTTAACATTTATTACTTTGACATTGAAGAACATTATTTCCCAACAGTTATTATAACCCAGACAAACCAAATGACCTCGTACATGGGACGTCCATGTGTTTGAACATCTGAACAGCTGAGACAGTGATGAAGTATAAAGAGCCACAAAAGCCCCTTTTATAGGGAATACACCACAGAAAAAAAAGGTTTCCTTTAATGTCAGACCAACCAAAATGGATATATAGTCTAAATTTCACTCACAATGTTCAAATAAATTCAATTCAGAAAAATGTTTTATTAATTGTCTTGAAATTAAAGGTTCAATGTGTAATATTTAGTGATGTCTGGTGGTTAAGTTGCACATTGCAGCAGTGGTTTGGTCTATTTTGTTTTCTCTAGGTTTTTATTCCACAGTCAAATGGTGGGAAACTGTAACTGTCCTTAAAGCTTAAAGCTGCGTATGACTTTGGTCACCAATTTTTCATCAAATCTGTAAAACCAGAGTCATAGCCTAAGTATCACAAATCCATAAGTCTTTCCATAATTACGCACCTGAATCTCTTCCCTCATGGTGAACAATTTCGAAGTGTACTCCACCATAAACAATCCATTTGTTTACAAAGAGAGCCAGTAGGTCACTCTGGCATTTTCGGAAATTTGTTGCGATGTGCTTTGTGAGAAGCAGAACTCCACGCAGCTGCAGTAGAAAGAGGCAATGAAGCCGGTTCCGTGTTTGTTGCTGCTGCGGCCATAATACAACTGCGTGGAGCTCTGCTTCCCACAATGCACATAACAACGAATTTCTGAAAATGCCTGAGTGACCTACTGGCTTGGTTTGTAAACAAATGGATTGTTCATGGTGGAGTACATTTTGAAATTGTTCACTGTGAGGGAAGAGATTCAGGTGTGTAATCACAGAAAGACTTACGGATTCGTGATACTTAAGCTATGACTCGGGTTTTACAGATTTGATGAAAAATTGGTGACAAAAGTCATACACAGGTTTAAAAACGGAAGAAAAAAAAGAAATCCATTTTCTTCTAGACTTAGTGGAAGAGGACTCATTCTTTGAAAGGTAACAAAAACATAAGCCACATTTTCAGGTGATTATGAGGTAATAAAATAATAAATATTTATGTTCTTGAATTTCAGCCACAGCAAACAAGACTCACATCAGTCAAAGTAGTACAGGTGGGTCTTTTATTGAAATGAGTTTTCATGGGTATAAAGATGTTGTCATCTAGAAGGCTTTACAAATGTCAGCAGAACTACAACGTCCAGTCAAGCTCCATGTATTAAAATCGGAATATTAACCTTCTTTGGACGCTATCTCCAGAAACAGATCTCAGTAAAGACAAGCATCTTTCTAAAAGTGCATATCAAACAATTGAAAAGGCCTCATACAGAGAGATGCATACTAAAATAAAATCATTTGTTACACGAAAATAGCACAAAATATCATCAATACCTGGAACACAGACTAACGGAGACGGTTTAATACAACATCCTAGAATCAGTGGCACGAACCCATCAGAACTGAAGGCTGATCACGGTTTAAAGGCACAAATCTACATGAAAGAAACACCATCGGATCTAACGTCCACCCCGACAGCGCAGCAGTTGATGGGTCAATATCACTATAAAGTGCCTTTCAGATGATAAAATGACCACAAAAAAAACCCTGGAGACTGTCCATTTTACTTTATGTTCAATGTGTTCAGTCGACTGTAGGCTGTGAAATGCATATTGGTCAAGATCCAACATTTTTAAGCAATTTTTTGCAAGCAGACCACAAAATATGAAACAAATGTCAATCATGTCACCGACAGAGACATAGGGTGGACTGTTTTGGCTAAAGTTAGCATTTAATGGCCACATGTTGGACCTTGAGTTAGTAAAGTAGGACATCTTTTGAAGAGGACTGGGACTTGAAGAGGTCAACATATATAGAATTTCGGGAAAGTTTTATATTAAACTACATTTTGTGGTGACAGGGTGGACATGCTGAGCTTGACTACATCTAAGTACAAACCAAAATGATGAAAATTTTGAAAAAATTTAAACACTAAACACTCAGACTGTTTCCACCTCCACTGAAAACACTCAAAATGTCATCAACCAGATTATTAAAGGGGCAGTTCCCCCAAAGTAACTGGGTGGATGGCAACTTCAAGGACGTGTAGAATGTTAAATATGATTATGAAAATAAAATATAAATGATCAAAATGACTTGTTTTGTGGAAAAACTTAAGTATAATGACAACATCCTTAAAGTATTTATTTTTCTTTTATCTAAACACTTATCAAAATCATTGAAGTTAGGACAGTGTGAGAGATATGCACAAATCATGTACATTCCCTCAAAGAAAATTGTACGAAATAAAAAAAATCACTTTTGAAGAGATTTAAAATTGTACTGATATATGTGTTGGTGTTTGTTCATTCATAATAAAACCCCAGAATTTCTTTATTTTGTAATGTGTTCATGATGACAGATTCTGCACCAAAGGCACCTTATACTGATATTGACCCTGTTATAGTTAATATGTTTACATTTTATGATATTTTATTATTGCCGTAATACAATCATTTGCCATTTAACACTAAAGAGCTGACGATACGAGTACATGTCTCAACATTTGCTGCATCCACATTAGTTGGATGTTTTCTACAGAGCCAAGCCTGGTGGTTTTAACATTGAGACTGATGAAACTCAAGGAAACACACTGAGCTGGTGAATTCGACCGAAATGCAAAATAAGTCCGATCCCCTCACCTTCTCCTTCTCCTTTGGGTTTTGGCTCATTTCCCCACACCACCTGTGCTCTTCCGACTTGCCTTCCGGTGCGTTTCAGCCTCTTGCATATGATGAACAGTACATGTGTCGGCATCAAACCCCTGCAGAACTGACCATCAGGACCAGTCTGAAGCTCAGAGCCAGGAGACCGGTGCCCAGCAGGTCACCCAGAGCCGTGAGGTAAGGGATGGAGAAGTTGTCTGGGTCCAAGCCCCGCCTCCACAGCCAGCGCACCATCAGGGTGGCAACGTAGAGCAGGATCACCACCTGGACGGAGACACGATTCAGTCAGGATGAGTTTTACTGGATGCAGTAAGTTAACCCTTTAACCCCTGAGCCATGATTCCAGGTAAAGGAGCTGCTGTGAAGTGTCTGTTTCAGTGTCATAAAAGCTGCTGTGAGTATGTGCTTGTGTTCCTTTTCTTCAGGGGTTTTGCTTTACTGTGTCAAAACAGCTGGAATAACAGAAAAAGCAAAGAGAGGAATTGAAGTTTGACAGGTTTGGACTAAATAAGGCACTAGAATGTACATGAATAAGAGATTTAGGATGTTGAACATGAACTGTGAACTGGAACACACTGAACAACAAGGATTTGAATTTGAGCCCAGTAGTTTTTGTTTTGGGCTCTTTTTTTCCTAACTCAATCCAGCTACTTTTTGATACCTGGTTGAATGCCATAAAGCAGTTACATGGTCAAAACTCAGCAAAAACAGTAAAAAAAAATATAGGAAAATCACCACAGCACTGGAAACAACAGCAAAAACAAAAAACACAAGGAAAACGGTGTTAAAAAAAAAAACAAAAGTTCAAACCGTCTATTTTTATAGTGAGTCAGTCTCACTCACTGCTCTGTGTTTTACCCCCCCTTCCACAGGTGGCGGGGGATGTACTGAGCATGCTCAGATGTCTATGGAAAGAGCCAGGTCTATTCTATCAGTATGATTGGAAATTTTTCTTAATGAGCAAAGGGTTGAATT